>NW_006288434.1:2887228-2918107 GCF_000327345.1 Myotis davidii
GATCAATCCCTAACTGCTCCTCTGCCAGCCCAATCGCCCCCAACTGCCCTCCCCTGCCAGCCTTGTCGCCCCTAACTACCCTCCCTTGCAGGCCCAGTCACCTCCAACTGCCTTCCCCTGCAGGCCTGGTCTCCCCTCCATCCCCCAACTGCCCTCCCCTGCTGGCCTGGTCGCTCACAACTGCCATCCCCTGCAGGCCATCTTGTGACCACATGGGGGCAGCCATCTTGTGTGAGGGTGTGGTGGTCAGTTTGCATATTACCCCTTTATTATATAGGATACATCATCATTTTTGAAGTAGTTGGTTTACATCAGAGGTGGGGAACTGTTTTTTTGTCAAGGGCCATTTGGGTATTTATAACATCATTCTTGAGCCATACAAAATTATCAACTTAAAAACTAGCCTGCTATATTTGGTCAAACATTTAACAAACTCACCCCTAATGCCTTTGCAAGGCCAGACCAAATGGTTTTGCAGGCTTTATATGGCCCTGGAGCCAGACATTCCCCACTCCTGGCTATGTCCTTGTCTTAATCCCTAAATTCCTTATCTTAATCCCCAAGCTCTGCATTCCCGTTTCCTTTGAAAGGCATATATTCATGGAAAAGGCATAAATTCATTGAACATGATTGAATATGAATGTACTTTGTACTCAGGAGGGGGAAATTCTGTAATTACCATAGCTGCTCTTTGGTTCGTCAAATTACATTTCTTTTTCTACCTTCTCCAGCCTGCTGAATCATAATTAAAGAATACTTCTTTGTGGATTTGTTATGTTCTTTCTATTCAGTTATAAAATAACCTTTTTCAGGGCTAGGAATTAGGTCAAACATTGATCACCACTAGAGCAGTGGCAGTGCTATATAGTGAAAGTGCCTATACCTCAAGTCAGAGTCCTAGGATTTGGTTCTGGCTTTGGCTCAGGCTAAACAACTTTGCTTCTATGGGTGGATCATAAAAGGGGGAAAGCAAGGTCTAGGAGACTGCTTAGGAAATTTGATCAGACTGTGGTTGGAGTGTGATAGTTTCTAAACTGAAGTGGCAGGTAAAAGTCAGGAAGGGAGAAGAGAGAAGCTTTGAAATCATAAACAGGTTCGGGCCTTGTTGAGAGAGCAAAAGGAGGCAGAATTTACTTTGAGATATTCAGAATTTGATTATGAATAACTAATAGGAAAATATAAAGAAAAACATAGAGGAGTGTAATGAAAATACTTGCTTTTGAACTTAAGAACTGTGAGAGAATTTGATGGAAATGTCCATTATTCTTGGCAGAGAGATCTGGACTAGAGACAAGATTCTGGTGGCATCAGCTTTCCTGCTGTAGGACCGGGGAGGGATCACCGAAGGGCTCCACGGCGTGTCCAGTCCCCAGCAGCAAGCTAACCTACTGGTCAGAGCATCTGCCCCCTGGTGGTCAGTGCACATCATAGCGAGCAGTTGAGCAGTGTTAGCATATCATTAGCATATTACACTTTGATTGGCTGTTCAGTTGTTCTGCCGTTCAGTCTATTTGCATATTACCCTTTTATAGGATAGTTTCAGTTCCTAATTTTGCATATTTATGATGGTGGTAAATTTCATGTTTGTGTTCTTTTTGTAAACATTTTCATTTCTTTTTATTCCTATAGCCGTGCCACATTGCTTAGTGCTCGTCAAGGAATGATGTCAGCTCGAGGGGACTTCCTAAATTATGCTCTTTCTCTAATGCGGTCTCATAATGATGAGCATTCGGATGTCCTTCCAGTTTTGGATGTTTGCTCACTGAAGCATGTAGCATATGTTTTTCAAGCCCTTATATATTGGATTAAAGCAATGAATCAGCAGACAACATTGGACACACCTCAACTGGAACGCAAAAGGTATTCATACTTGCCCTGAGGTTGGTTTAAGAAATACTTACTTGCTCAGTGTGGTCTTCATTAGTATATTGTCCAATACTTGGAGTAAGGAGAACAGCTTTGCAAAAGAGAAATAGTGCAGGAATATCTCATGTGGGAAAGTGGACTTGAGTATACCCAACCTTTCACTGTAGCTAAAGCAGCCATGGGCAAACTACGGCCTGGCCCGTTTGAAATGAATAAAACTAAAAAAAAAAAAGACTGTACCCTTTTATGTAATGATGTTTACTTTGAATTTATATTAGTTCACACAAACACTCCATCTATGCTTTTGTTCCGGCCCTCCGGTCCAGTTTAAGAACCCATTGTGACCCTCGAGTCAAAAAGTTTGCCCACCCCTGCGCTTCTCACTTAAAACAGGAAACCTAAGAATCCAGTTAAACTTTATATTCGAGATAGTTTGGTCTGGTTGATCATATATTAGAGTTTGTATAAATACTCACTGTTTCTTGGTCTGATTAGCTTTTTACTTGTATTTAAATCTATTTTGTAATTGTGACACACATGGCTGGTCAGTCTATCATTCCTAGAGTCTGAAACTTTATCAAAATGTTTGAAGTTGTTTAGATACTTAACCCTTTTCATTGTTTTTTGCTTATAATTCCCATCATCTTTGCTTCTGTTCATATTACACAAAAATTTCATGTAAAACAACTCATTTGTCTTTTTAAAGGACGCGAGAACTCTTGGAACTGGGTATTGATAATGAAGATTCAGAACATGAAAATGATGATGACACCAATCAAAGTTAGTGCACAGAAAATCTGCTAATCTACTGCAAGAAATGGCTGCCTCAGTAGTTCCCCTTCAAGCTTTTTAACTTCATTATTTTCTGTCTGGGTGGGGATTTCTCTATTCTTCTCTATGTTCCATTTCTTGCCTTTTCTGTCCATTTTTCCTTATAAAACCTTGCATTATTTGCTTCATAAATAAGAATGATTAAAGAAACGTTATGAACTTTTCAATAATCAGTATTTTTCCTGCATAATCTTTGCATCTCCTCTGTACATTTCTTAGTTTTATTTTTACTCATAAGTGTGTACTTACGAGTACACACTTGCATTAAAGTCTTAGCAGAACCTTCGTTAATATTGATGCAAAATAGATTTAGTCGAGAAGATGAGAAATATCGAATATCAAAATCTGTAATTAAAAAGTATTCCAAACTCAAGGAATTTTCTGCAGTTTGTCGTTTTCAGCTACTCAAGTGGAATTTAAAAAGTTTTTTAAATGGGGTCAGTTAGTCCACTTGACCCTTATTATCAGCTAGCACTTTCACACAACCCAGGGAAAGACAACTGAGCTAACTGGTAGTTTTGAGTACCCAGCCATTGCTTCCTATTGTTTTCACAGCACACAGTAAGCCCCTCTCAAAGTTTAATTCTATTAAAGGGAGTTGGTATGCTGACTTCCTATCGGGATTCATGAGTGCCCAGAGAATTTCTCTGTCTTCTTATAGAGGAAACAGAACTTACAAGTAAGCAGATGCTCAAATTTCAGCTCCTGACCATTTCCTCTTTTTGGATTCATGTGAGCCGGGTCATGAATATGCTCAGGAATCTACCTGTATTCGGGTCTGAATCTATAGAGAGATAAAGAGAAGGTTATGGGAAACTTCCATCTAATATAAAATGGAGCAATATTTGTTGCTGCTAATTATTTTTTGGCAAGTTCTTGTTATTTAAAATACACATAACATAAAATTTACCATTATTATCATTTTGAGCTGCTAAAAATTTAAATTATTTAAAAATATTATAAAAATTATGGACTATTATTTTTGAGTGCCATTACAATTTATAGAGGTAATTTGGACTGAGCAGATTAAGATTCTTTTACCCTTCCCTAATGATTAAATAATTTTTTCTAAAAACCACACATTTCATTTCTTTATGTTTAGGTGCTACTTTGAATGATAAGGATGATGACTCTCTTCCTGCAGAAACTGGCCAAAATCATCCATTTTTCCGACGCTCAGATTCCATGACATTCCTTGGGTGTATACCCCCAAATCCATTTGAAGTGCCTCTGGCTGAAGCCATCCCCTTGGCTGATCAACCACATTTGTTGCAGGTGATTTAAATTAACTGGTATTCAGGTTTCTTTTTAATTGACTATTTTTTTTCAAATGTACAATGTAACTAGAATATTTCTGCTAAAATTGCAGCCAAATGCTAGAAAGGAGGATCTTTTTGGCCGACCAAGTCAGGGTCTTTATTCTTCATCTGCCAATAGTGGGAAATGCTTAATGGAGGTTACAGTGGATAGAAACTGCCTTGAGGTAAGATAGTAAAAATCTTTGCAATACAGTATTTGTAAATAAGCATTTTTTTATTTTTGGAACTGCATTAATTCAGAATATTGTATTTCCTCAAGTAATTTAAGTATCAGAAATTCCTGTTTTATGTCAACAAAAGGAATTCCAACTATTTTATTAGCCAGCTTTGAGACTAATTGTGCTATGTCAGATTACTTCATCAATAAAGCAGGAGTTTCATTATGTGCTCTTCCTATATTACAGTTTATTGTTATAATGTTCCTGAAAATTTAAATTTATATGTACATATATGAATACATACTTTATATGAGGATGTATAATAATAATTAGCTTGAAATTTTTCTTTTTGAATTTAGAATGTGAATAAATAAGGTAATATTAATAATTTGTTCAATAATTCTATCTCCTAAGCACTGTCTCAATTCTTATAGCCATGTTGGGTAGAAAACATTGTTATCTTGATTTTATGGGTAATAAATTGGAGAGATTACATATATTTCATGTGGTAATGTGTATTGTTATACAGCTGGTTAAGTGAAAGATCTAGATTTTAGATAAAAGGCTGATTTCAGAGCCTAAAATTCTGTACTGTATCTCCAATGAAAAAAGTAATTACATTTTTAAGAGCCATCATCAAAGAAATTTAGTTGAATATAATTTTTTATTATCTAAATGACAAAAAAAACAAACCTGAAGATGCATAAGAGACTTAATAACCACAGATATTACAGAAATACTTTTAAAAGTTCTTGGAGGCTGCTGTGGTAGATGCACTGGACTTGGTGGTCAGTGAGGGGAATCAGACAGACAAGAAATAGCTGCGTCTTTGTAGGTGAAGTGCCAGAAAGGAATTCCATCACTTGCATGTGATTGCTATGGAGAAGTAGTAAGTTGAAGACAAAATCTAGTTAGTTTTTTTAGTATGTAACTTTTAAATGTAAAAATTCATAGGTTCTTCCAACTAAAATGTCTTATGCTGCCAACTTGAAAAATGTAATGAACATGCAAAATCGACAAAAAAAGGAAGGGGAAGAACAGAACGTGGTGCCAGAAGAAGCCGAGAGTGCTAAACCAGGGCCATCTGCTCATGATCTTGCTGCACAGCTGAAAAGCAGTTTACTGGCAGAAATAGGACTGACTGAAAGTGAAGGGCCACCTCTTACCTCTTTCAGGTATTTGCTAAGTGAAGATAGTTTTTCTGTTGTATTACTTTTATGGCTATGATATAATTGTAAGAATTTTTTATTTAGGAATTTTACAATTTTATTCTTTGACAAATAGTATAATTAAATGTTATTTTATATTTTTGTGTTTTCATAGGTTATAAGCAGATACTAAATACTAAATTTTAGTTTTATGGATTGTTGTCTTTTTGTGACTGTGTTGTCATTATTATTTTGGTTGGCATTATTTTCTCACTTTGAGGAAATTCTAAGACTGGTTTTTAATGTTTAGTACTGAGTTAAAGTATATATCATATATATGTATATCTCCATGTCAAATAACCAATTATAGACTTATTTCCAGCAGCTCAATTAAGGGGGTGGGGGGGCATGTGAATAACTAGAAAGGTTTCTAGATTTGTGGTTCTCACACTTACTTGACGTTCTTTGCCAGGTCCACAGTAGGTCATTCTCTTGCAAGAGATAGGTTCTTTGCTTTCCCAATAAAAATTTGCCAGTATACACTGTTGCTCAATATGGCTAATCACCAAATGATTTGTAGATTATTATGCTCTGTGTTTTTTGCTTACATAATGTCAGATAATATTTTTGCTTAGGAGGAATTAAACTAGTTTAGGAAACTATATGTACTTTACATACATGGCCTAACAACCATAAAAGGCAAGGAAGAATCATGGACTAGGGTGGCCCAAGTTTCCTAGAGACAGTATGGCTTGAGCTGAGGTGGTTAGAATGTGTAGAAGCAGGTGGATTGATAGAAGAATAGAGGTAGGGAGATAAATAAGAAAGCTGTTATTAGCTCTGGCTATTGGTTTAAAAAAAAAAGAGGCTGAAGTAGATTATTGCCTGTGCCTTTGGGGGGTGGAAAGGAAATCATGGAAAGGAAGGAGAAGCTCGTGAAGGCCTTGCCTTGATCACTCTGGAGGAACTTTGGGAAGAAAAATTAGAAATCCTGTTGGTGCAGTAAGGGAGTACATGTTACTACTGAAAGAGGTCTGGAGGCAATGTCACTGTAGCAAAGAGGCCATATGCAGTTTACCATGTTGAGCTGAGTATCATTGGAGTGGTTATATCTAACATAGTGGAAATTCTGGTCCATTGTGGAAGTGTGAACTAGAGAGGTGTATGGGAATCACCTAATGGGGATAGACATTGTACTTGAAGGAGAAGAGGTAAAATGAAAGTTGAAAATAGGAGGTAGACTGACTTAAAAGACAGCAGGAACAATTGAGTAAAAATGAGACGTTCTGTGAGGAAGGAGGAGCTGTAGAAAGTTCTCCATTAGAGAAGAATGGTTCAAAATACTTAAAGCCTCAGAATATTAAAAGACTAAGTAAATTACATCATTGGCCAAAAGTCAGGAAACTTTTAGAGTTGGCTAAATTACTTCCCCCCTCTCCCCTTAAATTTCTTACAGGCCACAGTGTAGCTTCATGGGAATGGTTATTTCCCATGATATGCTGCTAGGACGTTGGCGCCTTTCATTAGAACTGTTCGGCAGGGTATTCATGGAAGATGTTGGAGCAGAACCTGGATCAGTATGTATTTTGAGCACTTTAAATTCTATTTTGTCTCTAAAAACGTATTTCAGAGAATAATTCTGTCATGCATTTTTTTTAAGATCCTAACCGAATTGGGTGGTTTTGAGGTAAAAGAATCAAAATTCCGTAGAGAAATGGAAAAACTGAGAAATCAGCAGTCAAGAGATTTATCACTAGAGGTAAAGGTATTTAGAATTTCTTATACTAAACATATAGTATGCCATTTATATTAAGTTTAAAAACAAAAATTAATCTTGCTTAGGGATATATATTGTATAATTCAAAATTTAAAGAAAATAAATGGTAGTTACCACATTTAGAAGAGGGGCTGTCTGCTACCTAGCATCCTCTAATGATGATCAGTGATTTTTTTGTTTCAGTTTCTCTCTCTCTCTTTTAAAGTATCATTAAGAACACATGGATTTAAATGTTTCTGATGGGCTTCATTTCATTGGGGATATTATTCCAGTTGATGCTCAAATTGTCTCTGATTAATGGGAGTCTGATTCCTTTTTGGCTCTTGAGTCCTTTTGACATGAATAATCTTTGATAACTTCCTTCTTTTTTGGTATGTCTCATCTTGTGTATATATCCCATCAAAGACCTTACTTAAGTCAGCCATTTCTTCAAGAAGTCCTTGTTTCTTTTGGTAGGAAATTGTATTTTGAGATTATAATCTGGGCTCTTAAGGTTTCTCGTAGCCTCCTAGGGCAGTCATTGATTCTAGGCCTTTTTAGTGGAGAGAGCTAGGAAATGCTTTTTTTTTTTTTAATTTATTGATTTTTTACAGAGAGGAAGGGAGAGAGATAGTCAGAAACATCGATGAGAGAGAAACATCGATCAGCTGCCTCCTGCACATCTCCCACTGGGGATGTGCCCGCAACCCAGGTACATGCCCTTGACCGGAATCGAACCCGGGAACCCCAGTCCGCAGGCCGACGCTCTATCCACTGAGCCAAACCGGTTTCGGCATAAGAAATGCTTTTTAACAAACAAAGCAAACAAAAGAATAAGAAGAAAATTACATCATGAGTTCATCCTGATAATCGCAATCAAATTTAAGATTAGGGATCACACAGTTGTTTTTTGATTTTCACCGCTTAGTCTTGATTGCCTTTCTTCCAAACTGAATATCCAAATTCCCAACAAAACTGATAACTTCACTCATTTGCTTTTATTCTACAGCATACATGTATCAGTCTGAAAATCACAATGTCAACACTACCACAAAATGATTATTGAAAATAGCTTAAGATTTATTTGCAGGGTTGTTTTTTTTTGTCCTTAGAGCATATCCAGTTGGGAGATGGACAGTCAAATTACTTTGTTTTAAAGTTACTTGAAATAATTTATCTTTGTGTGGCTTTGCTATCATCTCCATATAATTAGGGCCTTTTGTTTTATTTTGCTTTCAGCTTTTAGGGGTTGCTTTCTCCTTTTATTTTTTTATTTTTCATAATGAATGTAAAATATCTACAATGTTGCAAGGTCAACTCTACAAAGAAGATGTATGTATTCAGAGAAATCTAGTTTCTATTCCTATTTTTGTCTCTTTTACATGTCCCCTGCCCTTCAAGTTTTAAATTAAAGTTTATTTCCCTCCTCACTTTAAAAATTTATAATCATGCATGTGTATTCATTACCTTTCTCTCTCTCCCCCTTCCCATCCCCACTATGATATACATTTTACTCCATATTTATTTTACCAGTAAAGCATATATCCTAGAGATAAAGCCTTAACTGCATGTAGAGATATTCTGCTTCCTATTACAGCTGTTTAGTCCTAGTGTATTGCTAAGACATTTTATAATCGTATCTGGGTTTTTTTGTTGTTGTTGTTTTTCAGTCAGTCTCCTATTGATAGGCATTTTGGTTTGTTTACAGTCTTTTTGCTGTTACAGTAACTAGTGTGATGAGTAGCCTCCTGTGTTTTTCTTGTGGTCTAGTGTGTCCTATATTTTACCTAGTGTGTCCTCTATTTTACCTAGGTTGAGAGATTCCTAGACATTGAACCTAGTTACGGGTCAAAGGGCATGTGCATACATAATTTTGCCAGGTATTGGCAAACACCTCTGCATAATGGTTGTATATTTTTACACTTTGAACATCAATACGAGAATAGCTTTGCCAGCATTTTGTCAAATTTTTAGACTTTACCAATCTGACAGATTAAAAAGTGGCATTACAGTATAGTTTTAATTTGCCTTTCTTTTACGAGCAAGGTTAAACGTCATTTCATATATATACGGATATTTCTTTTTTTGTGAATTCTTTGTTGATGTATCTTGCCCATTTTTTTTTTTCTGTTTAAGTTGGTTTGTGTTTTAGAATCATATTATCTTTAAGTGATAATGCACACTACTCATGAATATGTATCTTTGTATTAGAAGGTATGAAAATTTTCCCTACTTATCATTTCCTTTAACTTTATGTGTGGTGTTCCATATTTTCTTTTAGTATTTGCTATTTTTAAAAAATTTTCACACTGTAGATCCACTTGCAGTTTGTTCTGGTGCATTCCAAAATTGAATGAATTGCTGTTTCTAGTAGACCTTTTAAGAAAGTGTTAGAATTGAGTTAAATTCCATTATCTGATTTAATACAAGACATTCTTGTATACTTTTGAATGTTGTTTATTTGGAATGTATAAGTCTCTGAGAACCTAAATTACTTTTGTTAGTTACTTAAATCAGTGGTCACCAACCTTTCGGACCTCACGGACCACTGGTTGGCTGGCGACTGCTGATTTAAATTATCAAGAAAAAGCTAAAATTAGATGTTCAGATGTTACATAGAAAATTTTCAGGATGGTTTCCAACACTGAATTTATTATCTTCGATGTTTTAATAGGTGGATCGGGATCGAGACCTTCTTATTCAGCAGACCATGAGGCAGCTGAACAATCACTTTGGGCGAAGATGTGCTACTACACCAATGGCTGTACACAGAGTAAAAGTCACATTTAAGGACGAGCCAGGAGAGGGCAGTGGTGTAGCACGAAGTTTTTATACAGCCATTGCACAGGCGTTTTTGTCAAATGAAAAATTGCCAAATCTAGATTGTATCCAAAATGCCAACAAAGGCACTCATACAAGTAAGTACTCGACAGATAGCAAACATCATAAAAATCTTTTCTTGTTTGATTAAAACAATGATAATCATGGTTATATGTATTTATAGTGAGAGAACTTTAATGTACATTTACATTTTTATATACTTTCATTCTAGATTAATGACTTAATCTTGTTTACACTCTTCTAATCGATAGTTTAGCAGTTTGCCCTTTTGTCACATGTTTTCCTTAATGAAAATGAAAATTCCTCATTTTAGTTGTTATAGGTTTAGGGGTGGGAGGTTGTAAGACCCATGGTACATTTCATAAAGTAAAACAAAGATCCATGGAAATATACAAGTTCAGCCTCTATATTTAATTAGTTCAGATACTTGAGAAGAAAATAATGTTCCCCAGCGCAGTGCTACTAAAAGTATGCTTTATAGAGTTGCTACTGGCTCCCAGTAAGATACGGAGCTTGGCAATCAAATGTAAATTGGTTGGCTTATATCACTAACCTCATTGTATTTTGGTAGTGAGATTTCTGTTAACATTCTGGTGTAAAGTCTTTACCTCCTTTGAGGAGCAGCACTTTGGGATTAGAGCTCTTGCCTAATTTTCAAGATTCCAATTAGCAAGTTAAGTGAAAATTGCAAAAGGCTTGAGTAGGTGATAATTGGTCATTCATGAATAGGGGACAGAATATTATCAGTTTTGTAGGTGGGAGGATATAATAATTGAGGGGGAGAGGGAGTGACTAAGAAAATCCTATATTTTATCTAGGCTATAGATGCATTTTATTGGGATTTTGTAAACCACTGTAGAGGCTGAATGAGCTCTAGAAAGGATTAAGGATGAAAAGATGGGGAGTGTACCTCAGCCTTTCATCATTAGTTTTACCATTTGACTTTCTATCTATAATAATAAAGGTATAATATGCTAATTAGACTGGACAGCTGGATGACCTTCCAGATGAAGCTGGGGCTGCGAGGGCTGAGCCCCTTCCTCGAAATTTGTGCATTGGGCCTCTAGTAATCTTTCAATAAGAAATTGGCAAATGTAAATGAGGACACCTGGGGAGTCATAATGATTCAAAAATAATCTTTCTGCATATTCTTTGGAAACCATACTCAGGCTTATGTTTATAGTTTTAAAAGTAATGATAGTTAATGTTCTGGATGGCCTATCCTATCTAATAAAAGAGAAACATGGTAATTGGCGTACGACCGCTACCCTTCCCATTGGCTAAGCAGGGAGATATGCAAATTAACTGCCAGCCAAGATGGCGGCCAGCAGCCAGGCAGCTTGAAACTAACATGAGGCTTGCTTGCTTCAGTGACTGAGGACTCCAATGTTCCCCCGCCTGCCTTGCAGGCCTCTGAGCCTGCAGTTTGAAACATTTTAACAAATATAGAAGCTAAAAAAAATCCCAGAAACCAGCTTTCAGCAAGCTGGGATCTCAGAGCTGGAGTCAGAGCTGGAGTTATACATTGTCTTGATGATAGAACCGAAACAAACCAGATACCTACTTTCAGCAGGGGGGGCCTAAGAGCTGGAGCCTCAGAGCTAAAGCTGGCCCAGAATTAAAAAAAAAAGAAAAAAAGGAGCGGTTGGGAGCTTCCGTCCCCCGCCAGCCTGAAAACAGCCCTCAGCCCCCTCACCCAGACTGGCCAGGCACCCCAGTGGGGACCCCCACCCTGATCCAGGACACACTTCAGGGCAAACCAGCCAGCCCCACCCATGCACCAGGCCTCTATCCTATATAGTAAAAGGGTAATATGCCTCCCAGCACCGGGATCAGCGGAGCCGAGAGGCCTCCTGGCACTGGGATCAGCATGACCAGGGGCAGCGCCCAAACCCCCTGATCGCCCTGCGGCTCTGTGTGTGACAGGGGGCGGTGTCACAACCTCCCTATCCGCCCTGCTTTGTTCGTGACAGGGGAAGGCACCCCAACCTCCTGATCAGCCCTGCTCTGTGCCTGATACGGGGGAGCTCCCCAACCTCTGATCACCCTGCGGCTCTGTGTGTGACAGAGTGCGGCGCCCCAACCCCCTGATCGGCCCTGCTCTGTGTGTGACAGGGTAGAGCCATACCCTACCCATCGGCCCTGCCCTGAGTGTGACAGTGGCGGCACCCCAACCCCCTGATCCGCCCTGCTGTGTGTGTGACAGGGGGCGGTGCCCCAACTCCCCTATCGGCCCTACTCTCTGAGTGACAGGGGGGAGCTCCTCAACCCCCTGATGGGCCCTGCCCTGTGCATGACAGGGTACGGAGCCCCAACCCCCCTGATGGGCCCTGCTCTGAGCGTGACTGAGGGTGACATCGCAACCTCCCGATCCGCCCTGCTCTGTGCATGACAGGGGGCGGCACCCCAACTCCCCAATCGGCCCTGCTCTGAGCCCGACCAGGGGCTGCACCTAGGGATTGGGCCTGCCCTCTGCCACCCGGGAGCAGGCCTAAGCCAGCAGGGCGTTATCTCCCGAGGGGTCCCAGACTGTGAGAGGGCACAGGCCAGGCTGAGGAACGCCCCCTTTCCCCCCGAGTACACAAATTTTTGTGCACCGGGCCTCTAGTAATATATAAAATCAAATACTAATAATAGGAAAGATGTGTGAATATGATTCTAATCCTGTAAGAAATGTCAGCATTATTTCTGGTGAAACTAACATAGCCCAGTTGCTACATATTATTTCACAGCTTTGATGTGACAAAGGAGGAAAAATTCATTAAACAAATACTGAACTAACACCTATTATATGCTAGATACATTCTGCACAATCACTCCAACCCTCAAAACCATAGGGAGAGTGATGCTCTAAAGCTGTTATGTCCTACTATGCTAGGTCATGTCCTCACATTGACTGTGAAGTAGTTGAAATTACATTCATCTAAACAAAGTGTATTTCATATTTCCTTCCAGGTTTGATGCAAAGATTAAGGAATAGAGGAGAGCGGGATCGGGAAAGGGAGAGAGAGAGGGAAATGAGGAGAAGTAGTGGCTTGCGAGCAGGTTCTCGGAGAGATCGGGATAGGTGAGATAATTTTTTATCTTTTGTTGAATTCTAGCTTTTTTGATGAATTGAAGGCAGGTTTGTAAATAAAAGAACCTTAATTATGGACTACTTTTTAGAAAATTAAAATTAATATTTGGATACATATATAATAACTAAAATAGTCTCACCGTTTTTAAAATGTTCTGCTTTAACAACTCAGGGCAGTTGAAATTGTATTCGCTTTTTATTTATCCGTCTCATGTTCTTAATTGTTGAAACTTCATAGCATTCTTTATTAAGTTTATTTTAAAATTATAATTGTTGCAATTATGTTATTTAAACCTTTCAATTTTTCTCCTGGTAGGATGATTGGCATTTTACTTTTGACTACAATCTCCAGGAATCATGGGTGGGCTCTTGATTCTGGTATTTTAAGGTCCTCTTCCCTTAGAATCAAATTGTGAATCTACTCTCATTACCTGTTGTGCTGATATTTTCATTTTACAGACAAAGGAAATAAAATCATAATAGCGTTGTTCTTCTTTCAGAGACTTTAGAAGACAGCTTTCCATCGACACTAGACCCTTCAGACCAGCCTCTGAAGGGAATCCTAGTGATGATCCTGATCCTCTGCCAGCACATCGTCAGGCGCTTGGAGAAAGACTTTATCCCCGTGTACAAGCAATGCAACCAGTATGTACAGTGCATTTGGCTGCCGCTTAATTAAAGTTGGTATTTTAAAAAATTGTCAGCTCCTGGCAAGTCATGTGGTTGAGGACTGTAGTAAGAATAAAGCTTAGGAAGGAACATGCTTGCTGGAGGGAGACTGTGTAGATGGCTTGAGGTTTGTTCAGTTTTCCTACCTATGCTACCTTGGCATTCTATCTCATAAGTTCCTGTGTGCTAAAGAATTACCTGTGCACTGTATTTGTGCCATATTTGCACACATTGTTACATTTTAAAGTACACTTTTTATCTGTTATCAATCTGTAGTTAGAACACATTGCAAATATTGTACCTTAACTGCTGATAAATACAAGATTTTTATTTTGAATGTTCTGTCAGAGGTTTCTTTCATAATATGAAACAAACTGGTTGTGATTTTTGTCTTTGTACATAACTATATGTACAAGTTATAGCAAAAGAATAATAAAACAGAAACCCAATTATATTTCTGTCAGTATACCCTTAGCCTTAAATATCAGCCATCTTTTTCTCTCTCTTCCTCCTTTACTTCTTCCCTTCCTCTCTTTTTTCCTACCATTTAATGAAAGAAATGTTTCTTGCATTCTGATAGGAAATAAAAACGGGGAAATTATTTGTATGTTAACTCATGAATATCAAGAGCGTTACAAAAAGGCTTACTATATAAATATTAAAATAGCTTTAACAGACTGCTAGTGCGTGGACTATTCATTCCCTACCAAAGTTCTCTATAATTAAGCTTCTAGTTTAATAAAATACCTTATTGGTTCAGAAGTTTTGAATTGTTATCTAAATTTCTTATTTCCCTTTTTCTTTTTGGAGCGTGCAAGATTGCTGATTTAGACAAGAAATTTCAGAGAATAGGGGCAATTAACATTTATTCATCATTTACAGGCTTTTGCAAGTAAAATCACTGGCATGTTGTTGGAATTATCCCCAGCTCAGTTGCTTCTCCTTCTAGCAAGTGAAGATTCTCTGAGAGCAAGAGTGGATGAAGCCATGGAACTCATTATTGCACATGGACGGTAATGTGAACCTTTGGGAAGGCATTTCAGTTTACATGTCAGCTGCTTTATTATTAGGATGTGGATGCCACCATATCTTAGAATTTATACTATAAAGTATAAGACTTTAAATGGCTTTTCAAGAAATGGCTTAAAATCCATGATTGAGAGAGCCGAGTTTCACATTTATTAGAAAGTAGTGTTTAAGCATCCCTTATGTACGAGATATTTAGAAATTATAAGAAACACATCTCAAATTCTCCCATCAGGATACCATCCTCACTGCAGAAACTAAATACCTCAAGAAATTGGAGTATAGTCCCTGAGTTCTTGCTATAAGAATGAAATTTCTTTTAGGCCTCCTGATTTATCTTAATCCATGCAAGCTTTTGCTTTCCATTGTATAATTTATTTGAGTAGAAAATGTTTAAATTTCTAACAGTTAAATTACTTACCCTTCTTCTTCCAAGGTGACAAGTGACATTAGGAAAATATGTTGTACTTATATTGTGCCTTCTATTCTGGGACTACCCTAATATCCAGTTTGAGGTTTTGAGATGTTACTTACTTTAGATGAAAGTTTATTTTTTCTTCTTAGTCCTATGATTTTGAATGAGGAACTTAGTTTAGATATAGTCCTAAAGATGGAAAGCCAGGTAGGTTAACCTCTGAAACTAAACAGCCACTTCCCTTATTTCAGACTTTGAAGGGTCCAAGCCAAAAACTATTGCTAGAAATTTATTTTCTTTGCTATTACTACATTTCTCCTCTAGACTTTATGCGCTGTTTCTTTATTCCTCTTTCCTGTCTCTGGAGGTATCAGCACATTGATAGAGCTCAGCCCATTATAGAAAATATTGAGAGGATTGTACATTTTTGATGAGAAAAAGTTTTGTAAATATATGTAAGGTTTGTTAATTTAGTAGTGTTTTCTATAGAATGCAAATAATACATACTATTGACTGCTTTCTTCACCTACATGGGTTATGGAGTGAGTATAAAGTTATTAGTGTCCTAGAATAATACACTAAAGAATTTGATTCCAATTGTGATTGCTTTCTGAACATTTTTCTGTTCTTTATAATGCTTCCCCAAGCTTAACTTTTAGCACCCCTATGAAGACTACATTATTTTGTCATAGCCTTTAGTTTATTATTTTGAATCATGACTTGGAGCATCTAGTGCTTTTTATTTACTTCAAAACGTAAATGTATTTATAAATTATAAATAAGTTTAAATTCACATGTTTTCTCTACACTAAATTCTATATTTCACTTACCTGGAATGTGAAAGGTATTTTGTTTGTTTTTAGGGAAAATGGAGCTGATAGTATCCTGGATCTTGGATTATTAGACTCCTCAGAAAAGGTACAGGTAAGGGATATTTTGTATATGTGCTATTAATAAGCACTTGTAATTTGAATTACAGGAGGGGAGAAAAGCCATATTTATGAAGGAACTATGTCTTTATAAGTAAAATGCTTGATTATAGTAGAGAAAACAAAGATAGGTGTCATGTACACAATCAAGTAATGAGATTGGTTTAGTCAGGGCTCAATATAACCCCATTCACTGGCTGCCTCCATTTAATCACAGCCTGAATTAAGCTTTAATTTAGAGATGCCATGAATTAATAGCAGAGGAGAGGCAATATGGAAGCCTAGAGCTTATTCTTCAAAGAAGCAGTGAGGGCAAAAGGTGCAGACAAAGTACGTGGTACAGCAATAAGGAAGGCTTTTTAGTGCAGATACGTGTTATCCTTGAGCTACAAAGAACTTCATTGTCAGCCAAGATGGAGCAAACCCAGTATAATCTTATCTCTTTCACTGCTTACATCTAAAAACTCTAGACAAATACAAAATGGAACTGCCTGCGGATCCTGAAAAGTAAACAGTAGCAAACAGATTGGAGCAGGAAAGCAAAACTTGAAAAAACAGTTGGTATGATCATTGCTACTCTATCTTAGCTAGAAGAAGATAGAGCAAAGGCTTTGGGAACTAACTTACAGTGTATAAATCACTGTCCCAAATCCCAGACTACATCAAATGGTGAATATGCAGAGCAGGCCCTATCCGGTAAAATGAAAAGCTTTGGAAACTTAATTGGTATTGGAACCACTGCACACAGAAGGTGACACTTCCAATCTGAAGCTAACGAGGTTGATTGCCAAAAGATCAACATTCTCAACTTTCACAATTTAATATTCAAAATCTGGGAAACACTCCAAAATTACTCAATATCAAAGAACCAGGAAAGACTGACCAATTCTCCCCGTAGATGTTAACTTAGAGATGACCCTCTTGTTGGAATTACCAAAGACTACATCTCATGTTCTTTCTGTGAAGTAAAGGAATGACAAAATAGAGGTTCTAAGTAGAGAAATAGAAACTTTATAAGAGAACGAAAGGAAAATACTAGAATTAAAGTACAATGTCTAAAAGAAAATATTTCACTGGATAGCTCAGTAGCAGAATGAAGACAGAGAAAAGTGCCAGTCAACTTGAAGAGAGCTAGAAATTATCCATGTTGAAAAAACAGATTTCAAATGGAACTATTTCAGGGATCATGAGTGATCAAACATTCTTGTCATTGGAGTACCCAGAAAAGAGGAGAAAGAGCTTGCTACAGAAAAAATAATTGAAGAAATAATAGCTGAAACTTCCCAAATTTGATGCAAGGCAGGTTTATAGATTCAAGAAGGTCAGTGAACTATAAACAGGATAAACTAAAAGAAACCTATGTCCAGACACATTATAATAAAACTGCTTTTGTAAAAAATAAAACAAAGCAGCCAAAAACCAGTGCCTTACATAGAGGGAAATGATGATTTGAAAGACTGGATTTCTCATCAAAAACTGGGAATGTTGGACGAGAATGGAACACGTCCTTAAAGTGCTTTAAGAATTATCATTCTAGACTTCTCGATCCAGGGAAAATATATTTAAGGAATTAAGGTGAAAGAAGCTACCAGAGTTTCATTAAAATGCTTTTATTTATATGAATAGAGAAGTGAAAGACTGGTGTTGCTCTACCTACCTGACTTCACTTTGAGTGATTTTAAGTTCATAGGCTTTGTTTTTAAAATTAACTTTGGCACTTAATCTCTGATACTCTCTTACTAGGAAAACCGAAAGCGTCATGGCTCTAGTCGAAGTGTAGTAGATATGGATCTAGATGACACAGACGATGGTGATGACAATGCCCCTTTGTTTTACCAACCTGGAAAAAGAGGATTTTATACTCCAAGACCTGGCAAAAACACAGAAGCAAGGTTGAATTGTTTCAGAAACATTGGCAGGTAAAATACCTCCCATCTTATATTTGAATTTCCAAAAACTTTCAGTTAATTAAACTTTAAAAATACATTAGTTTTTTAAATGTATATATATTCTAATTCATACTGATTAAAATGGGGCCATAGAAGATTTCTCAAAATACTGTATCTCCATGTGTGAGGGGTTATACATGTTTTAGAATTATTTGTAAATTTAAATATTTCCTGGTTTTATTTTTAGGATTCTTGGACTATGTCTGTTACAGAATGAACTATGTCCTATCACATTGAATAGGCATGTGATTAAAGTGTTGCTCGGTAGAAAAGTAAGTGTTTTAATGAACCAAACTGCTCTTATAATTGTAAAATTTTTCTTTTATAAAATAATTATATACTAGCATATTGTTTATGGCATTAATTTGATACTAAATTTTAATGCATTATAGCCATTATAAATCATTTTAAAATATTTTTTAAACAAGCCCACTATTGTTTTCTATTAATACAGCAATATCATATTACATATTCTTTTTTAAAAAAAATAAAACAACCTATTGAATTCTTAAAAGTGTCCTACCTAAAATGTTCTAGAATAAAAGTTCAGCAACATATATTCAGTTGCTATGTCTAGCCTTTAATAATGTTTATGGAAAAGATCATGGAACCAAATAGATTCAAGTTTAACCCAATGACGTGATCTTCAGCAAGTTACTGAATTCATTTGAGCATCAGATTTATCATCTGGAATTAATAATCTGTATTTTATAATTATTGTCAAGACTAGGATTCATATTTAATTTAGGATCACTTACTCAGCATAATCATTGTTTAAAAATTAGTGCTGGTTTTTGCAAATATATTTTTTTGGAACTTAAAAAATTATACTATGGGCTTTAAATTGTTTCAAAAAAATATGTTGTACTTGCTTTAAAAGTTAAAATGTATTATCAGAACCAAAGATTAAATTTTTACCCCTTTAGATCAGTTATTAGATATTTACTGGAAAATTATTCTTTATCAGTATATCTCCAAATTATTTTTTATCATACATTTTAATTTACTAATGAATAAAGTGTAAAAAAAAATTTCATATGATTACTTTCTTAGGTCAACTGGCATGATTTTGCTTTTTTTGATCCTGTGATGTATGAGAGTTTGCGGCAACTTATCCTCGCTTCCCAGAGTTCAGATGCTGATGCTGTTTTCTCAGCGATGGATTTGGCATTTGCGATTGACCTGTGTAAAGAAGAGGGTGGAGGACAGGTAAAGCAGTTATGTAGTTCTCTGATTCTGGAAAGAGCATTTGGTTTGTCTATTGTGCTTGTTTTATATAGAAACAATTTAGTAAACAGGAGCAGAGAGGGAGGGAGAGGGAGAAGGTGTGTGTGAGGGGGTGTGCAGAAAAGACAGATTAACAGATGGAGAGATTTGAGAGGCAGAAGAGGCGGGGGGTTTGTCACTTACTTGTCTGTATCTTTAGATACTTGTCATATATAGAATTGTTTTTAGATTAAAAAATGTATGAAATTGCTTTATGAACTGTGTTATACAAAGTGCTGAGGTCCCAGAAAACCTCAGCTATTGTTTGTGGATTCCAAAGAAATAGCCTGGAGGACTGGCTGTGGAAGACATGGGTTTATTAGGATTTAAGTGCTCCCTGGCAGCAGCTGATTGGCGCAGTTTCCTGCCAGGGTGGCTAGCCAGGGCTGTTGTTTGCCACCACCCAGACTTTCCCAGCACAAGGTTTTACAGTATATAGAAGACAGAGAAAATCCGTGCACCATGGGAGGGATATGCATGAGGTCAAAACATGAGCTGTTTACAATCCAGGCTAACTTCTTTGTTTTGTATATATATATAGTATTCCATTGTGTTAACGTACCACAACTTTTTTTTAGGGTATATATTTTTTTAATTTTATTTTATTGTTTAAAGTGTTACAAATAGTAGTACATAGGTCTCCTTTTTCAGGCTAACTTCTAGAAGCAGTTTCTCTTTGGCCTTATTTAGACTGAGTTGTTGGCCAGGTTCCCAAGGTCTCACAGTCTGCTTACAGAAGTCCTTCACTAAATTTCCTACAGGGTGGGAGTGGGAGTTGGATCATGGAAAGTGACCCATGTTCCAGTTTACCATACAAACTGTAAACTTATTACTGCTTTGACAAAATTGCTTTTAAATTGCATTGCTGAATTTTTCACAGGTTGAACTTATTCCTAATGGTGTAAATATACCAGTGACTCCCCAGAATGTGTATGAATATGTGCGGAAATATGCAGAGCACAGAATGTTGGTAGTTGCAGAACAGCCACTACATGTAAGTGTTTACTAAAAAAGTGTTACTTGATCTAATGAGGCTCTGTGTATTCCTGTGTGGTAAACTAAGAGTATATTTACCTGTCTATAAATGGTCAAAAATTTTAAACCAAAGTGCATTTATTTACAATGTAAATTGCACCTGAATTCATACCTATTACTTTCCTTTGGGTGAAACTACATGAAAAAAAACATGTAATCATCAGAAAGTTAATTTGATGGGCAAAAGTTTGTAAAGGATGTTTATGGGACTGAAATGACTACTGTTTTGGGGTCCTATGACCATCCATACTTTAGCTGACCTACTAGTTGAACTCCTAGGACTCAGAGGCAGTTGTGTTCATAGTTATGGTTTATTATAGCAAAAGGGGAAAAAATATATCAGGCATAGTATGGAGGCATCCAGGTGCAGGCTTCCAAAGTTTTTCCTCCAACAGTGAGTTACGGCAGTACATGTGCAGTGTTTGTGCTTAAGGGAGCCTGCTTAAGAGCCAGCCTAAGGTTTTTTAATTGGAGGCCAGTCCCGTAAGCATATTCCTGACTGTACAACCAACCATGATTACTGGAAATCAGACCCCCAGGGAAAAGCTCTTGTTCATCGTAAATCACCCTGTTTGCTCAAAGAGTTTAGGCAAGCTGTACAACAGGGTTCATTGCTCCAGACATTCAGTACAGCCAACATCAGTTAGTAATGTAGGGAATATTCGAAAAACCAAGTTAAGTTCCTAGGTGCCAGCCAAGGGCCACCCAGGCCCTTCTGAAGAGGGACATCAAGCTTGCGACATTAACTCCCCTTCTGGGCTAAAATGTTTGTTTATGTAGAGTTAGGACTGATGCTTGGACTGGGAGTAACTGCAGGCTCTGGAGTTGTACTGTCAGGGTTCAGATCATGGCTGCAGCACCCTGTAGCTGTGTAACATTAGCTAACTACTTAAGTTCTTTGTGCCTTGGTTCCCTCCTCTGCAAGATGAGGATAGGGTTGAACGAATTAATACATGTAAGGTACTTAGAACAATTCTTGGCACATGGTAATTTCTCAGTAAGCTTCTAGATTTTGGGCTTGTGTTGGAGAAGTTTGTTTTGTCATTATCATACCTAGCTTAGGATGTTGACAGGATAGCATATTTGACAAATTGAAGCTATTCTTATTCAGTGACTACCCTGTTTGTTATTAATACGGTTTAAACAATTACTTTAGTTAATGACTGGTATATAATACTAGTTCACTTTTGAAATGAAGCCCATTCCTGAAGCCATTTTCCCCCTTTGCCTCTCTTTTGAATTTATTATTAAGAAATTAAAAATACAGAACCTAATGTTTTTCTCTCTGGTTTAAAATGAGAACTAATATTTTTAGAGAGAGGCTGCTAAAATTAAATATTGGGACTTAACAATAAAGGCTATGTGAAAAAGTACCAATAGTAATAAAAAGATGATTTCTGAAATTCTCTAGGCAATGAGGAAAGGTCTACTGGATGTGCTTCCAAAAAACTCATTAGAAGATTTAACAGCAGAAGATTTTAGGCTTTTGGTAAATGGCTGTGGTGAAGTTAATGTGCAGATGCTGATCAGTTTTACCTCTTTCAATGATGAATCAGGTATGACATTTTTGAAATGTTTATTTAAGGAATAAGATACATAGATAGTTTGGTCAGTCAGCATTTTCTGAGTTTCTAACTTTTAGATACATTTACAGGGCTTTGGAAATGTATTACTGATGCTTAAAAGGTTTTTTTATATTATTTTTTTTAACATGATTGAATGATGTTAGGTTATTTTTTATTGCTTAATTTTCTTAGATTTTAAAGAATATATGGTTTGTAAAAAAGTAAAAATTCCTTGTGGTGAGCAACTGGGTGAGAAGGATTTTTTATATACTAGTTAAGAAAAAAAAAATCCATGTGTCAGTTCCATTAAACTTATCCAATTCATGTCTCTCAAACTCTGATTAAAGAATTTGACTGCATGATGTTTGCTTTGTAGAACTAGACCTAAACACAAAAGATATAGCAGCACACAAATACCTGGAGTATCTAGAAAGAATAAAGAGAGGTAGTGATAATAACCCTCCTAGAATAACATTTACCTTCAGTGCTTGATTTGCTGCAACTCTTTTTCAAAGTCCTGTAGTCTCGGAATAGACTTTTTAGCTGTGACTACGCGATAAAACACTGGAAGGTCCAAGAAATTCATTATGAGAGGATTATACCTATAGTCTAAGATTATTGCATACATTGAAGGCACCAAGTTTTCTCCCTTTTTCCCCCTATACTTTGCAAACAGCTTCAGCCAAATTATAGGCAGTTAAATTTGGATAAATTTTCTTGTTTTGCTTCATGCTTGGCAATGTATAAGACATCGTGTAATCGTTTTGTACTATTTTTTAATATAGTGTTCAGTATTTCTCAGATAAGAATTTGTCTCATTTACAAGTAAAAAAACCTAGGAGGGGAAAGAATATATCTAAAGATACTCCAAGTATGATCCTCAGATCAGCAGCAGCATCTGAAGCTTTCTAGAAATGTAGAATTTTTGTTTTTCCCCCACTCTCTTCCTCCTAGACCTAGTGAATGAGAATCTGCATGTTAAAAAGATCCCCAAGTGATGTAAACTCATTAAAATTCAAGAAGCACTGGTTTAAGAACATAGGAATAATCATGACTTATCAAATGGAATTAAAATCATGTGATTATCAATTTTGAGACTGGTGGTTCATTTTTCTTGTCATCTTGAGTTACTATTGACTAAGAAACTATAGAGGTGTTATATTATGCAATTGGTTCTGATTTTCTATATTAGGAATTAGACCTATATAACATTGTGTGTGTGTGTGTATATTATTGATTTCAGAGAGGAAAGAAGAGGGAGAGAGATAGAAACATCAATAATGAGAATCATTAATCAGCTGCCTCCTGCATGCCCCACACTGGGGATTGAGCCTGCAACCCAGGCACATGCCCTGACCCGGAATTGAATCATGACCTCCTGGTTCATAGGTCGACACTCAATGACTGAGCTATGCCGGCCGGGCTATACAACATTTTTAATTATATACATATTTTATAATAAACACTCTAAAATATAACTACTGATACAGTATATTGAATTTATATTCTTCATTCTTAGGAGAAAATGCCGAGAAGCTCTTACAATTCAAGCGTTGGTTCTGGTCAATAGTAGAGAAGATGAGCATGACAGAACGACAAGATCTTGTAAGTTAAGTTCACAGAATTTGTATAACAAAATATAAAAATTTAAAATACTGTGTAGATAGCCTTTTGTTTTAAGTTTGAAATGGTGGGTTATTCTAATTTTGGCTAAAGAAATTATAGAGAGTTAGAAATAATAGGCAGTTTTGTTTTTCTACTCTATAACAGAACATTTGAAGTATTAATAAAGCTATAAGCAGAGTGAAATAAATACATCTTAGCTATTAATATGACATTATTAGTCTTAGAAAATAATACCAGCATATTTTTGAGACCCCCACCCCCCTAGTGCTTATATATGTTGGCTGCTCCGTCATCTTTTTGACTAGTAGTAAGCCTTTGCAACATTTCTGAATAGTATAGTGTCTTGACTATTATCTCGCACTAGGAATAGAGTAGCTTTATTGTGATATGTGAATATTAAGCCTATGATTTTGATCTTACTATTATTAACTTAGAAGCATAGATTAGGTAATATCAACTTTGGTCATAGTGAAAAGTTGATCCTAAAGTCAGACCAACCTGGAATATATCCATGACCAAATCAGCCTGTCCATTAATCTTGAAAGAGAAGTCTCCACTAAACCAGCCTTAGTGCTCAGTAATCTAGACTAGACTATTCATGGAATGTATAAAAATGATCACATATCTAGTATAGCCCCAAATTTTATTCAAGAGGGGGAAATGGTTACTTGTACTTTTAGCATTCCTTAATCTTTACATGAGCACACCCCCCCTCCCCCTGCCTTCCAGTATTTCTTCACTAATATTTCTGTTTGTTCAGCAGTCCTGGCTGTCACCAGGTTCTATTCTTGGCTTAGCCGTCCTGGTAATTGATTTCCACTTAGATTATTCCCTAGGTGGTAAATTCTGTGTGATTGGTTCCATGTTATTTGACTTTGCCAATCTTGTGGACCCTAAATTCCCTACCAGGGCTAATACCATATTTGTCCTTGTTGCCATCAAGAGCACCTAAATAGCTTGGTAGAGTTATGTCACTTTAGTCAGTCTTTGGATTTGGGAACTTTGTTTCCCTGTAACAAGCAATGTATTAGTTTTGTAAAGCCTCCCAGAAACAGAAATAGAAATGATTGGCTATCTTATATGAATTCTTATCTATTCCCTAGTTTTAATTTTCTGCTGTTTTTAAACTAATAACATCCTCTTCCAGTTAGTCAAGTTAAATCTCACGGCAGTTTCTGCTTTCCCTGAAAGAAATGTGCTAACTCTTCAGTTTTGAGAGAGCGAGAGAGAGTCTCTCAATATAAGGGCCTTAATATTTCCTATCCATAGCTGTAATTTATGAGCTCCACTCTTTAAATGCCTATATAAAATCTATTCCTAGGGCGTAAGCAGTTTATCAAGGTGTCCTTTCCCTCTCTACTCTTTTCCTTCACATATTGTTGGTTTTATCCTGATGTGTCTGAGGGGAAATGCTGAGGGATATTAGACTATAACAGAGTTTCTCAAATGGTTCTCCCTTGAATTATTAGTCCTGAAATTATAGGGTTTCTAGAGTTACTGGATTTCTCATAAAACTATTTGCTTCAGGAATTACAGCAAGTTAGTTCATTTAGGTTTCCTCTGGGATTTTGGATATATTGGTTTGTTTAGCTGTATACTGTAGATATAAATGTGTTAGACTTAAAAGGCTTTACCTTAGCCCTGACCGGTTTGGCTCAGTGGATAGAGTGTCAACCTGTGGACTCAAGGGTCCCGGGTTCAATTCCGGTCAAGGGCATGTCGCTTGGTTGCGGACACATCCTCAATGGGGAGTGTGCAGGAGGCGGCTGATTGATGTTTCTGGCTCTCTGTCTCTCTCCCTTTCTCTCTGTAAAAAAATCAATAAAATATATTTTTTTAAAAATAAATAAATAACCTTAGAGATTGGCACTATTTTATTATCACTGAAGAGTGCTATGTATGTATATATGTATGGGTCAATGATGAATGGAATGTATTAATAAAAATAAAGATTATGTTATCATATTTAAGTAAAAAGATAAAGTATAAGTTAACATTCATCTTACATCACACAAAATAGATGTGTAGTAAAACATAATGTTAGATGGCTTATTGCATGGATTTTCATGTACAGTAGATGTTCTCATTAATCACTTTTATAAAGTTACTCTGTGTCACAGTGTAGCACTGAAATTACTGGGTTGTTTTGCTAATAGATAAACTGCAAAATAACTTTTTTAAAAACCTGTGTGAATTTTGAGCCAGGGGGTGGGGGGTGCTGCATTTTTCTATTATGAGGTATGCCATGCAATTTAGCCCCTGGAAAGACCCTTAGAGAACCTTTGGTCCAACAGCCTCATGTTACAGATGAGAAACTGAGAGCCTGAAACATAGTTTCTTTTCTATATCTGACACTTTTTTCCCCCTTCTGACCCTGAATCTTCCCTTTTCAGTACAAGAAATAAATTTAAAACTCAGTTCAAAAAGTACAGTACCCTTAGGTAGATTGTAATACAAGAATGGGGCTTTGTGAGTATATTGCCAGAATTAAGGGTTGAGGGTTAATCTGTTAAAAACCAAAGCTATAATTATTATATTCCTGTTTAGGTTTACTTTTGGACATCAAGCCCATCATTACCAGCCAGTGAAGAAGGATTTCAGCCTATGCCCTCAATCACAATAAGACCACCAGATGACCAACATCTTCCTACTGCAAACACTTGCATTTCTCGACTTTACGTCCCACTCTATTCCTCTAAACAGATTCTCAAACAGAAATTGCTACTCGCCATTAAGACCAAGAATTTTGGTTTTGTGTAGAGTATAAAAAGTGTGTAACTGCTGTGTAATATTACTAGCGAATTTTGTAGATTTTTTTCATTTGTCTATAAAAGTTTATGGAAGTCAATGCTGTCACACCCCCTGGAGGTACCTTAAAGAGATAAATACAAACATTCCTTGCTGAGTTTGTAGCATAAAGGACTGAGGAGCACTAGCAACATTTAACTATGATTTGCTAGTTAACAACTTTGGGTCTAACCCCAGCCAAAGATGACAGCAGAACAACATAATTTACACTGTGATTTATCTTTTTGCTGAGGGGGAAAATGTAAAATGTTCTGAAAATTCACTGCTGCCTTTGTGAAAAGTGTTTCAGCAAAGGTTCTTGTATAGAGGGAATAGGGAATTTCAAAATAAAAAATTAAGTATGTTCTGTGTTTTCATTTTAACTTTTTTATGGTGTTGAATTTGTGGTTGGCTGCAATTGTGTATCATGTATATGGAACTTGTAAAAAGTTCTAGACATTCAGATCTTAGAGGTAAAATCACTTTTACCTATAAAAACCACTTATTGCGGTTTATTTTGGCTGCATTGAACTCTAGGATATTAAATGAAATCACTAATATTTTGCATGTAATTGTTCATTTGAGTGAGGGCACTTTTTGTACATATGATGGGGCCAATGCACAATACTTGATCACAATCACCTTTTCCCCTTTGTATCCTTACTCAGTGAGCAGTCAGTTAGGAGGTTACTGCACTTCAGTTCTAACTAGACATTTATACTAAGGTATTCAGTTATGTAAACTCAGCCTGGGCACTTTCTGATAACTGTAAAATGTTTTATAAGGTCATGATTACTGAAGATACTTTTTGGTAATTTTAAATGTTCGTGAGCAGCTTACCTACTTTTGTATCTAAAGCGTTTTTTAAGTATCTTGTTACATTTACTTTTTTAAATAAATTACAGAAGAAATGTCAAGTAATATTGAAGAAACAATAGTTTTTATTTTATCTAGTTGTACATTTTTAAACTAAGGGTAATACACTGACATGGTTATGTGCAAAAAATTTTTGATTTGAAGAACTGAAAGTTTATATACACATGGACCATAAGAAACAAAATCAGTCCACATTTTACAGTTAGCAGAGAATCCTGAATGGCACTGGTCAGGCCACATTTTCTTTTTATAAATGGGGAAGTGAAGTTGGGACCCACTTGGCAAGGGAATTAACTCACCTATGTGACAGGTTCTTTTTTTGATGGCCCATTATGTAACCTCAGACCAATACCGAAATTCTTGTGGTACTTTCATTCAATGGCACAATATGGAACACGGTTTTCTTCACAAAGTCTTCAATAAAGTGACTTAAACTAGTCACTTCACATACTGAAAATGAGCAGAGATTCTCTGGAATCTCTCCTACCTCTCAGTTCCTTCATAGGACTCCTGGCCTTCAGGATGTTTTTCATGTTCAAAGGCACTACACTTTTATAACTTCCTTCAGAATGAACTACATGCCGTCCTCAGCCTTGCTGACATATATATATTAAAAACTAAAATGATAGTGCAACTTGTATTACTCAAAACTTACACAACATGCTGTTAGATTTGTGTAAATTAACCAAAGGTTATTTTACAAAGTAACATTGGTTTTTGTGTCTAAATGCTATTTCTGAGTAAGTGAAATAGTAGTTAGATTAAGAGCTGATTATTGATATGTCTGAAATAGTAACATATATCACCTTCACTTCTGTATGCACATTATGGGATTGATAAAGTATGAAATGAGAACAAATCAGATATGATTAGGACATTTGAAACCCTAATTGTGAACTTATTTTTAATAATTACTGAGAAAATGAAATATTTAAAATAATACAAAATGTCTTAAGTCTTCCTAAATCAAGATTTTGGTTAAAATGCTTTTAGGAATATTAAAAAACAGTGAGTTTCTTTTTTTTAAGTAAAGCATAAAATGATTTTAAATGTAAAATAAAGTCATGTAAAATAAAGTTCTCTTTTGGTCTTGCTTAGTGATTAAGTCTAATAGAATTGAAAACAAATTTAGGAAGAGAAGACCAAGAATGAACTTTACTGAGGGTTTTCAGAGTGTTGCTACTTTTAATTTTCCCCCTAAGTCATCTGAATGTCAAGACTCCAGCATAATGGCTTACTGGGACCCACTTCTCTGAGAGGGCTTTTTAAGAGTATTTCACTGCTTAGTATTTGCCCCTAAACATTTATCTCTTAAAGATATTTTGTGTGTTTAAAGGTTGTCAGCAATTTCTAGGTCTAATCTTAACACTGAGAGGTCTTCCCTCGAGGCAGTTCTCGCGTGACTGTAGGCCTGAGATTCTCGTGTGGAATTTGTTCATGCAGATCTCAGTCACGGTCTTGTTCAGTAAATCTTAAGTGGGAGACAGAAATCTTTATTCTTAAACAGCATTCCAGGTGACTATGAAACACTGCCCAAAGGGCATTACTTTTTTTTTCTTTTTTCGATTTTTTACCCTCAAATATAAATGCCCCCGTTTGCAAACTCCCAAGAGCCAAATGGCTACGACTTATAACCTATTTAAAAGTACTTCCGTTAACCACCTTATCCTGAATTAGGTTCTTCCTCCTGATAAAGGACTGGTTAAAGTGCTTTCAAAACCTGCCTGAGCAGTAATAGAAAATATTTTCAATGTTTACATTAAGTAGGTAGGCATACAGATTAATTCTTTAAACCATTTGATTAATGTAGAAACTTAAAGTGTGACTTTATGTCAAGATACCTTAGATTAAAGAAAAGGAAAGTCTCTTACATTACCTCTTAAAAAATACATATTACTGGATTGTTATGACTGTCCTGGAGTTTCTTAATTACTAACTTGTGTTAGTACCTATTACGTACACATGTATATTTCATTTTATCCTATGAGATAAAGCCTGTCCATCCTCAGGAAGGGAAACAGGTTAAACAGCTTGTGTACCTAAGGTTACGCAGCTCCTACGTGTGAGGTATGTGCTCCAGGTGTCGAGCTTGCGTTCTCAGACAGCGGACTGGACACTGGTCTGTGGAAGGTGTGATGGTAAGCGAGTGCGCTGGTCATTGGAGTTTATGACCACCCAATTCCAGGATCTGGGGTGGGGAGGTGGCCCTGCACACCCACGAAGCGCCGTGCCACCGCGGGGTGTCGGACAAGTCACCTCCACTCTGACCCTGTCCCGGGCCCAGGTGCCCGCTGCAGGCCCAGGTCTCGGAACGCCTTCCTGGGGTCTGAGTGATTTGCCAGCGTGGCTCATAGGACTCAGGAGAAACTTGTTACTAGATCACCGGTTTCTTATAAACGGATATAAACGAGGAACAGCCCGATGGGCCGGCCATGCGGGGAAAGGAAAGGATGCGGCGCTTCCCGGTTCGCTCCCAGCGCGGATCTCCCGTGTTCGCCGCCCGGGAAGCTCTCCGAACCCTGCCATTGGGGTTTGTGGAGGCCTCATGACAGGCATGATGGACAGCGTCGCTGGCCGCTGGTGACTGATTCAGCCTCCGGCCCCTGGACCTCGTTCTTGTCTGTGAGATCGAATGGTTTTCCCTTTCTGTGGTAGATTTCTTTAGATCAGGGGTTCTCAACCGTGGCTGCACATTAGAATCACCTGGGAATCTTTTTTAAAATCCTGATTTCTGGGCCTCATCCTCCGGGAATTCTGTCTTTGTTCTGGGGCGGGGTCACAACATTAGTAACAAACAGAATTTAGGGAGGATGAGGCCCAGAAATCAAGATTTTAAAAAGATTCCCAGGTGATTCTAATGTGCGGCCAAGGTTGAGAACCACTGCTTTGGATGGTTCCCTTAAGAGCCGGGTATCCGTAATTCAACCAAATGGTTGTGCCCATCAGTCGCCACTGCCCGCAGCTGTGACCGGCGGCTCTCCTCTCCCCGACTGGAGCAAGCGCTTGGCAGGAGCCCACCGCCCACTCCTCAACCTGCGGTTCTCAACCTGTGGGTCGCGACCCCTTTGGCGGTCGAACGACCCTTTCACAGGGGTCGCCTAAGACCATCCTGCATATCAGATATTTACATGACGATTCATCACAGTAGCAACATTACAGTTAGGAAGTAGCAACGAAAATAATTTTATGGTTGGGTCACAACATGAGGAACTGTATTTAAAGGGCCAGAAGGTTGAGAATCACTGTAGCGGACACTTAGTTTCTTCAGCTGCAGCAGGAGGGGCTTTGCTGTCGCTACTTCAGAGACGCCCTGACCGACCATTCAGTGGTGATTCAACGTGACTAAAGGCTCCGTTTGTTTGAAACCACCTCAGACCTTTCCACGACTTTTCCTAAATGGAGCCATTGCCCCGCCTCATCTCGAGCCCCCCGCCCCCAGGCACACGCACACTTTTCCCTCCACCACTTCCTTTCTTTCGGGAGCTTAAAGACAACACAAAGTGGCTGTTGCTACGTGTTAATTTGTTAACGTTGCGGTTTTTGTTTTTGTGGGTTTTTTCTTCCACCAAGAGTGTGGCTTCCCCCTAACCACCACCTGGCAGTCTCTCGGGACAGGCCGAGGAACGCGACGTACCTGAAGCCAGGTGAGAGCTGCTGGGAGAGGTGGCCGGGCAAGACGGGCCCCTCCCGCACCGGAGCAGTAGAGCCCCAGCCGCCGTGGAGGGCGTGGCCGAACGCCGC
>NW_006288434.1:2918594-2924666 GCF_000327345.1 Myotis davidii
GAGCGCACCCCCTCCGTGACTCTCCCCGCGTCCGTCCCGTTCCTGGAGACCTGCCCGGGGAAACCGAGGCCGGGAGCCAGGGCTGGTGGATGTAGCGGAGACGTGCATGCCGCCCGGGGGGTGTAGGAGTTGACGCAGGTGGAAGGGGTGGAGGGGAGGGGCCGGAAACCTTAATCAAGGTGATCAGCTCGGGCGGCCAGTTTTGCGCAGACCTGGCTGCTTCGCTGTGAATCGTTGGGGCGTAACTGTTGTCTTCATTGACACAGTAGACACGATCCTGCCCGCACAGAGCACGGAGTGAAATGCTTTATGCAAAGGACAGCGGGTTACGGGTGCTGCATAAGCCGAAATTAACGTGCTTATCCTCTCCTCTGCTTCTATGTCGATAAACGTACATAGGAACAGTAAAGAAACCGTGACTGAGTGTCGTCGGGTAGGTGAAATTGTTGCTCTATAATTTCCATACCCTGTTATTTTTTTGTAAATACTTCTAAACCATTTGTTTTTCTCTTGAACCTGTTGCTGCGTGTCGTTTCTTTGATTTCGTAGAGTTTCAGACAGAGAATTATGCTTAGCCCTACATTTCTTTAGAAAGTGGCAGGTTCCAGATTTTATTTCCAAAATAAAAATACTTTTTTATTTTGTAAACATTTAGTAACTAACTAAATGTTTGTTGAAAATGTCCCTCAAACTTTTTCTTCCTGTTTTGAAACACAAATACGTTTAGTACTGATTTTCCCCCTTGAATGAGTCCAGTCAGATGTTTCCTTTCGTGCCCGCTGTCATTTAGGCTAAAGACCTGGCAGTTGGTTTTCATTTATTATCCCCATCTAAGCGATACACATCCACAGAGAACTTTAGGTCTAGAATGAATCTAAGTGAGCATGTTATGGTCTGGACGGTTTAAACTTGAGGTGCAAGGATGCCTTAAGTACTTTGTCTAGCATTTGAGGTGCATCAGAATCACCCAGTGTACTTTGTAAAAAATGTAAATCACGGGGCCTACACCTAGTAATCAATTTTGATAATGAATCAAAAGCTCTTGGGATGGAAGAAAAGGTGGAATACCTCTAAGAAACTTGATTTCAGATTCGCATCACTTTACACCTAGTTGTCTCTACCCCCAGTCTTATCTGCTCCCCGGTCCTGTTTACGTCTGCCAGATTAACCCGTCATCAAATCAGGGCCTCCATGTCACCCCCTCCAAATAAAAACTCCCCAAAGGGTCTCAGTTCCCACCCAAAAAATGCTCGGCTCCTCACACTGGCAAAGTCCCATTCAAGCAGCTTTTGCATGCCAACTGCCATATCTTTAATTCAGGTTGTCATTTCCACCTCTGAACTTGACACCATAGTTACTACCAAAATCTAGGGTGTTTTTCTTTCTTAATTCATGGATATCTGATGAATCTTCCTAATGCCATCTCTGTTCATGTTCATTGCTACTCAGGAATTTTCCACGTCTATCCATAGAAATGCTTTTCAAATGGCGCCACACAAAGAATGCCAGCAGCTGGAGGTTGGGAGCAAGTGGGGAGAATTAGAGTCTGAGCCTCCCAGCTCCCAAGATGTTTGAAAATCTTTGGCCCACAAAATTCCTAACCTCTTCCAGTGGTTCTCAACCTTCCCGATGCCACGACCCTTTCATACAGTTCCTCTTGTTGTGGTGACCCCCAACCATAAAATTATTTTCGTTGCTACTTCATAACTGTAATTTTGCTACTGTTATGAATCGTCATGTATTTTCATTGTTTGCGACCCACAGGTTGAGAACCGCAAATATCCAGCATGTGGACCCTTTACCAAATTCCTCGCTGTCTCAGCTATTGACCCTTTAGCCAGATGAGATCGAGTCTGCCTTTGCTTTACATCCCGTCAGTGAGTTTTAATCCCAGCTGTCCCTGTTTTTCCATCTCCCCTTTCTGTAGGCTTGGTCCTCAGTCATGCTGCTCCTCTGTATGATTTCCCTGGATAATCACAACCCTTCCCATGGTGTGACTACCAATGGCATCTTTATCTTATTCGGGAAGGAGAGGAGATAGTGCCTCTGCCTACCATAGAGTTGTATTTTCAGCTCTCCCCTGGATATCTTGAAACTGAACCCATTGTTTTTTATTGACCAAATTGACTTTTTAAAGCCTTTTGTGTTTGCAGATTTTTATTCTTGTGACTTGTGTTGGTGGGGCGAGTTCATTCAAATTAAACTTTTGTTAAACATCTAATTAGAAAAGCAAGAGTTTTTGTCAGATTTATTCAGTTATCCTTCAGGTGCTGAGCCCTTTGTATGTGTCTTAAATCAGTTTTGTGTTTCTACTGCTGATTTCCTATTTGGGGCAAGAACAATTTTTAAATTGTTCTCTCCACCTCCAATTTCCCTTCTAATCTAACCACAGTTCTACAAACGTGATCTTAAAACACAGATCTGATCATGTTTCTCACCTGATTAAAAACTTTCAACAGCTCCCAATAGTCTGCATGATAAAAGCCAGATGCCAGTGTTATATCAAAGCAGATCACTTCGACTTGCTCCAAAATTTTTTAAAGTCAACATCTTAATATTCATTTAATGTGCAAAATAGACATATCCACTTTAACCTGAGATAAAGCCTAGAAATGGAGTACAGATTTTAAAAGCTGAAAGCTAACTATTTTTTTATTTGTTTTGTTTCATTTCATCAAAATGATGACCCTGGGGTAAAAAACAGTCAAAACAGTTGCATCAAAATGGCCATAGGGAAATAGCTGTGGCAAAATTCATGTATATTTGCATTTAAGGCCTTCCCATGGCTTTAACACCTGGGCCTATTTTCCAAACAAAATTATAAGTGCAACACTGATTAAATGCACTTTTGTGTATTTTATGAATGTAATTTTTAAAGTAAGCATATATAATATTATAAATCAGTTAATGGAATAATGAGGCTGTTTTGATGAACCTGCTGCTTTGAATTGGGGTGTAGATGATAACTGAAGATTTATACCAAACTTAGCAAACAGTTTCTTTGCATATTTAGCAGAGTTCTCTTAATAAATGTACTGCTAGCCAGTTCTGAGCATTTATCAACCCATGTGCTTTAGAGTGCATTTAGGCTGCTCCCTGATGCATTCACATAATTCTGAGTTTTACCTTACCAGCATCAGTTGTCTTTATTTCTAGTCCTCTTTATACCAACTGTACTTGTAACTATTGTAATTTAACTATTATGTAAACTAATAACATATGAGTATGAAAAGAAAATTGTTTATGAAAACTTGAAAGCTTGGGAAACTCAATAAAGATAAGTCATTAAAAACAAAATCTGTAGACTTAGATAAAAATAAAAAAAGATTGGTGATATTTATAAAAGAGGTAAGGATTCTGCCCTCATATTGCTCTATCTTAAGGCTGTTAAAACTAAAAAGCATAGGTGATGCATCATAGTGTGTTTATGCCAGAAAAATTTGGGATGTCAGTCAGTGAGCCAATTTAACAACAATGACAAAAAGCTTTGGCTTTATAAAAGAAGATTAGTAAGTAAATGTAAGTTACATGTTTTAAGCTAAGTCGTTTTCTTCTGATTTCTTACATTAGCCAATTTTCAACTACCAGTTTGGATTACCTTGAATAGGAAGGCTTCTACTGTATTATTGGTACCATTAATATTATTTCTTTTTCCTTTTGTAGGGGGAAGAGGAGGGTTAAAATTTTTTTTGGTTTACTCCTAAAAAATAGATACAAATGATTACAGGGTATTTTTTATTTTTTGCTTTTTTTTTTTAACTGCCTCTCTTTCATTCTCATGGCATTCTTCACTTAAGCAGAGCTAGCTAGAGAAACTGTCCTCCGAGCTTGTCCCCTCCCCCAAACACACACAAAAAAGAAAAACGACAACCTGGAAACACAAGTTCACGCATTGGTAGTTTCCTTGCTGTACTGTAGAAAACAACTTGTTATTTTTATTACTATTTTTAAAAGGTTGAAAACACATTTAAAACTAAAGTTCTAATCTCATGTTTGTGACACTAGAGAGACCACAGAGTTCTTCAGAGCACATTTGGAAAACACACTTGGGAAGTATTCTCTGCGTTCTTTCTGATTTCATCTCCTTCCATTGTCCCCCCATACTGTAAGTCCTAATTTACAAAGAGTCTTCCAGTTTTTAAAAAATGTTACATGCTCTTAGCCCCCCCCCCCCTTCACATTGCTTTCTTTTCTAACATATGGCTTCCTAACCCAGGTCCATAGAGAGTCTACAGCTTTGGAATGTACTCGTGACACTCCTGACACTGCATTAACATGTTTGTGAATTTTTCTAAGCATCATAAAAATAAGCAATATTTCCATGTCATATCTAGCTCAGTTCAAAGGTTTATATTGCTTAAACTTCATTTATTCACATTGCAAAACCTTTCATACTGCCCTTCTATTCCAGCTTCTTAACAGTCCACATATTATCAGGATGGAATAGGAAGAATAAATGTACAAACATTATTTTCATTCTAATTTAAAGGTACAAGTCTTGAGCAGTTTTCATAGATCCTGTCGTTGATCAATTATTGTCAGTATTTAAAAACTCCAGGATGCTTGGTGTGAAAGGTTTGCTGCTTATGATGTCCTTCTCAACTTCAGTAGAGGCCACATAGCAAATATAGTGAAGGTCAAGGATTCTCGCTCTGTACCCCAGAGACAAAACATATTTAAGAAAGAAAAAGAAAAGAGAAATGCAGAATCATAGCAAAATGCTGTAAATGATGATAAAAGCACAATCTAGAAGAACTAAAGGAAGAACAACGTGGGCCTAGACAAGTTTGAAATATCTGTTGACTGCAGACTTCTGCCTTTTCAATTGGGCTTTAAATTTGAAACTTTTCTAAGAGTTCTTTATTTCCCTGAGGGCAGTCATAGAAGGTATTGATTGATCAAATAATTAACCACTATAATAGTTCTTTTATCATTTCTTTAAGCATAGAGAGAGAGCCAACCAGAAATTATTATGTTCAATAATAACACAGTAATAATTTTAAAAGTATATAGCACTTGAAAGTGTGCAGAGTATGGCAAGTATTATCTTTGATTTACAGTTGATGATGCTCAGATTAAATAACTTCCCTGAAAACATGAATGCGCTTATTTTAAATGAATAAAATTGTGTACTATAAAGGACAGTCTAGAATAAAAAAGGGTTATTTGGTTCACCTATAGAGGTGGCAAATTCCAAAATGTTTATTTTCAGTCTTATTTTTATTGTCTCATTCACCTGTGAACTATGTCCCCATCAATGCCTTGTAATTTCATTACATATATTAATTTTAACCTGGTAAAAGGGAAGGCAAATGCATTTTGAGAAAGTATTCCTCTGTAGATTTTTAAACTTGCATCAGTTAAAAACCACTGCTTTAAACCTTACCAATTTGGCTGTGTGTTTTTTCTTTCTTTCTTTTGTACCAGTTTCAAGTCACATTGGTTCTTTCAACTTTATTGACAAAGAAATTATTTTTTCCTAAAGTCAAATTTGGTGGTTTCCTCCTTTGCCAGTTATATCACTACCACTGTGTTGAAGGAACTTTGCTTAGTGGGAGATAGTAATGTTTACTCTTCTTTAGGTGTAGTTCATTTCAGTGTTTTGAATTCTGGGTTTTAGATAGAGCTGGCCTCAGGGGTGGGCAAACTTTTTGACTCTGACTCGAGGGCCACAGTGGGTTCTTAAACTGGACCTGAGGGCCAGACAAAAGCATGGATGGAGTGTTTGTGTGAACTAATATATAAATTCAAAGTAAACATCATTACATAAAAGGGTATGTCTCTTTTTTTTTTAGTTTTATTCATTTCAAAAGGGCCGGATCCGGCCTGCGGGCCTAGTTTGCCCACGGCTGGTAGCTGCTGTCCATGCATACGGAGGTGTAGCCTCAGGCAAGGCTTTGAGTTCAGACATATCTCAGTTCTAATCTTATTTCTGCCACTTATTAGTTGTAGGATCCTGGGTATGCTATTTACATCCTTCAAGATTTAGTTTCCCCATCTGTAAAATGGAAATAGTTTTCTATGTGTCAGAGTTGTTTACAGATTAAGTGGGATAATGTATATAAAGAATCC
>NW_006288434.1:2925388-2952102 GCF_000327345.1 Myotis davidii
AACAACCCCCAAAAGGTTCACGACAGGTGTGCACAGGGAACGCACACAACGGCATGCATCGCAGCGCTGCTCCCAGGATAAAAACGGAAGCAGCCTTCACACAAACCAGGGAACGCTATGCAGCAGTCTGCAAGAGCAAGGAAGCGCTGTGTGTACTGACGTGGACAGACCTCCAAAACATGCTGATGGGTGAAAGACAATGGTACCATTTTCATGTCGTAAAAAAGAAAAAAGGGGGGAAAAAGTAGAGTCATATATATGTATAAATATATATGCATACATGCATAAAAAAGGTGGTACGGTTCACAGTGGCCGCTGAGACGCATAAAATGAAAGGTCGATCGGAACAGTAGACGTGTGTCAGTATCTCGAGAATATGCGCATGTATCGTTTGCAAAATGAAAAAAAAAAGGAAACAAATGTAAAAAATGCGAGTTGCGAAACAACTTTTAAAAATAATGCCAAGTGGAATGTGCACGGCCTTGGGGCTGCCGCGGCCAGGAAACGAAGAGGGAACTGAGCCTGGGTATGCTATTTACATCCTTCAAGATTTAGTTTCCCATCTGTAAAATGGAAATAGTTTTCTATGTGTCAGAGTTGTTTACAGATTAAGTGGGATAATGTATATAAAGCATCCATGTGGTGATGGCACAAAAGACCCTCCGTGCCAGACCCATAGGACCCGCTCTATGCCTACCTCCTGTTCTGGAGCCTCGAACCGCAGTGTGCCAGTATCTTATGGTTCTTTGGAGACCGAATGCCCTCAGTGACAACACATGTAATGCACACATTTAAAAAATTGACCACTTCCATTTAAAAAAATTTTCTCCAATGTTTCTACAATGAATTTCGACTAAGTGCCAGGTACTATGGTAGGCTCTGGGGATTCCACGAAAGTTGGTTTTTATTCTCAAGAAACATAGTCTAGAGGAATCTATAGACACATAATAGGGAATTAAATTGCAGTGAATTATGTGCTATTTTGGACTTAATCCAGGCATTTGGGGTGATGGAGTGTGGGGAGAAAGATGGCGGCACTCCGAGAAGGCTTGATTGGAGTGGTCATTATATTATTTCACTGATGTATTGTGACCTTACGTTAAATTAAAAAAAGTCTAACTATATTCAGTAACCTAAGCCCAGGATAAAGAGAAATTAGCCCATTCATTCACTTGCTTAGCTAATGCTTTTTGGCCTTTTATGCTTGACACAGTACTACAGGAACATCACAATAGAGAAAAACTAGTTTCTACACTCTGGGGCTTATGTGCTCTATCTGGGGAGGCTTGTGCCTTCAGAATAAGTACTTACCAAATAAGACAGTCTATGCTGCAATGGCAGCATGTGTGAAATGTGTAAGCCCACCTGTGTCTGTGTGTCTAAGGCGTTGACTGTGGGCCTTTCTGTCACCTGGTCTTGCCTCTTAGCCTCAAAGCTTAAGCACACTTGATTTGGAGAGGTATGAGGACTAGTGGAGGCAGTGGTGAGGAACACAATGTATGGGCCTGGTACGGAAGAGAAACAGTTTGAGTAAGGAGTCCAGAATTGAAATGTGTCCCAGTAATCTCGATTTATACACGTTTTAGCCTATTTGTATATACTTTATATATAATCATTCTCATGGACACACAACTCTTCTGATATTCTTGCTGACTATTTAAAAAATATATATATGGCCCTCTACCTTGTGAGAATGCCATCTTGTTTCCAAGTAGTATGTATGTAGATATGTGTTCCCCACTTTATTCCACAAAGCTTTGAGACACTCACAGTGAGACTCTATGCCAGTGATGGCGAACCTTTTGAGCTCGGCGTGTCCGCATTTTGAAAAACCCTAACTTAACTCTGGTGCCGTGTCACATATAGAAATTTTTTGATATTTGCAACCATAGTAAAACAAAGACTTATATTTTTTATATTTATTTTATATATTTAAATGCCATTTAACAAAGAAAAATCAACCAAAAAAATGAGTTCGCGTGTCACCTCTGACACGCGTGTCATAGGTTTGCCATCACTGCTCTATGCAGTAAGTTTAACATGTAAATAACAATAACAAATTGGTATATGGTCAGCTTCAGACAAAACCTCTGTTGGTACAGAGTTTTCAGGTAAGATTATATTTCAGTTAAAATTAGAAAAGAAAACATTAAACTAAAAAAACCAAAAAGCTTATAACTAGCTTATTTCTATCTCAAACCAGCATTCTGTCTCTGAGAGAGGAACAAAAGGGAACGTTTGGTTCACTAACTTAGAAATGTTCCCTCTGTGACCTTTATGGGTCTAGTTTTGTGCTTATCCTCAAAATAGCATTAACAACAATAACTTTGTTCAAGGCTTATATGTGCCAGGTTCTGTTTAAAGCACTTTAATCATCAAAATTAATTTGATGTTCACCTGTGAGAGAGGTATTATTTTACTGATGAGGAAACACTTGCTACAATTACACAACCAACCAAACACTTATTAACCAGCTATGAGGTGACAAGTAAGGCTTTAACCCAACCAGACTGGCTCCCAAACCTGTGCTGTTTCCCCAACTCCCTCAGATGTATGTTTAGGTATGAATAAGGAGATGTCTACACAAAATGGGTGTTTGTACTTTAATTTTCAAAGAGGTTATCTTCAGATACCAACGAAAATGAAGCAAAGTCAAGTGAAGAACCACTCCTAAGAAAGAGTTCGCGCCGATTTGTCATCTTTCCAATCCAGTACCCCGATATTTGGAAAATGTATAAACAGGCACAGGCATCCTTCTGGACAGCAGAAGAGGTAAGTGGCATCGCCTTTCGTCAATAATCATGTTCTGTGTTGCAGTGTTCACATCCTCTGTTACAAGACATCGGAAAATGGACATTGTACCAGTATGATGGATGATACCCGCATAGCACTCTTGCTCTCTGGGTATATGTGTGTATTAATCTCTCTATATCTCTACCTCTACTATATATTTCTCTCTATATATATCTGTTTGGATAGATATATTTGGGCCCATATGTCTGTCTGTTTTTCATGAGAGTGATTCTGTACATGTAAATGGATGCTGTAACGAATGCAGGCTCGAGAGCAGACAAATCCTGGATCTACCATTTGCTGTGGAACTGGAAAAGTTGCTTAACCTCTCTGTGTATCTTCGTCATTGTTATACTGAGCTAATAGTACCTGGTTTGGGGATTGTTATGAGGATTGATCAGAGAAATCTTATTAATGAGATTAATGCCATATTTAGAATGTTACTTGGCACTTAGTAAGCACCAAATAACTGTAAACCATTATTTTACATAGAATGGGGGGAGAGTTGCACAGAAATCAGAAGTACCCATTTTTGAAGCTTCTGTTATGAATTTTACCCACCTACTCAACCTTGTTACAGTGTTAACATCTTTGTCATATTTAACACATAGAGCAAAACAAGACCCCAGCATTTTTAAATTGGGTCGTAGTGCTTGGCACACCTGACTGTCACCAACTGTTTGTGGTTTTTAGAAAGTTTTTTTGTTAGATCTAGTTAAGAGAACAAAGGGAGGATACAGGCGGCTTTTTTATTCATTGTGTTTAGAAGGTACTTGTGATTCTTGAAATTCATTTGAAAATTATATGCATTTTTTAAGCAAAGGTAATATATGTTTATTATGACTAAAACACTAATTTGAAAAATTATGCAGGGTAGAGCAAAAAGTTTACAGTTCTGAGTTTATTCTTGGATTATTATTTATTAATTAGTGCATTATTTTCCATATGAACAACTGTAAAACTAGTTTTACCCCACCCTGTAATATGCAGGTTGTATTTAATAGACAGCTTATAGGAAGAGTCAAACACATATTTTGAAAGGGAGTCTAATACATTTAGTTCCACATATTTTTTATTTAAACAGTTATATGAGTTATAATTTAATCAACTTTAGACTTTATTGTTTTATCAGTGGTTTAGCTTTATTCCTAAACTAGAGGCCTGTTGCATGAAGAGATTCGTGCAGTAGGCCTTCCTTTTCCCTGGCTGCTGGCACCGGTTTTCCTCCGGCACCCGGGACCCAGGCTTTCGCTGTGGCCGGGCTCCAGCTGGAGCTGGCCCTGGGGCCGGCAGCGCAGTGAAGTCTCTCGGCCCCCAGGCTGTCAGGCTTCACGCCACCGCTTGGAGCCTATGTATGCAAATTAACCACCATCTTTGTTAGGTTAATTTGCATGCTCTCCTGATTGGCTGGTTAGCATAGCGAAGGTACAGTCAATGTACATGTTTGTCTATTATTAGGTAAGATATGGCTTATTATCAGAAACCTTGATTCAAAAGACAAAGTTCTGGGATTCTTTTTTTAAAGCTATGCACAGAATTCTGATAACTAGTAATTTGGAATCAATATTTAGATGGTAAATGGATGACTTTACTGAAATAAGATAAAGCTGGCCAGAGGGTTTACACTGGGAATGGAAAATGACCAATGTAATATAAATAAAATTTATAGGACCTTTTGAAAGCTGAGTGTTTGAAGAGATACGTTTGGTATGTCGGAGTGAGCATATTGTAATATTAACATTTAATATCAGGAGTATAATAGTTAAAAACCAGGAAGGTATCCTTCAATTAAACCTCAGTTGAACTAAAATAATATAAGACTTGATTTTTAGCTTGTATATCTTAAAAGATATTTGCAAATATTTTCCCCTTCCTGCCCATTGTATCCCAATGCTTAGCACAGTGTCTGGCATTTGTAGTGTCAGATAGGACAAGGGTTTCACAGTCTGGGCATTTAGTTCTGACTTATTGCTATTCTTGCTAAATGTAAAATGTAGCACAGTATTTTACAGATGTAGCTGTAAAGAGAATGAGCTTGACAGGAACCCAACACTAAGTGTAGTCAACTGAAAAGAAGAAACCAATGTGGAATTAGCCAAATAGTGTAGATAACCAATGGCTAAGCCTCCCTTTCGCAAGCCAGTGCTTTGAATGTGAATCCCGTCTCCTTTACTTGCTGTAAGTAAATAAAAATAACTAATGAAAGCCACTTCTCATTCTTGACTAGATCACCCCAAGCGTCAGATCCTTTAAGTTCAGGAATAGTAAGTAGGTGCTCAGTAATCAGTGAAAGAATAAAGTAATGAGGAAAGGATTTTAGAAAAGAACACAAATGATTCAAAGGGTGAACCAGTCCTTTTTAAAATGGTAAAAGAGATTAGGGTTTTGTAGAACAAATAAAAGAAGGACAAAGGACAATTATATACCTCAAATGTTTATGAGGTGACTGTGAAACATACTTAAGAGATCTTCCCGAGCTGAAATGATATCTACAGGGTACATTTAAAGACTGTTTTTGAATTGTAGATTCCACCAAACTCTAGAGTACATCTCGCTATTAATTCCAAGGACTAGTTCTAATAAACATGTTCGAAACATTTCTATTCTCAGAGGAAGTCATACTTATAAATTGCTTTAAAACCCAGGTTTGTGACCTGCCTGGCATTACTTCTAGATATGAAAGTAGATTAAGCTGCATTAAAGTAGCAGCTATAACTGCTTAATTATCTGTCTATATATAACAGCCTAATTATCTAACACTATTGTATTATATAAGTTGTTATGTATTATATAAAATGTTAAAGCAACAGCTGCTGGAAGCCATTAGTTTATTCACCTCAGTTCTTTCTTGACCAGATTCTCTTCTCTCCTGCCTTTTGCCCCTTTCTTCATTTGTTCCAGTGCCACTAAATTATGTTTTCCCCCCCAGCTTTATTGATATACTTCATATGTAACATTTTTGTAAGTTGGAGGCTGTCTTCGTGCTGTGTCTTAACATGGCAGAAAGGGCAGTGGAGCTCTCTGGGCCTCTTTCATAAGGGCACTAATCCCATCCATGCGGGCTTCACTCTCATGGCCTAATCACCCCAAAGGCTCCACCTCCAAACACCATCACTTTGGACATTTCAACATAGATATTTGTGGATGATGGTGAAAACAAACATTCAGTCTGTAGCGTGATGTTAATATTTTTTTCCTTCTTAAAAATTTTCCCGCTAATGAGATTTCTCTCCTTAACTTTGAGGTGGAAGTTATTTTTCCAAATATTTTGAGAATTTAACTTCAAGTTAAAATGTTGAAATCTTTTTATTTTAGGTTGACTTATCAAAGGATCTCCCACACTGGCACAAGCTTAAATCAGAAGAGAAGTATTTTATCTCCCACATCTTAGCCTTTTTTGCAGCCAGTGATGGAATAGTGAATGAAAATTTGGTAAGATTTTTGTTTTATTTTACTTTTGTTTCCATTTAGCAGTTGAATGACGATAATGGCAGTAAGATAATTAGACTGAACCTAAACATTTTTCTCTAGGAGATAAACTTGATGAAGCTTATTTCTTGGATTTGTTTTTCTGACAGTGTCAGCGGAAAGAATACATTTCTATTATTTGACCAGCACTATGTCATTATACCAAGCATCTTGTACCAATTTAAAATGCATAAGCATGAGTTTGATTTCTACCCTTAGATGTGAACCCTAATAAAGAACCTGCACCTTAATAACCCTTCTGGAGCTCTGTAATAGAGCTCTGGGTTCTGGCTCCCGTTTTTAAACTTGTATTATGGTTGGCCAGGAGGCATGCCTTCTTGTTAAAGAGAATAGAGATATATGAACTTTTATCATTAACTGAAAGGGGCTTCAGTAGATCTATCTGCCGTTGGAAAAAAAAGACTTAAGGTCAGTTATACAAAGTGAAATAATTATTTTTTGATAGATGTTCTACAGTTTATTTGTCATTATAGTCAGTTTCTCTACCTAACAGATCAATTCACTTAATTGCTTAAGAATTCATTACGCAGCTACTTTACTGTGGAGGGTTGATAAATAGTACTGCTTAAAATACTCCATACGATCTTTCTGACCTGCTAGTGGCATGACAGGCAATTTTTAAGTGATAATTCTGATGTCCAGATTCTGATTTGCAGTGTTTAATGAGCGCCCACAGAATTGGATATATATGTTTCCCTTATTTTCATAGGTGGAGCGATTTAGTCAGGAGGTGCAGGTTCCAGAAGCTCGCTGTTTCTATGGCTTTCAAATTCTCATCGAGAATGTTCACTCAGAGATGTACAGTTTGCTAATAGACACTTACATCAGAGAACCCAAGAAAAGGTATCACCACTGGGGTTTTATTTACAAAGTTTTATCATATTGCTTGGTTATGTTAAGAGCAGAATTTACTCTGAAATGAAATGTTAGGGAAATTTTCAAATACGGAAGTATATATAGGAGTGTAAAGTTTTCTATTACCCAATAATGTGTTCGCTTAAAAAAAAATAGAACTTGTATAGAACCTGTTAATCTGTGGAGCACATTCTGTATAGCAGTTGAATATCGTAATTATTTGGTCTTGTATCAGACCAGATCCAAACCACTAATTTGAATTTTACTTTAACTTCTATATTTTATGGATATGCAGAAATACAGAAAAATTACAAATCTGGTAGTAGACCATAGAGTTGCAATTATTATATCTAATTAGCCAATGAACATTTATTTTGATTAAGAAAAACACGTTAATAACTTTGCCATTAATTATTTTGTTTTTACAGGGAATTTTTATTTAATGCAATTGAAACAATGCCATATGTTAAGAAAAAAGCAGATTGGGCCTTGCGGTGGATAGCAGATAGAAAATCTACTTTTGGTTTGTAGCTTTAATTTATATATATTAAACTTGCCTTGAGCATTATAATACTATTTTACCTGGTGTAACTGTCTCAAAGTCTCAATGTGCATCTTTATTTGAATCATTCTTTCTAATTAATTAGAAACCAGGATTAAAATAATCTAAAACTGCCCTGCTCAGTTGTTGGAGCATTATCCTGAACACCAAAAGGTGGTGGGTTTGATTCCCAGTCAGAGCACACAGCCAGACCGTGGGTTCCATCCCTAATGTGGGCGAGTGTGGGAGACAATTAAAATAATCGAAAACTATCTATTCTGTTTAATAAATTGAAAGTTGAAAGGCTAAGATGTCAGTGTATAATAACAAGTAAATACGTCAGTCACATAGAATCTGGCAAGAGTCTTAAAGCAATCCACAGTTTATATCTGCTTTCAGGAATGTTTATTTTTTAAATTTAAGGTGAGTCAAAGTCTTACATTCTTCAGGAAACAAATATATAGTTTCTGAAAAACTAAAGATTAGCGCACTCAACTAGAGCAAGGAACCATTTGCAGGAACAGGCTTATTTTTTACTTTTCTGGATGAGCTGAAATTCTACAGCTTTTTAAAGGAAGTGATTAACATGGTATCATATATGTAGTAGTTGCTCAGTACATCTTTTTAAAATTAATTAAACTATTCAGGTCATTCATTTGAATAGCTCTAAGTATCTGTCTTATTCTTATCTATTTTATAATTTGTGTTCTTTATTTTCTGGATTGAATTAAAATGTGGAGAAGCAGATCTCAAGATTTTTATTTCAGGACTCATTTGTATACTTAAAACATTTTTGAGGACTCCAGAGTGCTTTTATTTGTGTGGGTTATTGATATTTCCATATTAGAAATTAAAACTAATAAACTTTAAACATATTAATTAATGCATTTTTAAATGAGAATAACCTGTTAGATTTTAACATATTTATGAAAAAACTATATTTTTCAGAAAAGAATTAGTGAGAATGACATACTTTTTAATTTTTGCAAATCTTTTTAATGCCTGACTAAATAGAAGACAGCTGAATTAAATCTGCTTCTGTATTTGCATGATGTTGTTTTAGTTGAAGTGTACAAAAAAATCCACCCTCATTCAGATAAGTAGTTAGAAAAGGGAGAGTATTTTACTAGGCTTTTCAGATTATTATGGTAATGCCATGTAGCATCTGCAAAGCACTGTATACTCATGAGAGAATGGTAGTAAAAAATATAAAGCAGTGCCTTAGTATTTTTAAGAAAATAGTTTTGACCCCACAGACCTCCTTGGTCTGTCAATTTCCAGCGATCCCTGGAGCATACATTGACAGTCAGTGATGTAATGTAAGGTATGACAAGCTTACGGTACATTAGGGACGAAACAGATACATTTGTGTTGCCTTCTGTTCATTTTAAGAATGAGAAAAGCAGTGATTCTAAATGTGCAAAACAACCACTGGAGAGTTTGTGGAAAAGCCCTGCAGAATCCTGGTCTTCACCCGAGTGATGCAAGAGGCCCAGGTCGGACTGCGGAATCTGTATTTTATACATAGTTGATTTCCTACAAGTGGTTTGAAAGGCACATTTTGAGAAACAATGGCTTTAGAGATTAAAAAAAGGGAAATTCCAAGGTGTTCAATATGCAATGAAAATATTAGGATGGATAATTACTGATGGAAAATTGAGAACAGGCAAAAAAAAAAAAAAAAAATGAAGACCAGGCGCCAAGAAAGCATGTATTTCATGGCACTGCCAAAGAAAGCAGCCTAGAAATACAGAAAATTAAAGGAGGGTGCAGCCAGCATGCAGACCAGAGGCTCCATTTAAATTCTCCCTATTGCTTACTCTCAAGGCAAACTCCATTTAGGGTTCTGAGTCAGGGCCTCGGGGAAGAGAACATGGTCTCAAATGGTGCAGGAGAGTGGAAGGGGTGGTGGGAAAGGAAAAGTGAAGAACACATTGGTGGCTCTCTGGGAGAGGAGCTAAAAGACACAAAAACTTGTCTCGCTTCACCAAACAGCTGTACTTCCTGTTAACTGGCTGAGGAGTGCAGTTTTATGAACTAATTGTGCCACCTGCACCGTTAGTGCCTTTAGCTTGATGAAGTTGGCTTAGGTCTTTGCTAGTATTTTAGGTGACCTAGTAGGATGCAGTAGAGCAACTGTTCTTTCCTCAGATCCATACTCTTTTAATCCTTTACATTTAGCTAAAGAGAACCTAAGAATATTCCTTAAAAAAGCATTAGCTTATTTGAAAGTTAATATGTTATAAGGAGATTCAACTCCACTATAGCTAAAAATTCTTAAATATATATCTGCTTAGTTTTTTAAAAATTCAGATATAGTGCTTAATTTAAAAAAGATTTTGAAAGAACTTGTTGATTTGGTTTCTGGGCAGAATAGTTGTATTTGATATAATTGATCTATCTGATTTGGTTTGTTTACGATAATCAGGGAAAAGAACAAGAACAAACCAGAACACTATTTAGAGACAGCCAGTAATATTTAAACTTAGTCATCTTTCTTTTTGAAATTAAATATTATAATGACATTTGTTTGGGAAGTTATAAATATTTATTCAGTTGTTGCATCAAGTTTTAGCAATTTCATAATGTCTTTTATCACCTAGTACTTATATAGTTTTCCATTGATTTAGATCAGGACACATTTATTAAGAGCCTGCTATTGTGTGTTTGGTCTCCCAACAAGTACTGGGATACCAACTATGATCTTTAGTTGGTTCAAGTCCTCAGTTGCCTTTATTTTACAGTCTTTCCGAACACACTTTCTCCCTAGACAGACATGTACATAAATATTTCATGTATGCAGTGTGGCATAGGGGCTTGAAAATGGTCTTCTTTTGGGTTAAACCCATAATCATCTGCAAGAGATAATGTTGCAGATGTGCTGCCACTAGAGACATGTTAGGAGATTGGCTTCTGCAAAGTCCTTGCCTAACAGTGAGTACGCCAGCCAGGCCTAGGGACCCTACCCGTGCATGAAATTTCGTGCACCGGGCCTCTAGTTTGTTATAAAAGCCATCTTCTACTCTCTGTTCTTGAGGCACACACATGCACACACACTTACTGTACTCACAAGCACGTGTGGTGCACAGATAAATCACCTCTTCTTTTTTAGTGTAAAAGGCTCTCCTTTGTCTATATACCAAGACCTATAGGAGAGTTCAGTGTTAGACATAGGATTTGAAGTAGATATACCTTTCTGTACTTTTCTACTCTAGTAGGTAGAGGTGGTGGATTTCCTCCTAAGGACTCTTGGCGATTGCACTAACTTGATTTGGTTTCTGGGCAGAATAGTTGTAATATTGTTATAAAAATATGTAAAGTGTGTGTGTGTGTGTGTGTGTGTAGCTTACACATGTCTGCAGCATATAATATTTCGTACAATGAAACTAGTTTTTGTCTCCTAGGGGAAAGGGTGGTGGCCTTTGCTGCTGTAGAAGGAATTTTCTTCTCAGGCTCATTTGCTGCTATATTCTGGTTAAAGAAAAGAGGTCTGATGCCTGGACTCACCTTTTCCAATGAACTCATCAGCAGAGATGAAGTAAGGAATGAAGTATTCTTCTATTAGTATTTGTATTTCTACTTGGTGTTCATTTATTTTTCTTTCCTCTGGAAAATGCTTATGGTAACACAAGGATCCTGGTAATTAAAAGAAAGTCATTTCTTCCTTGGCTTTTAAGACACTGCTTTCCTCCTGCCTCTTAACTATTTCTCCTCAGTCTCCTCTGCTCATCCTTAAATATTGTATCCTGGTTCTCTCTTTCACTGTGTATGACCTCCTGACTGATCTAATTTATTCATGGAATCAGCTACCACCCAGATGCTCATAACAACCAAAACTTTGTCTTAAGTCCATCTATTCTTTTCTGAGCTCCAAACTTGTGTATTCGGGTGCACGTTAGATGGTTTTTCCTGGAAGGCGAAGTCAAACTCATCTTTCTCCCTAAATTTATTCTTCGTTCTGTTTGTCCTAGCTTATTGAGGGTTGCCAACTTCCATCCATTCACTTAAATTTGAAATCTGGGAGTCATTTTAGATGGTTTCTTTTATTTTGCACACGCACACCCAGATAGTAACTAAACCTTGTCTCCCTCTACCTGCAATACCCTTTCCATCTTTCCTACCAGTTTTTTAATTTGTTGGTTTCCTTCTTAAAGTTGCAACTCAAACTTTCCTTACCTAATTAGGTAAAATTGATCATTCTTTCCTCCATGTATTGCTTTGAAACTGGAACTTGTTTCTATCTTACAGTCCATAACATATATTGTACATCTTTTCTCTCTTCTCTGCTAGTCTCTAAGCTCCTTGAGTTTATCTTTCTGTTCTCAGTATTTAGTCCATTACAGCAATTCAGTTCATGTTAATTGACTACAATAATCCTGGCTAAGCTTATCTCAAAGTGGCCTTAATTTCTCTGAGCCTCAGTATCTTCAAATATGAACCTTAAAAGGGTTTTGTTAAAATACAATTAAACAGTATGTGTGAGTACTTTTTAAGTGCCATAAAATGCTTTGTATAATTACCTTTTGTTTCATGTCTTTAAATTTCTTATATTTTTATTATTAATGTCATATCTGATTATTATAGAGAAGTAAGAGAATAAAATCACTCAATCTCAACACAGATAATCACTTTTAGTATTTCATTGTATTTCTTTCTGGGTGTTTTTTTTGACATTTAAATCTATGTAGATATATACAGACATCATATTTTTACAATTTGAGATATTCTTGTATTTTTGTAAGCTATTCTTTTTTTTCACTTAGCAGAATATTGTGAGCATTTTTCTATGATACTAAGCATTTTTTGTAAACAGTAATTTTGTTAGATATATAATATTCTAATGAATATTACTGTTTGACTATTCTATAGTTAGAAATTTAGGTTGTTTCCAGATATTTTGTTTATTTGCTTTGCTATAATGCAAGATGCATATCTTTGTATGTAAGCTTTGTCCCAAATTCATAATATTTTTCTAAGCTAGATTTACTAGAGGTAGAATTACTAGATTTTAAGGTATAAACATTTTAAAGGTCATTCATACTTGCTTGCAGATTTCTTCACAGAAATTTTATAGCTACCTAGCAACCTATGAATGTGTCTTTTCTTAATATACTCTTACTAGAATTTGGATTTATGTGATAAATATTTGACAAATTTTAAAAATATATATATATTTTTTGTGTGTGTGTGTTTTTGTTTTGTATAGAGAGAGGAAAGGAGAAGGATAGAGATATAGAAACATTGATCAGCTGCCTCCTGCATGCTCCTTACTGGGGATTGAGCCTGCAACCTGGGCATGTTCCCTGACCAGAAATTGAACCAGTAACCTCTTGGTTCATGGGTGGATGCTCAACCACTGACCAGGCTATTTGACAAATTTAATAAGGGTAATGGTATCTCATTATTGGTCTTATTTGCATTTGTTTGATTACTACTTGGATTGAACATTTAAAAATAATATTAGTTATTTATATTTTTTTCTGTATTTGCTTATTCTTGTCTTTACTTTCGTTGGTATATATTCCTAATGCATAGTGATTGAGCTCTTTCACTAAGTATTTTTAAATGATTTTTAAAAATATTTATTTCATGATTATAATATAAAATATGAATTTTGTTATATCTATTGCAAATATTTTCCCAATTTGTCTTGCTTTTTTATTTTGTTTGTTCTTTTAACATACAAAACCCTGAAATTTATTGATGAGCTTTGAGTGATGAGTTAAGTAATCACACACATTTTCTTTTTGGCTTTTTAACATTTAACTTTCTAATGCAATTGGAAAAGGGCTGCGAGTTACCATTACCCTACTCTTGCACAAATTTCATGCATCGTGCCTTTAGTCCTACATAATAATATAAGGCAATATGCAAATTGACCAAATGGCAGAACAACCAATTGCTATGACATGCACGGACCACTAGGGGGCAGGTGCTCAACTCAGGAGCTGCCCCCTAGTGGTCAGTGCACAGCCCTGGCTTCGTCTGGAAGGATGTCTGGTCTAATTAGCATATTACGCTTTTATTATTGTACATAGTTTTCAGTTTCTTGTTGATTTATTTAGAAAAACCTAAGCAAACTCTCATTTGTAATCTTTTAAAGTGGCTGTGTCTTCCTCTTCTTCACCCTTTGGTGGCTTACAAAATTGTTTCATTGTTCTTGTGGTTTAGAAATGTTAATCAACTCTGCCTTAGTGTCATTTTCTGTTAATTTTGTTTGGAATGCCATCATCTTTCTGTATCTCTGGCTTCTTTCCCTTTTTTTTGTTTTGTTTTGACTTTTTGAAATTTTCTTTTGTTGTCTTCAGCTTTAGAACATCTGTGTTTATTATGGGTTAAATTATTGTAGGTTGAATCTCCTTGCTCTGTTCTTCAACTATTTAACATTCTATACCATTTCTTGTATTTGCATAACCATTCTGTTGTCAAGGTATTTCACAACCTTTTCTTTGGTTGAGTTATTTGCAATGTCATTTCTGCTTTTTCAGCTTCAAATGGTATGCTTAATTCTTCACTTTCCATTTTCATTGCACTAAACTGGTTTTTATCTTGAGCCATTCTTATCTATACTTATAAAAGGGTAATATGCTAATTAGACCGGGTCAACTGGCCATCTTTTGGATGTCTGACTTCCTTCTGGACAAAGCCATGGTTGTGGGGGCTGAGGCAGAGGCAGTTAGGGGCGAGATCAGGCTGGCAGGGGGTTAGGGGCAATCAGGTCAGCAGGGGAGGGCAGTTGGGGGTGAGATCAGGGTGGCAGGGGAGGACACTTGGGGCGAGGCAGGCAGGCAGGTGAGTGGTTAGGAGCCAGTGGTCCTGGATTGTGAGAGGGATGTCTTCACAGGGACCAGGCCTAAACCGGCAGTCGGACATCCCCTGAGGGGTCCCAGATTGGAGAGGGTACAGGCTGGGCTGAGGGACTCCCCCCACCCCCCTTACACGAATTTTATGCACCAGGCCTCTAGTTTAATATAAATGTCTTTTCAAAATCTGAGTGTTTCATCTGTTCTTTAAATACTTACTTTTTAAAATCATTTCTTAATTTTTTTAGACATTAAAAATGAATGAACTTTTATGTAGCTCTTCTTGCTTTGTTTTTCTTTCCAAAATGCTTTTGGTCATAGTTTTTGTTGTTGTTAATAATCCTTTTTTCATGTTGATGAGCTAAGATTTGCTGGTGCTGACATTTTTTATTATGGGTTATTGTAATTTGCATTTTAATGAGATCTGAAGAAAAGAACCTCCTGGCCCTCTCAATCCTTTTTCTACACGCTTGCATTCTGAGACCCTGTTCTATCTGATGCCTGACACATCCCTGTGTGAAATAGCTGATTAAACTTGTTGGGGTTTTTTTGACATTTTTTCTTCTGTTTTAGGGGCTTCACTGTGACTTTGCTTGCCTGATGTTTCAATACTTAGTAAATAAGCCTTCAGAAAAAAGGGTCAGGGAGATCATCGTTAATGCTGTTGAAATTGAGCAGGTAAGCAGGGAAGCTTATGTATGATTAGCACATCACTTTCTGAAGTGTGTATTGTTCTATTATTAGGTTGACTCATATGAAACTGCCATTTTGCAGGTGAAAATAAAAATCAGAAATTTCATATGATCAATCTGACAGTACCAGTAGATAATGTATTACAATTATGTCAATTTATAATTTGCTCTATATGTAAGTATTATACATTACCTTACATATATAAAGTCTGTTCAAGGACTTTTTTTTGTCTCATTAACATGTCAAATTTTGTGCCATAACAAACTATTTTAATTATTTTAGCTTTATGTTTTTAGATTGTTAGCTACTAGAAGTAGCTAGTTTCTTGTTTGTTTTGTGTTCTCAAAAATCTAGCAGGGTATCTAGCTAGAAGTGATAGTTTCTTGTTTGTTTTGTGTTCTCAAAAATCTAGCAGGGTATCTAGCTAGAAGCATGCACCAGATGCTTATAGAATAAATAAATTAATTAATGAATAGTAAAACTCAATTTATAGCATGTAACGATCTATGACTAGAAAGATCTGGATGCTCCACTTAAGATGTGTTTTTAATATTTGAAAGAACTAGTTTAAAAGTAAAACAAATTTTTAAAAATGTTCTTAAATACTGCATAGTTAAATGGCCAAACTTTTTATATTGGGAGAAGGGAAAAGGCATAAAATACATTTTGGTATCTGTAATCATTTTGAGAACTAAGTCCAGATGGTTAATGTTTTTATTTTTCCTCTATTAACACTTTACCATTGTTTTTTAATATACTTGGAGTACAGTTTATCCCCCAACCCTCTTCCAGTCTCATTTTCTTTGTTAATTGTGTTTTCTCTCTTTTGTAATATCCTTCCATAATGATGTTCTCCACAATGATTATCTTTGGTGAATCTTTTTCTAGATATTTCAGAACAAAGTATCTCCAAGTACCATAATTTACCCTGACACCGGGTAGCTCAGTTGGTTTGCGCATCCTCTCAGTACACCAATGTTTCAGGTTCAATCCCCAATCAGGGCACATACAAGAATCAACCAATGAATGCATAAATAAGTAGAACAGCAAATCAATATTTCTCTTTCTCTCCCTCCCTCCCTCTCTCCCTTCCTCTCTCTGTAAAATCAATCAATATAAAAATTAAAAGTGCCAGTAATTTGATAATTAGCTTCCATTTATTTTGGCTATTTGAGAATGTGAAATAATGTGAACAGTAAATATCCCAAACATTTTTTTTTAAAAAATGGACATTGGCCCTGACTGGTTTGGCTCAGTGGATAGAGCGTCGGCCTACGGACTGAAAGGTCCCAGGTTCGATTCCGGTCAAGGGCATGTACCTTGGTTGCGGGCACATACCCAGTGGGAGGTGTGCAGGGGTAAGCTGATCGATGTTTCTCATCGATGTTTCTAACTCTCTATCCCTCTCCTTTCCTCTCTGTAAAAAATCAATAAAGTATATTTTTTTTTAAAAGAAATCAACTTTAAAAAAATGGACATTGTTTGCCATGTTGAAAGAATTTAATCTATTTTACTTTTCTTGAAAAGATTAGTGACTTAGAAGATTAATAAGACTAAAACTGTCCTTTTATTTGGAAGATACATACTAATTTCTTGTTCTGTCTTTGTACTATATTCTATTTTTCTTTTTCTCTCAGGAGTTCTTAACAGAAGCCTTGCCAGTTGGCCTCATTGGAATGAATTGTGTTTTGATGAAACAGTATATTGAGTTTGTAGCTGACAGATTACTTGTGGAACTTGGATTCTCAAAAGTAAGATGTTTTAAAATATATTACTACTAAGCTAAAATGTTATTGTCAAATGAGGTGATTAAAATATTGTATTTCAACTGAAATCATTTGTAACGTACTAGTTTACTTTAAAAATGTCCATTGCATTGTTTTGCATGAACAAATTGGCTTTGCAAAATCCTTTGAAACGTAAAATGAAATTCATAACAGAAGTAGGAGGCTGATAAATCTTAGAACTAATAAGCTCAATAAATTATTTTCTAATAATTGCATGTATTATTTAAAATCGGATTATTTTTAAATAATTGCATTTCATATGCATATATGTGTTTTACCCTCATATTAATCTCCATGTGTCTTTGTTGTAATTTTGGGGTTAATACTTTTTTTAAAATATATTTTTATTGATTTCAGAGAGTAAGGGTGAGGGAGCGAGAGATAGAAACATCACTGATGAGAGAGAATCATTGATCGGCTGCCTCCTGCACCCCCTCTACTGGGATTGAGCCCACAACCTGGGCACATGGTTCATAGGTTGATGTTCAACCACTGTGCCATGCCGACTGGGCTGGGTTAATACTTTTAAATAGGAAATAGTTATTATGACAACATTAACTATCATAACTTACTCTTTGAAAATGTAAACTAAATGACAATAAGATTACTGTATATCAGAATTTATAGCCTCTCCAGATCCTTAGGGAACAGGTGGTCCTTTGGGTGACTAGATAGGTGTTGGAGACCTGAGCTCTGTTATCTTTTGCTCTTCTTGTGGGATATAATTTGGCTTCTTCAGAATATCTAATAACATTTCTTTTTCTTCTTTTTTTCAGATTTTTCAGGCAGAAAATCCCTTTGATTTTATGGAAAACATTTCTTTAGAAGGGAAAACAAATTTCTTTGAGAAACGAGTTTCAGAGTATCAGCGTTTTGCAGTGATGGCGGAAAACACAGATAATGTCTTCACCTTGGATGCAGATTTCTGAAACCCTTCCCTTATCTAAACTTATTGGTAAATAGCAGTCTATTTTTCTCTGCTTTAAAAAATATAAAAACAAAAAAAAATTTTTTTAAGTATCTTCTTTAAGGAATTCCTAGGTGTTTGCTCAAAAGGAAATCCAAAACCAAATATCAGTCCATTTGGATCTGTATGAATACACTCCAGCTTTCCAGTTTAACAACCAGAATGTGACCTAAATGCTTTTGTTTTGTTACCAAAATATAAGATGGCATTATGTAGTGATTAATAGCTTGAGGTGAGGTCTCAGATTTGAATTTGAGATTCTGTCCTTACTACTTTGTGTGACACTTGGCAAGTCAGTTAATTGCTCTCAACCTCAGTGTACTTACCTTTAAATGAGTGTAACAGCCCTGGCTAGTGTGTCTCAGTTGGTTGGAGCATCATCTCATTAATCAAAAGTTGGTGGGTTTGATTCCTGGTCAGGGCATATTCAGGAAGCAACTGATGGATGTTTCTCTCTCCCTTCCTCTCTCTAAAATAAATTAAAAATAAAAATAAATAAAATGAGTGTAATAGTAGGGCCTAAATTCAGAGAGGGCATGTGAGGATTCAGGCACAAAATAGGTGCTTAGTGCTACCACCACCATCACCACTACTGCTATTACTACTAGTACGTATTATTATTAATAGTGTTAATTGCAGTGATATTGTGGTAAAATGCTCCCATCTCAAAGTAATTGTAATTCTAGATCCTAAGATCTAGTGTTAGATCTTAGTATTTTTAATGTTTGAGGAAGGATATAAAGATTTCCTAAAAATCATAATTCTCATTAATTTGAGAGTAACTTCTTTGAATTCCTTAGTATGTAGTAAAGGAAATTTGGTTCTTAGTTGCTTTGGGAAGGATACTTATAGAGTGGAATCCAGTTATCTTAATAGTTGGCCTTATGAGCAAAATGATTCTGCTCCTTTAGGAATTACAAAGGGTAACTATTGCCAGGTGTAACCCTGGAATGTTTAAAACCAGGCGAATTAGCTAGACGAGCATTTCCCCAAGAGTGTTTGAAGAGTTATTAGCTCTCTAATAACTCTTGTGGGGTTCTGTGGTCAGATGAGTTTGGGAAATGCTGTACAGTCTATTGCTCTTTACAGTGTACACTCAGTACATCAAAGGCTGAGAAATTCTGTAGTAAGTAAACTTATTTCCCTCTGCATATTCCAAACTTACTTAACACAGATATGGTTCTCATTTGTTAACATCTAACCTGACTGGCATTCCTCAGAACATACTTTGGAAAAAGCTGGCCTGGAATCATTTTATATGTAGAAGAAGGGCTTGTGGCTAAGCCAGGGAGAACCTGGTGGGGTTATAAACCATCTCAGATTTATGCCAAGCTGAGTTATGAACTGTGATTGGGCTCATCTGTGTTTAATACTCTTAAAACTCTTTTTTTGCTGCTGTGAGATGTAGTTCTTTTAATGGAGCTGTGCATGCTGCAGGATAGCAAATGGTGCCGGAGTTGGAGGAAAGGGCAGAAGCCAAGCTCTCTGAGCAGTCTGCCCCTCTTTATAGGAAGGAAGTGTCAGGTCACCTGAGCCCCAGCAGGCAGTGGGGTACCCCACTCACAGCATAATACCATGTCTTAAAATTCTGGAAGCTCAGATTTAGAGATTTCCTCTTTGTATAAATTTTTGCCCCATGCATGCCACAACTACCTAATTGATTAAAACAGGATGTTCTCAAGTGGATGCAAAGGAAATGACTATAACTTTATTTGTTAGCATAGTATCAGAAACTTGAGATATCTGGCCTATGATAATACCATTTGTTTGTTCAGTGCTTCATAGTTTGCCAGGTGTTTTTGCATCACCTCATTTGGTCTCACAACAGTGTTCTGGGCTTGACAGAGCAGCTAGTATTGAAATTTTGCCAATGGAAAGCGTGAGGCTCCGAGAAGTTAAATGACTTGGCCAAGGTCTGTTCATAGTCACTATCCCTACAATGTAATTTTTAAAGGTCATTATGTTTCTTGTATTTAGTCATTTGTCAACCTTCTTGATTTGATTTTGCGTATTTCCCCATTAAAGTATTACATACTTTAATTAAGGTATCATATATATTAATTAAAGTATCAGAGTATCATAAACATCTTAACTATATTCAGGTAATATGTTCAAACATATTTACTGCCGTACAAAAGCTTAACATTTAAAATTGATAATATCTGTAATGGAAGGAATGAAAGAGAAATAGTCCATATTTACAGTCCATATATCCTTTGTTTTGCACCCAAATTTTTCTCAGAGGTAATGACAGGTGCCTTAATATGAAGCTTATTTATATTAGCAATAAACCTAACTGTATTAAGATGAAGAAATTTTAATACTGAAATACTGGATTTTTAATACACTGGTGTATTACATTTGGTATTCTATATCCTTTCCCAGGCCTCCAGGTTGCATATTTATTTATTATGTTTAATATTTTGGTTCTTAGTTTTGAAGGAATCAAGAAATTGTGGAATTTCTTTTTAGTATTATCTCACAGGTAAAGAAAGAAAGTCAGAGTATGTTTACAATTTTTTAATAGCACATGTATTTAAATCATTGCTATAGTAATTAAAGTTAATTTTTTTAGGAATATAAAAACTGGTAGTCCTATGATACATTGCATTTATTTAAAATGTTTCATTTTAGTATGTCGAATCATGTCTTAGAAGGATTTGGAGAGACAGTTGGTCCAGTGCTTTCAGACAGGGCTGTTTTACTGTCCAATTATATACAATAATGAACCATTATTATTACAATACAAGCTTACCCCAGTCATGTCTTTATATATGAAATTTTTACAGTTTTTTCATTTTGGAAACTCAAGTTTTTGCTTCTTTTGCCATTTTGTTTTTCATTTGTTCATTAAAAAAGTGATTATTGAAAAAGACAGCAGCTTGCATATTTAAAAAATAAATTATTTAATCATCAGGATCTTGCATTTCACATTTAAATATGCTAACATCACTGTCCTATAATTCCCAAATTGCATTTGTGCAGATTAAGCTGAGGGCCAAGTGTCACTAACTGGTTTTCAGTGATATAGAAAGGCTGATGGGCTACATGAGAGCCAGCGGAGTCCTCTAATCAGTTCTTGTGTCTTGAACTACGTTGAGTGAATTGGTAGCCGAATCAGGAACTCCTCCCACGCAGAATCTGCACATGTGGTACAGAAGTGAGATCTGCATGTCTTTATTTGAAGTGGTCTGCTCCTCTTTAGACAGCTGCAGGTGTGAATGGGAATCTGACATTCCTGGGGCTGCACGAAGAAAGAATTTAGGCCTTCGAATTTTAGGTTATTTCTACTAAAGAAAATATAGGTAAAAATGAACGGCTGGAGAACGATTTTTTATACAGATAAAAATGTAACAACTCAGTCTTTTTCTAAATTCACAAGATTCTTAACTCATGCATTTGTCTTTGCTTTATGACCATGTTTTGATTTTTCCAAATGTCTGGTCATTTAACAAAGCTATTTGGTATCTACCATGTACGGAGAGCTTTTTCAGGTGTGGTGTACCTAATATTTTTTACTCAAATACATTATGGTCAATCAGGACAACCCTGCATACATAGAATTCCCCCTCCCCCCAAAGAAATGAGTTATTTTATTTTGTTTTAGTTTAGTTGAAATAAACTGTATCATAGCTACATTACTTGTGTATATACTTTTTGAGTAAAAGTGTTTCTTTATAAGTGCAGGGGCTACCCCAATCAAGAAATGTATATATTTCCCCAACCCATTATGAACCCAATAATCCAGTTTTTCCATATTTGCATCCCAGCAGCCAAATACTTCTAGAGAAAAGGTCATACACAATAACTTGGATCTACTATAAATTCATGATTACCCACTGTTTTAGTCTAGTCAGGCTGCTATAAAAAATAATAGGTGGCTTAAACAAGACACTTATTTCTCTCAGTTCCATAGGCTGGAAGTCCAAGGTCAAGGTGGTGACAGATTCACTGTCTGGTGAGCCTCACTTCCTGGTTCACAGGCAGCTGTCTCTTCGCTGTGTCCTCCGTGGAAGCAGAGGCAAGAGGGCTCCCTGAGGTCTTCTGTTAGAGAGGCCCTAGCTCCATTCCTCTCTCAAAGGCCGCACCTCTAAACCCATCACATCGGGAGTTTGGTTCTAACATGAAGTTGGGTGGGACACAAACATTCAGTTCATAGCGCCTACCTGAGCCCCATCTTGCAGGCCTACTACAATTTCCGGTAAACTCCATCTCCATTCTCCACAGTTGCCTTTTCACCCTATCTCCACTCGGCTGTTACCCTCACTCCAGAAACTGTCATTTACAGAGCACATGGGACCCACTTGCTTTATATATGTCATCCCGTTTCATGCTTTTAAAGATCCAGTCGGGAAGGTATTTTCCCCTTCCTTTCACAGTTATTTGTTGAGTGTATCCTCAGTGCCAGGCGCCGTGCTGGAGATGAAAGCATGAGAAGACATCCTGTCTGCTTCATGGAGCATAGTGGGGTAGACACATACCAAACAAGCAAAGTAAAGAAAAGGTTATTTCCTCCATTTGGGAGATGACTTCGGACAGCTCTACTAGTCTCCTTGCTTCAAGCGGTTCACATAGAGCCGGAATTGTGGCCCAGTTCTTCTTGATAGCAAAGCTCATGCTCTCACCAGAACCCCCGGTAAAGACATTGCTGTGTCTCTGATGGGCACGGAGTCCCGGGCCCCACCCCTTCAAAGGGCTGCATGGCCTGGGATGGCAGCAGTGAGACAGGGCCAGAGAGCCGGCAGCTGCAGGTGGGCGCAGGCTCCAGGGGAGAAGGCCGGTGGGGGTGAAGGTTAGACTCGGCCCCATCCCGCTAGCAGTTGCAGGGGGCCCTGTTGAGATCACTGGGGGATTTGGTGGGCAGAGCTGACAGAATTTAGCAAAGCTAATTCCATCTAATTTTCCAAAAGGATAAACAGTGTCAGCATCTTGCCAGTTGCCACCAATGGAGGGCCCTGAGTTGCCCGCCCTCATGGGTCCCTTCTGGAGCTGGGGAAGCCCAAGGAGGCCATTGTGGCCACTGCCTTCCCTGGGGCTGGGGCTGGGGTGGGGGCGGAGGGACACTGTGCCAAGTACCCTTCTGTGCTCTCAGGCCAGAAGCATGGTCTGGCTGCACCATGTGGGTCCCTGTTCCCCACCGCCAGCCTCTGGCTTCTTGTGGGTGGTACCTGCTGGGGCGATGGTGGCGGAAGTGTTCTGCTGGAGCTCATTCCTGACATCCACATGGTGGCGCCATTGAGCTGCTGGTCTCAGCTCAGGCTGCTCCTTCCTGCGGGAACGGAGGAGGTAGACTGTAAAAGAAGGAAGATTGTGTTTCTAGGTGAGCTCGGGCCGCCTGGCAGGAGCGGGGCCTCCGGACACAGAAGAAATTCATGCAAAGCACCGACCCTTTAGAAAGGGCAAGCGCCCGGCAGGGGCCGTGGGGAGTCGCAGCCCAGGCTGGCTGGGTAGAGATGAAAATCCAGGAGGCAGTGCCACAGGGGAGCCCTGCATTTTGGCCCCAACTGAAGGAGAAGCCTCTTCCCATAAATGGGGGCTGAGCAGTTATGAAACAACAACACCACATCCCTGGAAGGTTCCGGAAGCCTGGGCTAGTCGCAGAGGCACAGTGATTGGTCTTTGCCTAGCGGGAGGGGTGGTACAGAGGGCAGGGTCCCATGGCATACAGACAGCACTTACCCTCTGGCCCATTCTGAGACGATCTGAGGATGGAGGGGAACATACTAGCTCTTGTCTGTTGTTTCAGGAGGCGTCACACCAGTTCCCTGGGCCCTGGATATCTGAAGCTCCCGCCCACCTCAGTCTAGGAAGGTGATAGCCTTCCTAGGAGCTGCATGGGTGTGTTTTCACAATTCAGATCTAGGAGCGAGGGGGTCATGTTATGATGCTCCATCCTGTGACTCTATCTTGACCCAGGTGCCTCACTTGCAACCCATAGAAACTCCCTCAAAATGTGGGAACCGGGTATTGGGCGGGGGGGTGGGATGCACAGGTTTTAGAGCCAAACTACTTGCCTTCAAATCTTGGTTCTAAACTTACTGGCTGGGTGACTTTGGGAAGAGCAACAGTGTGGATTTCCAGTGTTGTCCTATGGAGAGTGCTTAAACTAGCACCAGCATACAGTAAGCACTCAATAATTGAAGCTCTTATCTCAAAGCTGCTATCTAGCACTAAAACCCCAACTCTATGCCTGGAACATGCACATTAGCTTGGAGAGACCTGGCTGTCAACAGCTCCTTTAAGGTTGAGCTGTGGTGTTCTTGCTGTGTCCCTGAAGACCATTTCCTTGCATGGTTTCATTTCCATCTTATGGCCGGTCCATCAGATTTTTTTGGCATACGTTTCCCAGCATTTTAGTAGGCTGGGGAATAAACCCTTGTGTTTCCTTAATAAGATACCTTTACTCTGCCTACAGCTTTAGGAGCAGGTGAAATTCAGTTCACCTTAATATCTGTGCCGGTATAACATCCTTTGTTGCTGTTATCATGAGCATTCCCTTTTAGGGCTAATGAACAAATCACAAGTCCTAATACTGAATAATTGCCATTTTGTTCTACCATTAGCAGGGACAAATAGCTTTAATGCTACCGCGAATCCCTGCTCGAGGGAGAACCCCAGTCCCCCGAGATCTCATCTGCTGTGCCCTCGCCTGGATGGAGAGCCTGCAGGGCCAGACTTGCGGCTCCTCCGCCTCTGAGGCCCTCCTCGCACCAGGTGGGATGCAGACATGTTATCCTTCGCAGCGGGGATCTCGGTTGGAGCGTCGGCCACTGGGTTCAGGCAAGGCTGGGTATAGTGGGAAAACCTGTGTGTACCTCACATGAAGTTTCTTTGCATGGGGTCTCCTGGGAAAGAATCGACCTGGGGCAAGAAGACAGGTCCGATGGGTTTGACCCGCATGATGGGATGGGGCAGAGATTCTGAATGTGGCAGGGAGGCCATGACTCAAACCCTCCCAGCTGGAATGAGGCCTTGTGGGAGTGGGGTACAGAACGTCACCCTTGCTGGGAGCCAGACCACACCGAAGGCAACACAAGGGAAGGTGCCCGCCCTCCTCTCCAGGCCAACTTGGAGCCTGGCCGAGCAGCATGAAGTGGGCGTGCTTGATTGTTCCTACTCGTGCCATTATCAACACCGGTGCCGCACATCCGTGCATACACCTGTACACGCATGCATATTCAGCTTTACACACATCTGTGGTTTTTCCCTGACACATGGGGTCAGAAGCAGCAGAACTCTGAAGTTGTCCCACTGTTTTTTTTTAACTCTATATGGGAAAAAAATGAATTTATAGCCAGGCCTGTTTTTTTTTTCTTTTATATACAAAATTTTGTTGTACTAAAACTGTAGGTACATTCTAAAACCTTTCCTTTGGCCCCAGGGGAGGCCTTTGGTTTTCATTTTTATTTTTGGCTGCACTTCTGTTTATCTGTGGCAGATACTCTCGGATGTCTACTCCAGAGCCACGGCCAGCCCTTGCCCACGTCCAATGAGAGATGGTGGGGAAGCCGCCTCTCTGCTCTCAGACTCCCCCATAGCAGGAAGTAGCGAAGTGGCCCATCTGGCTAATGAGACACAAAGGAACGCCTGTGGGAGCCTCACGGAGAAACACGTTTTCTCTCTGCTAAGGGTGAGGCTTGTGAAGAGAAACTCTGCCAGGAGCACCCTCAGTGCCCTGCCTTCAGACAGCCGCGTGCGGATGCAACCTCAGGACAGGGGCAGCCAGTTCCTGCTCATGAGGCAGCGGGCACGAGGAAGGACAAAAGGGCAAGACACTGATGAGGAAAGGGTTCAAAGGAAAAATGCCCGGGTTTTGAGGGTCCTGTTACATGGCTGGACCCGCCTTGGCACCTCCTACTCGCCATTTTCTGTTCTGTGAGACCGTAAGTACCAAGATCATCTAAGCCATTCTTACGGCTTCCGTTACTTACAAGGGCATCTTAATGGAAACAGCCTCTCCTTTAAAAAAAATTCCAAATGAGATTATTCCCCCCCACTCCCGCCCCCCCAACCCTGTACCTAGCCCCCCTCCCTGCCCCCATCCTGCATTCCTTAGCTATGCATGGGGGGTGGTTGGACACCCCCACGCTGATTACATTATTTATAAACCATTTAAAATGTAAGACACCATGTCCATTTCCCGGAGGGTCAGGGAGGGTGGGTCTCACCCCGCTGCCATTCTGGCATCCATCACAAACATTCCTGCCCACTCAGCCCGGGTCAGCCTGGCTTTTCCAGGCTTGGGCAGAGGACACAATGTAGTCACCAGCAGGCAGCTGCCTTCCCCATGGATTCCCCCTGCCGCTCCCTGGGTCCCCCAGCGCAGCCAGGGCCCGACCTGCTGTGAGGCAGCCCTGCCTGCTTCTCCTATCAGGACTGACCCAGCACCTTCCTTCCTGAGGAGGGTCAGGGAGGGTGGGTCTCGCCCCGCTGCCTTTTTGTGGAGACCAAGTTAGAAATGCTTCATGTGAAAACCAGAACCTCTGTCCGGGAGCTAGTACATGAAGTGCTCCCGCCCGAATACAAAGAGCCCAGCGGGTCCTCCCGATGCAGGGACAGCCGAACCCTGCTCCCTTCTGCGCGTCTGTTTGGACGGGAAACGTCTGATCGTGTTGCTCCCGAATGGCTGGCTTCCCACTGGGATTTAGCTCACATTCAACTTCCCCGTGACAGGAGTAAATTACAGGGCCTCTCCCGCCCCACAGCCCACACCTTTCACAAACAGCTCAGTGGGAGACGGTGGGAACCTGTGATCACGCGGAGCAGCCAGCGTGGGAAGGCGGCAG
>NW_006288434.1:2952163-2962532 GCF_000327345.1 Myotis davidii
CCATAGCTGAGCAGAGAGGGGAGGGAGGGGCCGAAGCTCAAGTGGAGGTGTTGCAGGCGTGGACCGAGGTTCCCCGTGTGCGATGCAGTGAAAACCTGGGAGTCACAGAGAGCAGTAAGTGGAATGATGCAGTGGTTCTCAACCTTCTGGCCCTTTAAATACAGTTCCTCATGTTGTGACCCAACCATAACATTATTGTCGTTGCTACTTCATCACTGTAATGTTGCTACTGTGATGAATCATAATGTAAATATCTGATATGCAGGATGGTCTTAGGCGACCCCCGTGAAAGGGTCGTTCGACAGCCAAAGGGGTCACGACCCACAAGTTGAGAACCGCTGGTCTAGGTCCATCCATGCTGTTGCAGATGGCAAATTTCATTCTTTCCTATAGCTGAGTCGTATTCTCTTGTACATACCCACTTCCTTATCCATCCATCTATTGAAAAGCTGTTCTTCCAGCCCTCACTGGACAAGTCCGTTCCTCCCCACATGTCCCTGGCACCTTTCAAGCTGCTGTGAGTCTGAGGAAGTCTGTATGCAGGCCCTTTAAGAAGGTTGCCTGTGACTCCAGCAGCCTCAATCCCTGCTGGTTTTTACAGCCAGAAATCATGGGGACTTCTCTTCCTGGCATTGGAACCCTGGGCTGTGGGGCTGGGACCCCTGTCTCCTCAGGGGGAACCTCTGCAGGGAAAATATCTGTCCCAATTTTAAAAATACTGCTTTTTTTAGAAAGAGAGAGAGAGAGATGCAAGAGAGAAACATTGATGGGCTGCCTCCCATATGTGTCCTGACTGGGGATTGAACCTGCAACCTGGGCATATGCCCTGACCAGGAATCAAACCCACCACCTTTCAGTGTCTGGGATGATGCTCCAATCAACTGGGGCCACATGTGGGTTTGGGACCATCCCGTCCTGCATCTCCAACCCTCTTACTAGTCTTTACCGGCTTTTTCTTTCAATCTTTAGTTGTAGGACTTATATTCAGCTAGATTTTAGGTGGTTCTGAACGGTAGTTGTTCTGTAATTTAATTGTCATTTTAATGTGGTTGTGGGAGGTTCTGAGCAGTGTTTACCTACGTCACTATCCTGACCAAAAGCCTCACGTTCTCTTTTTGAGGAAAAAAAAGTAGGAAACAAAAATATAAGTGTTCCTTTAAGAAGAAAATCACTTTTAATAGGGAATCTCTGAAGAAACCACTTGAACCATTTATTCCAACAACACTTATAAATTGCTTTCTTTTCTACTTGCTGATAAGAAAAACCAAAGGATTTAATATATTTTGACCTTCAGGAGCTAAATATTTACTCTTTAATCGGATGGAGAAAGGGTCTCAAACTTGGCCTGTTTCAGGTGGTAAAGTTCTTTGCCCTTCAGTGTAAAGGAGCATGGTAGGAACGCTCTTGATGTCAAATTATTTTATTACAGTAACCTGTTCCCCCCTTCTGATATGTAAGCTTGCCTGGTGTTTGTTCCTCTCAAGAACCATGAAGTGGGATTTAGATAATTATGAGGAGTCAGAAAACATGAGCAGGGTAAGAAGTAATAATGGTTCGTTAGTCAATTCAAATATAACTGAACTTAAAATAAACTTTCGCCAGTTTTAAATTCTGCTCCTGACAAAAGCTAAGTTCCCCATTCCAATGCTCTAAAAACCACCTTCGAATTTCTGGCCTGTGAAATGCCAGTTGCCTGTCTCCCCTTGCAGGGTGGTGGAAATAAGACCAACGCGCAAGACAAAGCTCTGTTTATGTTTAGTTCTACGCTCCCAGCACACTGATCCTATCATGTTTGGCAGGAAAAACTATCGTTGGGACAGAGCATTGTTAAGAAGACTGTTCCTCCTGCCACCAAACAGTCCCTTAATTTATTATATTTTACTGTTTCCCTTTATAAACTTTCTCCTCTGCCTGGTCGGAACCAGTGTTTTAGAGTCAGACTCTGCTTTCTATAACGGATAGAAACTATGTCTATGATGAAACAAATGCCTTAGATTACTTTTTTAAAATTCCATGAATAGCCGCATCCTCCTAGAGTTGGGTTACATGTCCTGTTCGGTAGACATGTACCAGATGCTGCTGAATGAGGACGTTTGACCTTAGGACCTGTGTGGCCGTTTAGCAGGAAACCAGGTGTAGAGCTGGGTCTGGATGGGACATCCCTTAGTGCATGCGTGCCTGTAACTCATGGAGGGTCGATGCCAGAAACCCTCCACCAGGAACCTCTGTCCATCTTTCAAGAGAATCGGGCTCACCTAGTGCTCCTTAGGTCTTAGACTTCCTCTGTGATGGGGGCTGAGTGGCTGTGGGTACGGTGGTGTTTCCTTCCTACTTTCTTTGGAAGTAGTACGGTCCAGCAGGAAGGAGAGGGTGTTGGAGCTAACCATCTGGCTTGGGATCCCAGATCGACCACTTCCTATGGGAGACCGAGGTTCTGATCTCACCCCTGGGCCTCCTTTCTCCATGTGAATAACAGAATGTGTGTGAAATGCTGAGAACAATGCCTGGCATTACTGAGAGGGCAGCTAGTGTTTGTTCTTCCTCCCCCTGCACCTGCTTCCCTCCCCCTATTTCTTGGCTCATGGACTTTTTACGAAAGCAGATGCAAATAAAGCCCAGCACAACTCCCCCTCTTTGTTTTTTTGTTGTTTTGTTTTTCCTAGCATTTGTGTTCTCCCATTCATCTTTGGACCATTCTCCTTCTCTTCCATCACTACATACCTTTGCAGAGTGATTTCCTGTGTTTCCATGGCATCAGCTGCTAATCACATGCCAGTGACTTTTGGATCAGTCTTCCCCTCGCCTGAACTCCAGACCCACATTTCCATCTGCTCACAAGATACCCTGCAGACCCGGAGGTCATTCAAATCAAACTCATTTCTTTCCTACCACTTACACCATTATAGTAAAGTTCTTTTTGTCAGTATACCTTCCTGAGTAGGCTCCCTGATCTTTTCAAGGGCTGAGACGATTTCTTATTTATTTATTATTATTATTTTAAAATATATTTTTATTGATTTCAGAGAGGAAGGCAGTGGGAGGGAGAGAAAGAGAGAGAGAGAAACATCAATGATGAGAGAGAATCATTGATCGGCTGCCTCCTGCACCCCCACCCCCCCACACACACACACTGGGGATGGAGCCTGCAACCTGGGCGTGTGCCCTGATTGGGAATGGAACTGTGACCCCCTTGTTTATAGATTGATGCTCAACCACTGAGCCACACCGGCCGGGCTGTTTCTTATTTATTTTTGAATCTTTAGTGTTCAGACAGATTTTAACTGAAAAAGTCTTTATTTTACTTCTATTTTTTGAAAGACAGTTTTGCTAGGCATAAAATTCTGGGTTGAGAGGTTCCCCTGCCAGTATAACACCACCACCCACCCTCCATATCCATTTCAAGGATCCCAGTGGATGCCTAAACTGTAGACAGTACTAAAATAAACCCTGTATGCGGTGGACCCTTGAACACATGGGTTTGAACTGCCTGGATCCACTTACGTGGAGTTTTTTTCACTTGACCCATGAGTTCAAACACATGTTGTTCAAGGGTCAGCTCATGGTTGGGAATCTGTGCAGGAGGGCCTGCTATAGTTATACCTGAACTTTTGGCTGCTCAGGAGGTTGGTGCCCCTAGCAGCAGCACGTTCAGGGGTCAGCTGTATGCTATGTTTTTCCCTATACATACATACCTTCTCAGTGAAAGGAAGCACTTTATGGCTTCTCTTTGGCATATACACATTGCCAGTATCTCCACTCTTATACTTTGGGGCCCTTATGCAAGTAAAATAGTTGGATGGCAATTCAGTTTAGAAGCCAACAATTTTTGATGGATTTAAATTTGTCTTTTCCCTGAGGAAACCCTACAAAGTTGTGAAAATCTATCCAAGGAGGAAATGCAAAATGATTGATTTCTATGGTAATTTTTCTACAACATTATTATTAGAGAGCAGATGCTTTCTCTTTTTGAATGAGGACCAAAAAAAATCATTTCAGCTCATAAAATCACGAATTTCAGAGTATTTTAAAATGAGGATGGAAGGAGTTCAGTCACAAAGACACTCATTTTTGTGATGCTGTGGCTGGTGCTAAGTTTAATGGGAAAACAATTAGGATTGTAATACCCAAATTTTCCTGAATCCTTTTTAAATAAAGCATTCAGTCATTAATCAGTTAATTAATGCAATTCATCACAATGTTTTTGAAATCAGAAAGCTAGAATGTGTCATCACAATATGAATCTATTTGTGAAAATAAACATTGCCTCCCCAGCCTGTGGAATGTTTCATGAATGAGCTTACATTTGTACCTCCCTGATTTTTTTTTAATATATTTTATTGATTTTTTACAGAGAGGAAGGGAGAGAGATAGAGAGTTAGAAACATCGATGCGAGAGAAACATCGATCAGCTGCCTCCTGCACATCCCCCACTGGGGAAGTGCGTGCAACCCAGGTACATGCCCCTGACCGGAATCGAACCTGGGACCTTTCAGTCCGCAGGCCGACGCTCTAGCCACTGAGCCAAACCGGTTTCGGCCCTCCCTGATTTTTTTTATAGATTGGCTCATGGTGGTGATGATGAAGGTGAAAAAATGATGAAGCTGATGCTGATTGTTGATAATAACTATACCTTATTAAGGGCTTATCATATTTCTGGAATATTATCTCATTTAATCTTCACTCCAACCATATGAGCAAGTGCTAATATCACCCCCACTTATAGATGAGAGATCTAAGGCTCAGACAAGTTAAGTTGTTCAAGGTCACACGGCTGGCGAATGGCAGAGACAGGATTCAGACTCAGGTGTGCTTGACTCCAAAGGCCACTAACGTTGCTAGAACAAGTCATGCAACTCTACAAGCGTGGGTTGGTTTTTGAGCTGCTCACAGGGCTGAATCTCACATCTTGATTCCAAAAAACCGCCCAGACAGGATCCCTGACAAAGACCTTTTTGATTTTCCTCTGCCATGTCAGTGTCCCCTTTCAAGCATTTCTCTGACACCTCACGATGCAAAGCTGTTGGTAACTCTGCCAAAGTGCTTATGGTTTGGAAATACCCTGTTTTTACAGAAATTATTTTTCAATTGTATCTTACATTCAGTATTATTTTGTATTAGATTTAGGTGTACAGCGTTGGGTTAGACAATCAAAATAGGCAGATACCCTGTTTTTATCCCAACTGTTTTTGCATTATTAGATCCTGTGGGTGATTTTCCATGATTTACTTAGAAAAATGAGAAAACCTAGTTGTTTGCCCCAGAACTCCATACCTCTCAACAAGTAGAAATAAATGGTCACTTTCTCTGCAGCAGAGGCCCACCAGGGAACTGTCCATGGTGGTTCCTTACAGAACTAACAAGTCATGTTAGGACCTTCCAGAGTTGGACATGGTGCTGAATTTCTAGCTCTCTCACTTCCTCCCTCCTTCCCCTTTCCTTTCTTTCTCTTTCCTCCCCCCTTACATGTGTTTATGAATTACAGAGATGCTAAAGGAATACAGGAAATGTATGTATATCCACATAACTTGTCCCCTTGCATTTCAGATGTCAAGATTCTAATTTTCTGATAATTAGAAATAGCAATATGTTTATCATGTGCTAAAACAATAAAAGAATGTTCTTTAATGAGAAAGGTCATAGGATGTCTACCACACATCCAAAATATTTGGTGTCTTTAGATTAACTGTCTTGTATTGTTCATCTTCAAGTCGCATGAATATAAAATGCAAAGAATCTTATACTTACAGGCCTACTTTGGTTGAATTTCTGAGTATATAAACCACTTCTTTTTAAGAGAGGGAGGAAGGGAGAGATACAGAGAGAGAGAAACATTGATATGAGAGAGACACATCAATCGGTTGCCTCCTGTATGTACCCCAGCCGGGGATCGGACCCGAAACACAGGCATGTGCCCAGACCAGGAATCGAACCTGCGGCCTTTCAGGCTATAAACCACTTTTTAAGGAGCAAAAGAAACCACCTCACTGTGGCAGGCTGCATCACTGTTTCCCCATATGATGTCTCTGTTTATGGGAGGATTGTACATCCCAGCCCTGCCCTGTTGAACTCAGGAGAGGCCATGTGACTTGCTCTGGCCGATATAATATGGGCCACTTCTGAGCAGAAGCCGTAAGAACCAGCATGTGCGGTTCACAGGGCCACAATGCGACTTCTCCAGTAGCCTGAGTCCCAAAGGGAAATTAATTGGATCAGAGCAGCAGCTGACCCTCACTGGACAAGTGGAATAAAGGAGGAACAAATCTTTGTTGTAAGTCACTGAGGTACTTGAGCCATTTACTACCACAGTATATATATATATAACTTACCCTTTCATGATTGACACTCCTCCCACTCCCATTTGCCACTGCAAAGAGAAATAAATTTCTAGTGGTGGTAAACAGTAGACTTTGAATGTATGCAATAGAACCCATGTGGATTACAAAATACTCAATCTCCTTTTCTCTCCTTTTGGCTAGAGCTAAGGAGATATTCCCGATAGCCCTTCAGACCATTTCTGGGCACTCCATATCAGTTTACATAGGCTGCCATGACAGAATCCCATAAATTGGGTGGCTCCTCACATGCCAAGGAGCTGGTGTGGGTGGCTGTGAGAATTCGAGTCACTATGTACAATATTTGCCTTTAAAACACAACAAAGTTGTCTAAATTCAAAATGAAAGCCTAATTGCACCCAGTACTAACCTAAAATTAAAGTAATTCCTTGCTTTCTTTTCCATTGTGTTTACTTTGTTAGAATAAATGGAAGCTTGAGATCTTGTGTTGTGTTCCCTTGGAAACAGATTCTGAGACAGGGAGTTGTATGTAAAGGGATGTTTGGGGGGAGTGATATTGGAACATTGACTTATAAGGACACAAAGAAGGCAGAATTGGTTGAAGTGAAAAGCTGTCAAACAATGTGGTAGCAACGGAGGCTTCAGCTCATCCTTTGATAGCTGTCCCTCGTGGAGGCAAAGAGGTCTGGCCTTTGTAACCCTGCATCAAGCAGTCATGGCAGTGGACTGTCCTCTGGGAAGGGGCATAGCCTTGGGCAAGGCAGTGCCCTGTGGCTGCAGACAACGTTCAGCTGAATTGTCAGTGGCTGAGATTAGCAGCTGGAGGAGTGAGCGCATTGGCTCCAAAGAGAAGATCTGGGTGGATCCATTGCAACCCACCTTCGTGCCATTCAGATGAACTCCCTTCTTATAGTAAGTTTGCCCCACCTTGGAACAGCTTACACAGGGTTCTTGTTTATCTTGTATTTTGATGAGTGAATTTTGATGAGTGAAATCCCCTGGTACCTCTTCCACCCATGTATTCTACCAATCAAGACCTAGCTCTATGCAGTGGTCACTGATGTGGGATGGCACCCAACCCCTTCAGCTCAGCATCTCTGGATTGGCCCCTCAGATGTCTTTAAGAGACCATTCTGCTGCTATTGGGCTGACGGCTCCCAGTGGTGTGCAACGCAATAGGACCAATGGATGCCGTGATCTTGTTCTCATTGCTCCACCTTCTTTCCTGGAGGGTGTGGCTCTCATTCTGAGGCAGTGCTTTGTGGTGTTCCATGGAGGTAGACCGAACGCTCTATAAGTCTCTGGTTGGTGATTCTGGGTGAAGGCCCTGAAGGAAGAAAAGGCAAACTTCTATCCAAGGTATGTGTTGATCTCAGTTAACATGAACTGCTGCCTCTTTTGGGGTAAAAATGGTCCGTCTCCTTGAGAGACGGTGTCATATCCAGGAGCTTAGCTCTGTTGCTGGCCTGTTGGACATCCAGCAGTGGCAGTAGCTACATCGGCTTTGAGTGGAATAAGCTCCACCCCTGCCAGTAAGGCTGTCATTCATGAGCCCAACGCAGCAGCAGTGAAATGGGCGAGGTTAGAGGCCAGCTGATGACACCTGGCCAATCATTCTGTCTAGTACCTCTTCCATTGTACATAGTCTCTGTCAGGTGTTAGCATGTGATACATTGATATTTTTGCCCACTACCATTATTCCAGAGGTCTTTTTCGGAGATCTTATTGACCCTTATATTTCAACTAGAGGCCCGGTGTACGAATTCGTGCATGGGTGGGGTCCCTCGGGGTGCTGGTTGTCAGTGCACATCATAGCAACTGGTCGTTCAGTCACTTAGGCTTTTATATGTATAGATCTTTCTCTTTCCAGTTCCCTGATCAGCCAGCCAAGCTACTGCCACTCCCTAGGAGTCCTTGGACATTCTACCTCAGGTCACTTCTTTCCACACACACTGGGTGACTTTGGGAGGATTTCCCTGTCTTTCAGAGCCATGGCTCAGTGGTGTTGTAATCAGCAGCAGGCACATCCACATCCCCAGCTGGATTAGCCTGGGCTGCCGTAACCAAATACCACAAACTGGGTGGCTTGAGCAAAAGGAACTTGGAGTTTTGGAGGCTGGAAGTTCGAGACCAGTTTGTTAGTAACGTCAGGTTCTGATGAAGGCTGTCTTCCTGGCTTGCAGATAACAACCTTCTCGCTGTGTCCTCACATGGTGGAGAGAGGAAGCAAGCTGTCTGGTATCTCTTCTTATAAAGGCACTAATCCCATATGGGGGCCGGACCCTCATGGTCTCATCTAAATCTAATTATGCTCTGAAGACCTCGTCTCTCAATATTATCACAATGGGGGGTAGGGCTTCAGCATATGCTACTGAGGGGGGCAAAATCAGTCCATAGCACAAGCCATCTCATTCATGAACCAAGATCAGCCTATTTTCCTCCTCTTACAGATGGTAATAAGTCCCACCTCTTCCCCCCTTGTAGCCATCGCTGTGAACTGAAATAGTTCTGGGCCTTCTGCTTCTGCTGGTTACATCTGGCCCTGCTGGTGCCTGATCCTGGATCCACCACTCCACCTTCTGACGGATTGCTCACCTGTGGCAGCACCTGTATCAGCCGTGGGCAAACTATGGCCCGCGGGCCGGATCGGGCCCGTTTGAAATGAATAAAACTAAAAAAAAAAAGACTATATCCTTTTATGTAATGATGTTTACTTTGAATTTATATTAGTTCACACAAACACTCCATCCATGCTTTTGTTCCGGCCCTCCGGTCCAGTTTAAGAACCCATTGTGGCCCTCGAGTCAAAAAGTTTGCCCACCCCTGACCTATATCATGATGGGCAGCTTTAGCTGCATGGCCATTTGATGTTTCATGCTCCGCCTCTACTAAGATGAGACACTTCATTTCTACTAAAGCCTAGTAACACGCAAGTAGCTGCTTTTGAATTATGCATGTTGCATATATAATCATAATGATAACAAATGACTTTTTAAAATGTAACTTAATGATTTAGGAAATGGCTTCCCATTACCTTCAGGATAAAATCTATACACACTCTTTACAGAGAATCCAAGTCCCCCAAGGACCCGGTTCCTGCCAACCTTCTGTCCTCCTCACTTTCACCACGTGCAGACGTAAAAACATCCTGTTTCAGTGCGGCCGTTTTCCCATAATCCACACACACAACCGTCAGGTCCTGGCAGGAAACATAATACACACAAAAGGGCTAATTGAAGAGTTTAGTAGACTATTTACAAAGGTGTGGACGGAGTTAGGGGAAACAAGAATGGAAGGTCATTCCCACCTCTAGACCCGAAGGGGCAATGTGAGAGGGCTGTTCCCAGGACCTAGAGAGAAGGGGCATCCTAGGGAGCTGGGTGGTCTCCCCCTGCTGGGCAGGGAGGGAGCCCCGGGTGGGGGGTGGTGGTGAGGGGGGCGGAGGAGGATAATTATCTGAAATGTGTCTCCCACTTCCCTCCATTCTCCACCTGGTGTTGCCCCTTGGCTGAACCCAATGAGAAGCTGGAAGGCCAGGAGCCCCGGAGGCCCATTCGGAAGAGGCCAGGCCCAGTCACAGAGCCGCGGGCAGGCGAGGAGAGACAAACAGAATATGGAGCAGACACACTGCGTCCATCCTGCCCCTCCTGTGCCTCTCCCTCCGCCCCAAATGCCCACCGAACCCCCAGCCCCTTTCCTTCCTGCCTTGTTCACATGATAAACTCACCCTCAACCATCAAGACCCATGGGCGGCCTTCCCGTTTGAATAGCAGCCCTTGCACGTGCCAGTGACTGCGCGGAGCACGTCGCAGGGTGATTGTTTGCCCGCCTGGGTCGCGTCCATGGAGCTCACCCAGAAGAGGAGCTGGGCCCTTTGTCTCTGCTGTTCCGAGAGCCCGGCAGCAGCCTGCACCCAGCGGCTGCACAGTCGCTCTCCATTGATGAGTATCTTTTTTTTTTTTTTTCCTGCAAAAAGCTTTATTGTCTCATTGGGCCCAGTGCATGGGAGAGGCCTTCAGGGCGGTTAGAAGAATGGCCAGTAGTTTGGGGAAGAGGCTCAGGGAACAGCCAGGCCC
>NW_006288434.1:2963154-2963735 GCF_000327345.1 Myotis davidii
GAACAGGAGACAGAGCCGGGCCGCCCTGGGAGCTGCCGAGTATCTTTATTTTCCTGAAAACAGCCCCTTTGGGGCCGATAGCTCCGTTCAGTGTAAACTGGGAAAGCTTAGCTGCTTAAGAGGAACGACATTCCCTGGGTTCCAAGTTGCCGTAGGCTGAAGAAGCCCCTTCCTATTTGGGGAAGAAAGCACTCCCCCAGCCTCCCCCAGTAAAGGCTGCGAAGTGGGTAGAGCCCAGGTCTGGTGCCTCCTAACCCGGCTCTCCTGCCTCCGGCCACCAGACAGCCCCGAAGGACACTATGTGTCAGGTGGCTCTGCGGCGACAGCGCACACAATTTCAACAGGAGGCGATTTGGGGGGCCGGGGGCAGGGAAGAACATTTAAAATGAATGATAGTAAATACCTGGTTGAAGAAAATGAACCACTTTAAAAAACAAAACAAAAAATGCTTACTCGCCCTGACTGGTTTGGCTCAGTGGATAGAGCGTCGGCCTGCGGACTCAAGGGTCCCAGGTTCAATTCTGGCCAAGGGTGTGTGCCTTGGTTGCGGCACATCCCCGGTGGAGAGTGTGCAGGAGGCA
>NW_006288434.1:2963937-2980959 GCF_000327345.1 Myotis davidii
TGGCCTTGACTGGCTAATTAGCATATCATGTTTTCTGGGGCTCAATGTTTCTTTCCGGAATGAGCCAATGACAGGGTCCCAGGAATCCTGGGAAAGTGACTCTTCCTTTCTTCTGATAGGAGAGAGAGAGAGAGAGAGAGAGAGAGAGAAGACGAGACGAGACGAGACGAGACAGTTGTTGGAGCTGCTGCAGCCATCACCTGGGGTCAGAGGTTGGAGCTAAAACTAAGGAAAAGGAGACAGAAATGGAGGGAATGGAAATCGTGTCTGGGGGACATCATTTGAGTCCTGGATCAAGTTGCTCCTGAAGCCGCATGGAAGGGAGCCACTACAGCCCTAGGCTTAACCGGGCCTGAGTTGTGCTGACCGTGGGAAATGGCTCATCCCGGGAAGCAGCGTCTGTGGGTGAGCAGGAAAGGAGCGTTTCCTGCGGCTTTGCCTGTTAAGCCAGAGAAGTGGCTGGGTGGTGGCTAAAGATACAGAGGTTTTATAAAAAAAATCCTCCCCCAGGGATATGTTTTATTGATTTTAGAGAGAGAGGAAGGGAGAGGGAGAGACGGAGAAACATCGCTATGAGAGAGAAACACGTATCAGTTGCCTCCCATAGGCACCCCGACCAAGAATCAAATCCACAACCCAGGCCTGACCGGGAGTCAAACCCGCAACCTTTCAGTGTACTGAATGATGCTCCACACAGTACAGCCACACTGACCAGGGCTGTTTTTTGTTTGCTGAACCAGGCCAGGGCCACCGGGGGAGCTTTTGAAACCTCGTTCTCTTCTGTGTCAGGACCCATTCTAACATCACCTGGGGTGTGTGTGTGAGAGAGAAACGTTTTAAAGCCCTGCCCCAGGTGATTCTGAAGCAAATCATGGGACTGATTCCGACCCCTACCTTGACCCTGAACAGAGTGCCTCATTAATTCCATGGGCCTCAGCAAAGCCCCCCACTTGCTAACTTAATTCAGGGTACTGAGCACTCAGCACTCTTTTAGGCCCTTAGTGTGCCTAGCTGTCAGCTCTCCCTTTCTCCAGGAGCTGCCCATGGACTCCTGCTTCCCCCTTGTCCTCCTTCTCCCCTCTCAGGACCTTGTGCAGGTTGATCTTTTAGGTCAGCGGTTCTCAACCTGTGGGTTGCGACCCCTTTGGCGGTCAAACGATCCTTTCACAAGGGGTCGCCTCAGACCATCCTGCATATCAGATATTTACATTACGATTCATCACAGTAGCAACATGACAGTTATGAAGTAGCAACGAAAATAATTTTATGGTTGGGTCACAGCATGAGGAACTGTATTTAAAAGGCCAGAAGGTTGAGAACCACTGTTTTAGGTTCTATGAGCTCACCTAGTTACAGAACTGAGGCATTTAAGGAGCAAATTCACAGTGCGATTCCTACTGACAAGAACTGATTACAAAGATGCTGAAACACAAAAGAATGGATATTTAAAGCGACGAGTGGGACGTGAACACTAGGAAATAGGGCCTTTTAAGCCTGGAGGTTCGGCCCCTTCCTACCCCCTCCCACAGTGTTGCCACACCAGTCTCCCTCTTTGTCTTTCTTTCTACCGAATAATACTTGGTTAAGATTCTGTGATATAGTTTCTCATGATGCAAAGACAGTTAATTCTTCCTGCACTGAGCTGACCCATCAGAACCAAAGCACTCTTTAAAGGAGGGGGTAGGGGAAGAGTTGCAGTTGTATAACATTTTTGTATCACAAAAGTGAAAGTTGGATGGATGAATCAGAAAACAAAATCATTGCATAGCATCCTCAATTGAAAATGCACAATTAAGGAATTAGACGGTCTCTCCATATATGGTTCCCAGGCTGCCTCCCACAGGGGAGACCTGATGGTTGTCAGCTGGCTGAAGGAGAAGGGGCGGGCACTGAGAGAGAATAGAGAAAAGTGACTACAGACCATGATTTCTCAGCTTCTCTGGAGAGAAGACTTCAGAACAGTCTCTAAGGTGACCCCCTGGGAGGATGTTGGACCAGAAGAGCTGCTGGGTGGGGGGTGATGTGCTGTGAACACCTAGGACGGTGGAGGAGGTTCTGCCAAGCTTCACACTTTGTTCTGTGGGCTTCCCCCAGAGACTGAAGAGCATGGAGAGGAGCAACACATGTCAATACTGAGGATTGTCCTGTGATTAAAGTCAGTGGAAAACTGCAGCAATGCAACTCAGCCTGGACTGCTAGCGCCCAGGCTCTTTATGAATGAAGGCTTGGTTAAGAACCATGGTCAGCTGAGGTGCTTGCTGAGGGCACAGGCCAGGCCGAGGGACCCCACCGGTGCACAAATCTGTGCACCAGGCCTCTAGTATGCATACAAGATCTTTGGTTAATCATTTCTTGCCCTTCCCTTTCCCCCTTCCCTCTGAGATTCATCAGTCTGTTCCATGTTTCCATGCTTGTGATTTCTGCTCCTGCATTGTCTGCCCCTGGTGGTCAGTGTGTGTGATAGCGACAGGTCATTCTGCCATTCGGTCGATTTGCATATTAGGGTTTTATTATATAGGATAATAATAGAACATTTAAATTATAGAATATACTCGAGGCCCAGTGCATGGATTTTTGCACTGATGGGGTCCCTTGGATTGGCCTGCATGGATCCAGCTGAAACCAGCTCTCTGACATCCCCTGAGGGGTCCCGGATTGCGAGAGGGCACAGGCCAGGCCGAGGGACCCCACTGGTGCACAAATCTGTGCACCAGGCCTCTAGTATACTTATAATTGCTGTGACCAGTTGCAGAAAGAAGGACAAATTGTTATGAGTATGCTTTCTCTATTTTTTAATGGATATATTTGTATATACAGTAAGCAAATATTTTTATTTTCTCCCTTTTCTTATCCCCTCATCATCTAATGCAAGATGTATTGGTAAAAGTTAACTTTATGTCACAGTATTTAACTTACAGAATATCTGAGGAGAAGAGTGAACGATACTTAGGGACTACTTCCTCCCCTGGAAAAGGGTTAGCGAGATTTGGTTGCACACAGGCTAGTCGTAGAATGTTACATGGAAGTATGACTTGGTATTGTCTTTGTTTGGAGAATATGATTTAAGGAGATATGTGTGGGTGCCAAGTGGACAAGGGGTGGATTATCCTGGTCTTTGTGACATGTCAACTTGTCTAGGTTAAACTTTTCAGTTATTTAATCAAAAACTAACCTAGATGTTGTTGAGGTAATTCTTTAGGTCTGATTAAAATCCATGATCAGTTGGCTTTACCTAAGAGATAGTACCATAATCTGGGTGGGCCTGATTCAGTTCAATGTCAGAGTTGAGGCTTCCCTGAGGAAGAAGAAATTCCATTGATGTGCAGCTGCTGTACCCTGTGCCCTGAGTTCCATGTGTCCTTCCTGATGGCCTGTCTCTTTGATTTCAGACTTGTCTAGTCAGCCCCCACAACGGTGTAAATCAATTCCTTTTCATGAATCTATGGAAACATATCTCCTACTGGTCTGGTTCTCTGGTTGAACTCTGACTAAATGAACCTGGCTAAAATGAGGTTTATAAATGTTAACAATGATTATTCCTCAGGAATAGGGTCAATTTTAGGGGATGCGCTTTTTGACTTTCTTCTTGTCCTCCCCTCCTCCCCAGTGCTCAAGTGTTTTAAAAGAACATTTTAAAACAGAAATAATAGTTAAAAATCAGCATTTTAAAACCAAGTATTAGTTAAAAATCAACAATTGCACAAAATCATCTAAAGCCTAATTCTATTTGCAAAATGCTCACAGAACTCTAGCAAGTGTTTGTAAAACTTAAAGCTTCTAAAAACACAGCTTAAAAAAACCCCTTTGGTCTTGTCTACAGGCTTGGACAAAATAATTAATGTAAATGATAATCTGTTGTGCCCTTTTTGCTTCTTGAATGCTTATTGAGCCCAGGGACCATATTTCACTTTTCCTTTGTTCTAGTTGCTGTGTCTTCAGGGCTGAGTACAGTGTAGGTCCCTGTCAGTGTTTTTTCATTAATAAACATGTCCTAACTTCCCTTAACTCTTTTGTAGTGAGTTCCCCAAAGTATCCACTTCACCCTTTCAAACTAGAGTGTGAAGCCCTATAATTTAAAAATATACTAAGCATTAAATTGTTACATGCACATTTTCTTTATTTTATTAAAAATATATAGACAGTGTTTATTTTTATGAAGTTGAAATAGCCTTGCACTTACCATTTTGTACTTTGCTCTCTTATTAATAATATTTCAAGCCCACATAACCTTGAGTCAACACAATCCATAAACTTGTCACTTTAATGATTATAGAGCAGCCCATCGTGTAAATATACCACAGTTTGCTCATCCATATCTCTATTTTTAGACATTTGAGTTGTTTCCAGTTTCTTCTTATTATAAATAACGTGATTGTGAAGGTTTGTTTAGACCGATAGGTTTTAAAATTATCTTTTTGGGGTCATTATCTTAGGTCGATATCCCTGAAGATGAATTGCTTGGAAAAAAAGACACGAACATTTTCTTGCCTATTCCCGGACTGCTCTCTAGAAAGATTGAAACAATTTTACAGCATTAGCAACAATACATTTCCCTGAAACCAAATCCACAGTGGATTCTTAACCTTATTATTCATTCTCTGCTAGTTCACTAGGTATACAATGGCATTAAAGTTGCTTTAAGGTGCTGTGGAATAATGGCCTTAATATCCTTAGAAACTCTATTGTTGGGGGGCCCTTAAAATGCTTAGAAGTATTTTTGTCTGGCTTAAGGATCTCTAAGGCACCAACTTAAAGCTTTCTAAGATTTTTGCAAAAAAAAGAAAAATGTAGACTTGCATCTTTGATCTAAATTTCATATTGAAGCTATGTTTTCCTGGTGGTACCTTAGATTTCATCTTTGCCTTAAGGCCATTTTTTCACGTTGAGAACGTTTTGCTGCCTTGAAGACTTTCCTGACTCTATCTGCCCTCTACACTCTGCTCAAAGAGTTCCTTATTTCGTCCCTTGCCTTCTTTTTGTATTCCATCAGTGCATATAACGGGAAAAGAAGCCACTGGCGATGTCATTTTGCCTGGAAACCTCCTTCCCAGATCCACAAGCCTGTGGGCACCCTTTCTATTGGCGATGTCACCACAGGCAACAGTTTCAGTAAAATTTCTCCCGGTTTCTAAATTGCACCCCTTTGCCTTACCGCTCTGCCAGCCTTCACAGTAGTCTTCTGGAGAGTCTTCAGGCCTCCATGCACCTTCTGCTCCCACAGCCAATCCCACACGATTTAGGTTTTTCTCACAGCAGCATCATAAGACTAGTTGCCAGTTCCTGTTTCAGTTACCTATCACTGTGAAACCAAGCCCCCCAAACTTCGTGGCTTAAGACAACCACCAGTGTGTTATTTTTGTGGAGTTTTGTTTGTTGATTGGTCTTAGGTGGGAAGTTGTTTTGTTCCTGGGCTGCAGAGTTGACACTGGGCTCGCATGTCCAAGACGGTTCATGCATGTGACTGGCGGTTGGTGCTGGCTGCCAGGGAGCTCAGCTGGAGCTGTCCAACGAGGACCTGGTGCCCTCCATGCAGCCTCTCTGTGTGGCTTGTTTCTACAGTATGGAGACTGCGGTCTAAGAGGAAGGAAATAGAAGCTTCTAGTCTTCAGGTCTGGGCTGGGAGATCCAGGGTGCATTTCTACTATAGTCTATTGATCAGAGAAGTCCTAGGGTGTGCATCGATTTAAAGGAAGGGAAATAAACTCCACTTCTCAGTGGAAGCAAGGCACAGGCATACAGGAAGGAGGGAAGTACAGGCATCATCTTTGGAGGCTATGTATCATGTCAAGGTGGCTGGGCCATTTATTAGCTTTTCTCAGGAATACTGTGAAAGTAGAAGACACCCACTGCTCATTCATTCATTCACTCACTCACTCATTTCCAGCTTTTTAGAGAGCTTCTACTGTGTGGTGAGTGCTGTTCCAGCCATTGTTGATGTAACGGTGAAAAAGACAAAGTCCCTGCTCTCGTGGAACTTATAGTCCAGTTGGGAGAAAATCAAAGTCAGTCAACAAGAAAAATGTAGATAGCTGTTGTAGGTTGAGTTGTGCCCCTCCAATAACTGTTTACACGTGTCTTTACTGATTAACATGGAATTCCTCCAGAGACCATTCATTTTCAGTATTACAGAGTCCTCCAATTCTATCAAACACCCACCATGACCTCACTTCTTATCCAGGTTAGATACCAAGGCCCAGCATTTTAAACATTCCTCCCTTGGCCTCTTTCTCTATTGCACTCTCCTGGAATATCCCAAACCTCATTAAATCCAACTATTAGCCTGCTCCACTCCTGAACCCAAGCATGTAACTTGCTTTGGAAAATGTAAGTGATTGGAATTGATGAGTACCATTTCTAAATAGAAGTTTTAAAAATCAATGCAAAATTCATTCCCTCCTCTCCCCTCCCCTCCCCTCCCATCCTTTCATTTCTGCCCAGTGCCTGTATAATTTACTTTATATTTGCTATGTCAGTAGTTGCTTGCTCTAAATGGGGGCTGCTGTAACCCTGAGTTCTGGAGTCAGGAGGAATCAGCTGATGCATGATAGTCATGTAGAGTAAGTGAAAAATAAACTTTGGTTTTATGTCATTGAGAGTTTATGGTTTGCTTCTACAGTACATGTGAGTACAAGTCTGCCAGTCGGGAAAGGCAGGTAAGAGTATCATGCAGAGAGAATATTGTGTAAAGGAGCACAGAGAACTCCAGGGGCATCATGGAGGGAGTGTGACATAGGCTGAGTGGAGTAAAGCTATAAGGATGAGCCTGGAAGAGCAGGTTAGGATTCTTCCCTGAAAGGCGCGTACTGAGATGATACGTTAGTTTAACCTTTGTCATGGAAGTCATTTGGAATCCGTGTAGGTTTTTAAATAGGTTTAAGTTTATAGCAAAATTAAGGGGAAGGTACAGAGACTCCCCATATAGCCCTTCCCCTACCCATGTATAGCCCCTCCCTCTCAATATCAACACCCTCCACTGAGCAGTACATTTACTACAACTGATGGACCTACACTGACACCTTGTAATCACCCGAAGTCCACAGTTACAGTAGGGCTCACCCGTGGGGTTGTACATTCTATGAGTTGCATGTACCCACCATTGTAGTATCATACAGAATAATTTCAGTGCCCTAAAAATACTCTCTGCTCTGCCCATTCATCCATCCGCCAACTCCTGGCAACACTGAGGTTATTACTGTTTCCATAGTTTTGCTTTTTTTCTTTTCCCCCCGAATGTCATATAATTGGAATCATATAGTATCTAGCTTTTTACATGGGCTTCTTTCACTTAGTGATATGCATTTAAGTTTCCTTCATGTTTTTTCATTTCTTTTCAGTGCTGAATATGATTCCATTGTCTGGATGTACCACCATTTCTTTACTCATTCACCTACAGCTTCACTGCTTCCAACTTTGGCAATTATGAATAAAACTGCTATAATAATCCGTGTGCAGGTTTTTGCGTGGAGATCAGTTTGAACACCTTTGAATACATATCAAGGAGTATTATTGCCATATCATATGATAAGATATGTTTAGTTTTATAAGAAGCCATGAAACTGTTTTCCAAAGGGGCTGTACTGCTTGGCATTTCCACCCGCAGGGAGAGACTTCCTGTCGTCCCATATCCTGGCTAGCGTGTGATATCAGGGTTCTGGATTTGGGCTGTTCTAACAGGTGTGTAGTGGTATCTCTTGGTTGCTTTAATTTACATTTTCCTGGTGTCGTATGATGTGAAGCATCTTCTCACATGCTTTTATTTGCCATCTGTCTATCTTGATGTGTAGTGGTATCTCATGGTTGCTTTAATTTACATTTTCCTGGTGACATATGATGTGAAGCATCTTCTCACATGCTTTTATTTGCCATCTGTCTATCTTCTTTAGGGAGGTGCGCTTATTGAGGTCTTTGACCGTTTTTAAATCAGAAAGAACCAACTTTTATGAGCCCCAGTGTCCTCACCTACAGGGGCCTACATGCTGGCACTGACTTTATCACAGGGCTATTGAGAGGTTCAAGGTGGGATGAGATATGCAAATGATACGGCTCTAATTACATAGACAGTATTATTTATGTGGTTGTCCCTTTGACTGTCCCTTCAGCATGATTCTGTTCTTTGTTGTGTTACTTCTGATATGTCATTTAAGTTCTAAGACTATCAAATTAGAAAATTAAAACCAGAAGAAAAAAATTCACAACCAAAGAGAGTAGCAGTCATCAGGCTCGGAATTCTTCAACTGCTATGGCTCCCGTGATGAACTGGCGCCTCTCCCTTCCCAGGGGCTGTGGGAGGTGGTCTTGTTCCCATCCAGACGAGGACGGGGGTGGGGAAGGGATGTTGCTGCCATGGAGAAGCCGACAGGGAACAAGAGGAGCAGAGCTCTGCTCCCTGATGTGCCCACAGCTGGTGCCCTGCCCCATGCTAACAGGAGGCATAGCTGTAAGAGAATAGACGTGTGCAGGATCTGTTCCCTAGATGTCAATGAAAGCAGTGCTAATTGAGAAAAATGCACTGCCAAATCCACATTATAATATTTGAGAATTTACTTTATATTAGCTACACCAGTAGTTGCTCACCAGGCTGGCTGCAGAAGATACACTTGGGGGAACTTATACACAGTTTTGTTCATTTAAAAATATTTATTACTAGAGGCCTGGTGTATGAATTCATGCACCAGCAGGGTCTCTCAGCCTGGCCTGCGGAATCAGGCTGAAACTGTTCTCTGACATCCCCAAAAGGTTTCGGATTGCCAGAGGGTGCAGGCCAGGACGAGGGACCCCACCTGTGCACTATCGGGGCTGGGGAGAGACGCGGGAGGTTGGCTAGCTGGGGAGGGACCGCAGGAAGGCTCCAGGGCGTGTCCTGCCCATCTTGCTCAGTTCTGATTGGCCGGACCCTAGCAGCAAGCTAACCTATCAGTCGGAGTGTCTGCCCCCTGGTGGTCAGTGCACGTCATAGCGAGCGGTTGAGCGGCCTTAACATATCATTAGCATATTACGCTTTGATTGGTTGAATGGCCGACCAGTCAACTGAACACTTAGCATATTAGGCTTTTATTATATAGGATGTCTCTACCATGTACCAGCACTAACCTATACACTAGACATGGAGATAAAACAATGAACAAAACCAAGTTTTGGCTCACATGAGGGTTACATTTAGCGTGGGGAAATTAAGTGATAAACACATAAACGTATCCTATGTCAGATGGTCCCAGGTGCTATGAAGACAAATAAAGCAGAATGAGGGTCCCAGAGGTGATGGAGGTGGAGACATGTTATTTTAGACAGGGGGTCAGAAAAGACCTGTCCGCTAAGGTGCCATGTGAGCAGAGGCCTTGAGGAAGCGAGAGAAGAAGGCGTGTGGATATCGGGGCAAATAGCCACTATGCAGACGGAATCACAGGGGCAACGGTTCTGAGGGAGGGGCATATTTTTTCCTTCTTTAAGAAACAGCAATAAGGCCAGCAACTGAGGATGAAAAAGTTGGGATGAAAGGAGGCTTGGGAGATTAGAGCAGGAAGCTGGAAGCTTGGTATGGATTAGGAGGGACCTTCAGGCCATTGAAAGGGTTTAGGATCTTCCATTGAGTGAGATAGGAGGACATTGGAAGTTCTGAGCAGATGAGTGACAGATCTGGCTTTGGTTTTGAAAGGATCCCTCTGGCTGACCTGTGGAAGAGCACAGATTATAAGACAAGGAATGGTGGGAGACTGTCCCTGCCATATTTCAGGTGGGAGATGCCAATCGTCTGAGCTTGGAGGCTAGTGGAGGAGATGGTACAAATATCTGTATTTCTACTGCCTCTTCCACCCCTCCACTTTTAATTTAGAAGATTTAGGATGGCTGGGATTCTATATATATATATTTTAAAGTTCTACAGGTGAATCTGAGGCATGGCCAGGTTTCAACGCCCGTGACTCAGATGAGAAATCATACCATCCTTCCCTCTGAGTCTCCCCCTGGACTCTCTGCCTGTTAGGCTTTTATTATAAAGGATGTATCTACCATGTTTTACCTCCTCCTCTACCCAGGGCTGCCTCAGGCTCCACTGCCCTCACTGCTTCCTGTTCTCTGTCCTCCTGGTTATTTCCTGTGAGATTCTCAATCTGCCAACCCCCAGGTAGCTGCCCACTCATGCCTTGGAGCAGGGGTCCTCAAACTACGGCCCGCGGGCCACATGCAAATGCAAATATTGTATTTGTTCCCATTTTGTTTTTTTACTTCAAAATAAGATATGTGCAGTGTGCATAGGAATTTGTTCATAGTTTTTTTTAAACTATAGTCCGGCCCTCGAACGGTCTGAGGGACAGTGAACTGGCCCCTGTTTAAAAAGTTTGAGGACCCCTGCCCTGAAGGTTAAACCCACACTGCAGCTTGCGTTACCTCCCCCAGGGACCTTTCCTTTTATCTCATCCTTTCCCAGCCAGGATCTTTCTCCCGGTTCTGCTCTGGCTCCTGGATAAAGTCCAGTCCACCAGCCCCTTGCAGCCTGGTCCAATCGTCATCCCATCCTGTTGTGTCTGCCCAAAGCCATCCTCAGAGGGCCTAAATGGTCCATTTGCATTGCTTCAGAAACACCTGGGAAGTCCCCATTTCTGCCTCTTTCTTCGTACAATCGATTTCATTAGCATCCGGAATAATTTTCTTTTCTGTCTTACCAAATCCTGCACGTCCTTCAAAGGCTGAGCACAACTTTTTATTAGAAACGTGTTTTTAAAAAAATGATTGAGTAGTTAATACATGTACATGGTTCAAAGTTCAAAGAACTAGGAAAGGATGTATATTTTAAAGTGACTTTTCTGGCCCTAGCCAGTTTGGCTCAGTGGATAGAGCGTCGGGCTGTGAACTCAAGGGTCCCAGGTTTGATCCCAGTCAAGGGCATGTACCTTGGTTGCGGGCACATCCCCAGTAGGGAGTGTGCAGGAGGCAGCTGATCGATGTTTCTCTCTCATCGATGTTTCTAGCTCTCTATCCCTCTCCTGTCCTCTCTGTAAAAAATCAATGAAATATATATATTTTTAAAAAGTGACCTTTCTGATGACCCCAACTGCCAGCCAACAGGTCTGCACCCCAGAAATGTGCTCTTCCAGCTGCAGGTTTTTGTACGCATATGTTCCAACTCCACTGGTTAAACACCAAGTGTGATGAAAGTATGTTTCTTTTATAAAAAACAGCAACAACAGTAACAAAAACCCCCAAACTGTCTTTCCGAAGACAGTCCCATTTTGCAATGCCAGCAGCAGTGTATGAGAGATACTAAGGTGGAAACTATTTGTGCTGATATGAATTATTTTGCTGCCTGAGTAGGGTTTTCCTATTAAGGAAGGTGCTGTAGTTGAGATCATATTTTATTGTGTTTGGGAATTCCCTGGGTGATCACTGAGAACACTCCACCCTCGCTGCTCAGAGCGCTTGTCTTTCCACCATGTGAACTCTTGGGAATTCTATGTACAACTTTCTGGCCATTTCTTTTTGCCCCACCTTGTGAAATTTCACTCCATACGTGCCTAACCCAGCACGCATCGAAGACTCAAGTAGACGCATATGACTATTGTGTATTGTGTATGTCTTGTCTACATAGCTCCCCCCAGGCCAGATCTTTGGCCCACAATTTTCAGCTGCCTCGATCTCCCCAAACGCTTATCTCCATGTCTTTATTTCCGTGAGGCCAGCAGGCTCTGCGTGACGCCCCCTATCTGCTCCTGTGACCTCCAGGCAAAAAGCTGGGCCGAGTAGAGAGCCCAGTTGTTTTTCCTGTTCTCTCGTGGATCACTACCCCGTGCTACCTGTTGTCCAAGCTCCGAAAACAATTGTTTCATACATTTTCTTCAGTTTCTGACCAAGGAAGGTTGAGGCCTGTCCTTCTTACTCCATCGTGATTGGAAGCAGAGCTTTTTGCTTTGGATTTTAAGCTACAACTCCTTTTTTAAATTTTTATTAGTTGCTCTAGGGATTACACTATGCATCTTCATTTATCACTATCTTCTCAGACTTTATATTGAATTACTTCAAGAAAGATGTAGAAACTTGGTAATAGGACAGTTGCATTTCTTCATTCTCTTTGCTATTTTTACCATATATATTACACCCTATACCTTTTTGAGATACAATTCACAAGCCATAATATTCACCCTTTTAAAATATGTAATTTGGTGGTTTTTAAAAATTATATTTTAAAAGCTGTGCACCCACTACTCTCTAATCATTGTCATCACTTTAAAAGGAAACCCTGTACCCACCAGGAGTCAGGCTCCATTCCCCTCTCCCCAGCCCCTTAGCAACCACTTATTTACTTTTTGTCTTTATGGATTTGCCTCTTCTGGAAACTTCTTATAAATGGAATAATGTAATAGCTATATACATTTTAAGCCTAACAATACTGTGTTATGATTTTTTCTTTAAATAGTCAAATGGCTTTCACATAAATTAAGAGAAGAAAAGTTTTCATATTCATCCATACGCTACCATTTTTGGTGTTCCCGTGTTTTCCTGTAGATCCTGCCATATGGTGTCATTTCCTTTTGTTCTGAAGAGCTCCCCTGAGCATTTCTGGTAACTTTCCCTTCCCAGTTTCAGATCTTGTGCCAAACAGGCACCAAGGAAGCGCCTGTCATGTAGCAAATCCTTTACTTGGTAAATTGAGATTATCAAGGAATTTACCCATTTTGTGGAAGCTATCGAATTTATTGGCGTGTAGTGACTGATACTATTTCCTTAATGTGCTTTTAATGTTATGTTTTCTGGAGTGGTAGCCTCTCTTTCAACCCTGATGCTGCTAATTCGTGTTTTCTCTGTTTTCCTTTGGATTAGGTAGACTAGAGGTTTATCAGTTACCATCTCTTCAAAGCATCGATTTTTGGTTTTATTAACATTCTGTATAGTCTGTTTTTCTATTTCGTTGATTTTCTGTTGTACCTTTATTCTGTTCATCTTCCTACTTACCTTAGTTATAGTTGCCTATCTTTTTCTCTCCTTCAGGTTTCAAGTTATGCCATTGATTTTACACCCTCTTATTCTTTTATGTAACATTTAAGGTTTTCTGTCATTATGGCTTTAGTTGCAGCCCACACATTTTTGTACGTTGTATTCTCATTATCATTCTGTTTACAATATTTTCTATTTTTTCTTGCGATTTTTCCCCCCGTGGGCTGTTTACAAGTGTAGTGTTAATTTCCAAATCTTTGGGCCTTTCTAGCTATCAAGTGAGATCTCTCCATTCAAGCATTCCCAGCTGGCTCCCCACAATAGTCATTCTCTGAAGGGCCTCTCCTGTAAGTCCTGTCTTGCAGGTGTGCAGTCCCACTTGGTGGGCTGACTTCTAAGATGGCCCTCAATGGCCCCCCTCCCTAATTTTCATGCCTTTATGTAATCCCCTCCCCTTGAGTGAGGGGCTGGACCTAGTGACTTGCCTCTAGCCAATAGGATACAGCAGAAGTAATGGCACGTCCTTTCTGTGACAGGTTACAGCGTGTCATGACTTCTGTCTTGCTTGCAGACTCGCTGACTTTGATGAGCAAACTGCCATATTGGGGAGGCCCAAGTGGCAAGGAACGGAGGGGTAACTTCAGGCCATCCAGCCAAGGAACGGGACCCTCAGCCCAGCAGCCCTCAGCGGACTGAATCTTGCCAACCACCAGTTAAGTGAATTTGGAAGAGAATCCTCCCCAGTTAAGCCTTCAGGCGAGACCCCCATCCCTGGCTGACTGCAGCCTTGTACAAGTCCGGAAGGAGGGGGCCGTGAATGGATTTCTGAGCCACAGAAAGGTAAGATGATAAATGTGTGTTGATTTAAGGCACTAAGTGTTGGTGTTGAGCAGCAGTAGATGACAAACACATCGACCCTTGGCCAAGGAGGTTCAGTGAGTCGGCTCAGGCTCTGGGGCCCCTCCTCTGTGCAGCTGCCTCCTCTTAGGTCCTCTGCCAGGAAATTCTGAGGCCCAGGACTGAGTTACAAACTTGTTTGTATGCTCCACAGAGCCCAACTGAGTGCCAAACGTCTCATGCATGTTTCTGTAGTATTTATTTAGTGCTTATTTATCGTGCTTTCCTACTAGGACTGCCCCTCGTGCAGCTTTGGTCAGGGCCGCATCTCAGTGGGAGGTAGTGAGGGTCGTTGCGGGGCTACCCAAGGTGAAGTCTATAGACCTTCCCGAGGTACAGCTCCTCGGTGCAGCCCTTCCAAGAAAAGCCCCGCAGCCCCAGATGAACCTGCTGAATAACCAGCTACGTCTCTGTGACTCAGTGTAAAGGACGAGCCAGCACAGTCATGACTCACCTGGCATCACTGTACATCTTCCTTTGTCTCACTTCGGCTTTTCTTCGCCCTCGCCTCCTCCTGGGCTTGCGCCTCTCAGATACAATCATCCCGACCTTCATTCTAGCCTCGGGCTCATCTTCCTGGAGGACTGCGGGCTAAGAGAGGAGGCCCTCATAGCTTACCTTTGCTGTCAGTGTCCATCTCCACGAACAGTTTCTGAGTATGCTCTAGCAGAACAAACAGAACCATGACTCGCCTTTGATAATTCACAGTCAGTTTCACATATTATCTTGTGTCGTGTTCTGAACATCTTCCCCCAGATCCTCACACTTTATGCGAATGGCAGTGAATGTTAATATTGGCAGATTAAGGACAGAATCAATTTGAAAGAAACTTGATTGGAAGATGGATTTGGCGGTTTGCCCCTAGATTTCATTTTGACTGGCTGGAGGGAGCTAAACATTTTTTTGTTTAAATGGACAATGTAAACACGTACTATTAAGGTCCAGGGAAAGATTTTGCCTGCATTCCATATCGCCATCCCACCATGGCTTCTTGCACTTTGTACCATCTCTCTTCAGTCCAGAGAAAATGTCTGGGGATTTGTTCAAAGAGCAACCCATAGACAAAGAAAGGCACGGACCGTCCCTCCCTTCTCTCCTCAGCTCTGATTTTCAGCAGCACAGCAGGAAGAAGGAAGAACTCAGAAATGTTAAGGTTTTTCCCCTTAAAGAAATGGGAGCAGGCCATGCCACCATTCTATTAAGCCAGCTGCTTCTGGGTGATGGGGTGCATGGGTTTGAGGGGCAGGAATTCCCTGCTGCACGTCTTAGTGAACTGGAAACAGAAACCAAGGCATTCGAATACGAGAGGCAGCACCAGCAGTAGAGAGTGTGCAGCCTGATGGAACAAGAGAATCTTGGAAATACCACGACCTTTAACCCTAAATTTGTATCTCTATGTCAGATCACCAGTTTTCCTTCCATAACTTTTCACCAAGATATGAAAACTATTCACCAAATCCCATTGTAGCTGAACTCCAAATTATCTTGTTAAGAATGTTTTGAAATTAGTGGGCGCTTAGATGGGTGAGACTTACCATCATACAGTTTTATTACTTTGGAATTTGCTGTGGCAGATAATGCCAGGTAAGGATTGATCAATAGCAGTATTCTGAATCTTTTTGGATGGAAAAGCTCTTAATGCCAGTCAAGAATGAAGTGAAATGTTTCTTAACCAGGCCATGGCAGATAAGGGTTTATGTAGGGGTGTCTTTTTATTTATTTTATTTTTTAACAATTCTTTTAAAAAATAATTCTTTATTGTTGAAAGTATGTCCCCCCCCTTTTCCCCCATTGACCCTCTCCAGCCTGCCCCCAGCCCCACCCCCCCTCCTCCCCAGGCCCTCACTGCCCCATTGTCTGTGGCCATGGGCCATGCATATATATGCATACAAGCCCCTTCCCCTTTGCCCCCCCCCAGCCCGCCCCCAGCTCCCCCCCCCCTCCTCCCCAGGCCCTCACTGCCCCATTGTCTGTGGCCATGGGCCATGCATATATATGCATACAAGGTTCTTGGTTAATTACTTCCTGCCTCCCCTTCCCTCCAAGGGGGTGTTTTTAAATGGAAATATAAGATGTAATCTATGAAGACATTGGTATTTGAGTCACAGGGTAAGAATCATTGATTCTCCTTTTGATTTGGAAACAATTACCAGCAGGATGTCAGAAGCAGAATGCAACATAAATGTCAGGGTTGATAAGTGCACTTTGAATTTTAATAATTATCTTTTTTTCATTTCCCTGATGAGTAATGATATTAAGCATCTTCTCTTGAGCATATTAACCATTTATATATCCTCTTTGGTAAAATGCCTGTTGAAATCTTTTGCCTGTTTCTTAATAGAGTTGTTTTGTTACTGGACAGGGAGCTGCCTCAGGCCGACCTGTTTTGTGTGGGTTCTTGACTTCATACAGGAAAGGGTTCACATTACATGCCCAGGTGATTTGAGAGGACATTTATTAAAGCTGGGGACAGAGAAACAAGGAAGGCTAAAGTAGAAGCCCTTCTCAAAAACATTATAGGAAAGTGAGCCAAGGCAGGGCTGCTGTCAGCTCACTGGAGAATCAGAGAGAAGGGGGCCTTGGGGCAGGTTCAGGGAGTTCAGAATACTTTGAAGCTACTCCATTTATCTCAGGTCACTCTTCAAATTTAGCACACTGTCCCAGTACCCAGAAGGCAATTTTTTCTATCAAGATATTTAAATGCATTTCCTCCATTTCCTTAAACATGTCCATGATACAGTCGTGTCTTTCAACACAATTCTACACATACTTTGCAAACATCTCTATATATGGCTCATAGAATCTATAGGAAAGAAGAGAAAATCCATATTTTAAAATATTATCTTCTTAAAAGCATGAATATTTACACTGAAAAATCTGCATATGGTATAAGTATTCAAATCTCTGAAAGTAAATTTTATTTAAGAAGAAGTAAGTTGCATATTTTCCCATGAGAATTGAAAACAAAAACAAAAGGTATATAAATAAATAGTCTAATTGTCATGTAGAAAAGACAAAGAAAGAAAGATGGGATAATTTTCCCAAATAAAATCTTACTTATAAACACAAGCAGAGCCCAGCTGTAATGGCTCGGTGGTTGAGCATCAACCAATGAACCAGGAGGTCATCCTTAGATTCCTCATCAGGGCACATGGCCAGGTTACTGGCTCATCCCCAGTGGGGCACATGCAGGAGGCAGCC
>NW_006288434.1:2981010-2992532 GCF_000327345.1 Myotis davidii
TAAAATCAATAAATATTTTTCAAAACAAAACAACAAAAAATACAGGCAGATGAAATAGATGAAAGCCGAGTTGATCTGGTTGACTGGGGGTGGGGGCTTGGGAGGTGAGGGAGGCGGAGAAGGTAAGCCTAAATTAACACCCACCCCTCCACCCCACCACCAGCCCCGCTGTGTGGGAAGGGGATTATATCGCTCAATTTTGAAATCATTGCCTTAAAAAAAGAAAAACTACAAAATGTTTCTCTTTCCAAAATCATAGGTCCTGAGTAGATGATTGAACTGATAGCGATGGGTATCTGACCGATCTTTTGGGAGCAACCTTGTTATTGCTTTCTCTGCTGTTCCCACTCCCTCCCTCCCTCCTGAACGCTGTTACTCTGTACCTTTCGCCTCCCAAATCCCGCCCATTCTTCAAGCTTCTGCTCAAAACGTACCTCTCCTATGAAGTCTTTTCTGATCTTTCCAGTTGGATGTAGCCAATCCTTCCTCTGAGGTCCAATGGTTCCACTTAATTTATGTTTGTGTTGCTTAATTAAACATTTGTTGTTGAATGCAAAGGCACAGGGGATTGGGATTAGGAATATGGTGGTGAATGAGACATGTAAGGTCCCTGCCCTTTAGAGAGCTTTTCTTGTAGCAGGTAGCAGTGGCAGGACAATGAGAAAGTAAACAAATAAATGAACTAAGCAACAGATGATGATAACGGCCATGAAAGAAGAAAAGTGGATGATGTGGATAAGAGCACTTGGACCTCTGGGTGCATCTGTGTATGGGGCTTCATTAAGTGTGATGAAGGCCTGTCTGAGGGGCGGGTGCTATAGGTAGAGAAGGAGCCTGGTGGGGAGGGAGGCGGAGGAGGGCACGCCTGGACTTGGGATAAGAGGTCCAAAGTCTGGAGAACAGTGAACAGAAGACGAGGAACACGGGTGCCAAGAGGCAGAAAAGTAAATGTTAGGTCTGATCAAATAATTGAATCGATACCCCTCCCCTGGGAACTGGCCTTAGGCCCCTTCACAACGGACATTCCACTTGCTTAGACCACATTCCACTTGCTAAGACCATTACCTCTCCCCTCCGGAGTTTCCCAGAATCCAGACCTGCACAGAGAATTCTCCGCCCAGAAAAGTCCTTTAAAAACTTCCGACTCCCTGTCTTTGGGGGCTGGCGCCATCCAGATGACCTAATAAATCCATAATTCCTCACCCTTTCTGGCCTTCAGCGACCCTATGAGTAAAGGTGGGGTGGCAGCAGGGAACGAGGAAGACAAGCTTGGCACAGCTGTGACTGAGCTCAGGTGTCCGGGTCCTGCTGGGAAGCCCCTCCACGTTGCCAGCTGTTCTAACGAGAGAGTCCACATTCCGATTCACCTTTGTGTCCCCACAGGACCTCGAATGGGGGTTTGCACGTTGGAGGGGCTCAGTAATTATTAATAGAACAAGGGATAGAGGCCCAACTAACTCCTTCATGAAGACTTGTCTGACTTTAACCGAACATCCTCTTTCCTCTGAACCCAGCGTGAGCCTCTGCCCTACGATGCAACCCAGTAGGTGCTTGTCTCCATCATGCCCTAGGTATTCGGTAATGGAACTCTCTCTGTCCTGGGGATTTAAGGAACTGCTGAGGAGCCGGCACTTGAGCTTGGGAGGTGTATATTTCTTGGTTGTTAACTGTGCTTTCCTTTCGGTCCTCATGGCCTACAAGCTGGACGGCAGCCTCAGGTGTGGTGCTGGCTCTCAAAGGCCAGGGAAAAGGCAGTGTCTCAAATGCACCCGGCAGTGTGACCCAGCGGGGGCTCGGAGCCAGCTGCGGGGCAGGAAGCAGGTGGTGAGACCTGATTTGTAGCATTTATCCATTTCTGTGGGGTAACTACTTTCAATGGGATCACAAAATTCCTGACTATGTAACCGTCAGCTCTAAAGACTCCAGCGCCATCAGGATGACCTCAGGGTTGGCTGCCTGTTAGAAGGCTCTTTCTAGTGAATTGCGCTTCATTGTGGGCGCTCCATGACGGGAGACCAGAGCTGAAGGCTGTGAGATGATCTGTGAAGATGATCACATGATCAGCAGCTGGAGCTGGGGAAGCAGGCGAGAGAGAGCCTCCCTCTGCACTTGCTCTCAGGGTCTCAGCAGCTCTGCAGCCAACAGCAGACCAGCAAACATGGCCTCCTGTACCCTCTTCACTCATCTTTTGGGGAGTTCTGGCAAGGCAGACACCTGAATATGCAGGGAGAGAAGTTATTTTCTTCCTTCATTCAAGGGTGTTGAGGCTGTATTCATCCCACACAAAGCTGCTGGGGTGGGTGCGATGGGTGCAGCAGTGATAGCCTGGCTGATGGAGATCAGTGACTGTGTCTGATGAAAATATTGCTCCTTTCTGGTCACGGCTCGGTACTTATTGTTCCCTTTGCCATTTTTGGCAATGTTGTAGAAGAACATCGGTATGTCATGAATCCTTCTGGTTTCCAGACGAATTATGGGTGCTCTGAGAAATGCCAAGGGGGTAGGGAGAAAGTACAGGAGGGCCTCGTGGAGATGCGTGAGGGTTGAAGGGCTGCTGCTGCCTTTCATAGTAGATAAGAGTAAGGTGAGGAATTCGGGGCCAGATATTCCAAACTGTATATGCAGCAATACATGCAACAATACCGGCTTATATTTTACTATGTTAAAACTGAGAAAGACGCCCTGGCCAGTGTGGCTCAGTTGGTTGGGCGTCGTCCGGTACACCAAGAAGTTGATTCCCGATCAGTGCACAAGCCTGGTTGTGGGTTTGATCCCTAAATGGGGTGTGTAAAATCAATGTTTCTCTCTCATCAATGTTTTTCTCCCTCCTTTTCCATTCCTCTCTCTCTCAAAACAATAAAAACATTTAAAAACAAGGACTCAGGAAGAGGATTATGGAGTTAAGGACTCAAGCTCTGAAATGAGAAAGACCTGGCCTTGTATTCATGTCCTAGGGCTGCTGTAACAAATTACCACCAACTGGCTTAAAACAACACACATTTATCATCTCCCAGCTCTGGAGTCAGAAGTCTGCCATGGGCTGAAATCAAGGTGCGGGCAGGGAGGTGTTGCTTTCCGGAGGCCCAAGGGAAAGTCTGTTTCCTTGTCTTTCCAGCTTCTAGAGGCCGCCCACATTCCTTCACTGTGGGACCCCTTCCTTCATCTTCACGCCCCCAGTGCAGCGTGCCTCTAATTTTCTGTGGCTAACATCTTGCTGTCTCTCCTTCTGCCTCCCTCTACCTGTGATTGCATTGGCCTGCCTGGAGAACCTAAAATAATCTCCTTATTTAAAGCCAATAGATTAACAATCTTACATCTCTCTGCAATTTTAATTCTTCTTTGCCATATAGGGTAACGTAGTCATGGGTTTGGGGATTAGGATGGGGCATCTCTGAGGGGCCATTTGTATGCTTAATAACCTTCCTCTGGATTCCCACCCAGCACCTGCAGAGCTGTGTGGCCGTGGGCAAGCATTCATCTTATTAAAAACCTTGCTTTGTAATGGGGTAATAGTAGTACTTCTCCCATGGGCTTTTGGTGAAGATTAAATGTGCTAAATTTGTGCCATGTGCTTAAAAGAGTGCCCAGCACAGAGCAAACACTTAGTGGATGTTCGCTGGTTTTATTTTAGAATTTCAATAAGCTTGCTCACCTTGGGTCAGGATTAGAGACCCCTCTTCTGAACTCCACAGAAGCCTGTTCTCTGCCCAGGGCACAGCCCACATTGCAATGCCTTCGTCTGTTTATGTGTGTCTTTCCTCTATTCAAGAGTTCCCTGTGTAGGGGAACTAGCTGCTATGTCTTTGTAACCTCCTCATGCCTGGCACAGAAAAGGCTTCCCAATAAATGACTGGGTTGAAGTGTGTTACCATTAATAGTGAAAAATGAGTCCTTTCCTAACCATAAGACAAACAAAAGTTAATGGACAAAGTTTTCTGAATTGCATAACTTTCTCCCATAACATTTTCTTCAAACTTTGGGATGCCCTACCATCTGTCTTCTACAAAACCCTTTCAGATTAAACAAAATTATTATGGTTAAATGTATCAGTTGATGAAAATTATTAATTTTAGAAAATCACTATTAATACAAACATTTAGAAAATAATGGGTCATTCAGCCACTGTCAAATGTTATTGGTCTACTTCTTTACGTATGTGCTTCAGAGATGAAATAGTGCTGTATTAGCAGCAGGGGATAGTCCATTTTAGTAAAAATCTCCCCCACCCCAGTGATGTTGTGATTTTCGTGGGGTTTGTCAATTTATCCTTAGCTAGTGGGCATGAGTTAAAATTAAATGAAGATAGAGAGAAAGATGTACATGTAGGAGGAAAAACACGATCTAAATGTCAAGTGTAAAGATATGATCACTGCTGATTGGAGATGAAAAAAGAGGCATTTAAAAGAAATAAGACCCTTTTTAAAAAATATGTTTTTAAAAAGTGATTTTTAGAGAGAGAGGAATGGAGAGGGAGAGAGAGAAAAACATTGAGCCCAAAATTGGGCATGTGCCCTGACCAGGAATGAAACTGATGACCTGTTAGTGCATGGGATGATGCTCAACCAACTGAGCCATACCAGGGTAGAAGTAAGATCCTTCTATAGAGCTTGTAAGGTGAAGAGGAAAAAAGAGATCTGAGGCGAAATTAAAAAGTCCTAATTAACATGACAGGCTCAAATTATCTCAAAGGGAGTCCACAAATTCTGAGGCTCTATAACCAAGAGAAAGACTCCTTTGCTGGGCAAAATCCAGGAAAGATTGCCTTTAGGTGGTTGTGAGGATCTGAGGCACTGTGGCTTCAGTTAGAATTCAGTAGGACATTCATCCCTTCTTCAAAAATCTAGGAAATTAAGAACAAGTAAAGCAAGTACATACCTTCAGTAGGCATTTACACTTCACTATAACACAGGCTTATGTGTGAGTCTCCCCCATTAGACCTTTAAGATTAGTGAGGGCACGTACTGAACTTCACTTTCTGTATATAGAGGGCCTAAAACTGACTGACATATAAGAACACTGAGTAAACGTTTGTTGAGTAAAAGAGCTTGTTGAATTTAAGAGCCATTAGGGAGCAAAGAGACCTTATAGACCCACAGATCTTATCAGTCTATCTGGACTTTGGAATCACTTATAAAGTATGTGGTGGGTGATTTTAAAAAATATAGATTTAAAAGACATGGAGGACACACACCCCTTTCTTCTTCCAAGGAAGACAACCCCAAATACCACCTCTTCAGACTGAATACTTTCCCCCTAAGATTGGGAACAAGGCAAGGACTCTGGCCACTTCCATTCAACATAGAACTGGGAGGTCTATCAAGTGCAATAAGACAAGTAAAAGAAATAGAAGGCAAAAGAAGGAATATAACTCTCTCTATTCAGCAATGCCATGATTGTCTTCAAAGAAAATCCCAAGGAATCTACAAAAAAAGTTTCTAGAACTAAGTGAATTTATCACGGCTACAGAAGGCAAGATCAGTATACCAAAAAAAAAAATCATATTTTTATGTATAAGTTGTAAACAGTTGAAATTTACATGTGAACATGTTAATAGAACAGGAAAAGAAATACATAGTTATAAAACTAATAAAAATGTGTAGCATCTTTATGTTCAGAACTATAACATACTGATGAAAGAAATCAAAGAAGACTTAAAAATAGAGGTATTTATGGATTATAAATATTTCATGGACTATAAAACTGAACATCGTTAAGCGGCTAATTATCCTCAAATTGGTCTATAGCTTCAATGCAATCACAATCATAATATCAATAGAACTTTTGTAGATATTGACAAAATATTCTAAAGTATATGCGGAAAGGCAAAGGAACTAGAATAACCAAGACAATTTTGGAAAAAAAAAAAAAAAGAACAAAGTTAGGGAACGTGCACCCCTGATTTCAAGACTTGTTAGAAATCTACCGTAATCAAGACAGTGGTACTGACAAGGACAGGCACATAGATCATTAGAATGGAATAGTGAGTCTAGAAATAAATCCACACCAATAGGGTCAACTGATTGCAAGATGATTAAATGGAGAAAAAATAGTCTTTTCAATAAAGGGCATTGGAACAATTGGATAACCATAAGCAAAAAGATGAACCTTGATCTATACCTGGTTCCTTATGCAAAAAATTAACTCAAAATGGATCAGAGATCTAAGTATAAATGTAAAACTATAAAACTTTTAAGAGAAAAGATTTGTAACATGGGATTAGGTAAAGATATATAACACCATAAGGATGATACATTAAAAATGTGTGAATTAGATTTCATCAAATTTAAACTTTTGCTTTGTGAAAGACCATGGTAAAAGAATAAAAAGAAATGGCATCCATGGCCTGGCTGGCGTGGTTCAGGGGTTGAGTATCAACCTATGAACCAGGAGTTCACGGTTTGATTCCCAGTCAGGGTGCATGCCCATGTTGCAGGCTCAATCCCAATGTGGGGCATGCAGGGAGCAGCTGATTAATGATTCTTTCTCATTGTTGATGTTTCTATCTCTCTGTCTATTCCTCTCTGAAATCAATAAAAATATATTAAAAAAAGAGATGGTGCATATTGGGAGAATAATAGTTGCAAGTCACATAACTGACAAAGGATTTGTACCCAACACACACAAAAGACACTTAAACTCATTAATAAGCAAGCAAATGAGCTAATTAAAAAATAGGAAACATTTTGAGAAGACATTTCAATGGAATTACATAGGTGGCAAATAAACAAATGAAAGGATGCTCAACATCATTAGTTAATAGGGAAATGCAAATTGAAACCATTAACCACTATTTAATGTGACTAAAAACAAAACAACAAAAACCTGGAGGTGTCAAGTCCTGAAATGGATGCAGAACAACTGGAATGTCCAGATGTTGCTGCCAGGAATGCAATTTCAAAGCAGTTTGGCGGTTTACTTATTTTTTTATTATTTAGTTGTATTTTTTTATTGAGGCATAATTGACGTATGACATTATATTAGTTTCAGGTGTACAACATAATGGCAGTTTCTTATATAGGTAAACATACACTTTCCGTGGGACCCAGCAATCCCAGTCCTATATGTTTACCCAAGTGAAATGATAACCCTATTCACACAAAGTTACAGTAGCTCCATTCATAATTGCCTCCAAACAGAAATAACCAAAGTTCCCTTCAACTGGTGAATGGATCAACAACCTGGGATACATTCATACCATGAAAAGGAATAAATCAATGATGCACTTAACCGCACAGATGAATCGCACTTGCATTACGCCAAGTGAAAGAAGCCGGACTTGAAAGGCTACACACTGTACGATCCCATTGGTAAGATAATCTTGAAAAGTCAAAACTACCAGGGTTGGGGTACAGGGGAGGGCTTGACTACAAGGGGCAGCAGCATTGTTGGAGCGATGGCACTGTTTTGGATCTTGATGGCGGTGATGATTACACAAATAGGCATGTATCAAAATTTGCAGAGCTGTTCCCTTAAAGAGAAAATTTTGTTGTACATAAATGTATAAAGAGCCTTCCATGACCTTATGTTCTGAGAATAAATTCCAAATTAAAATAGGTGCTGTGTTCTTTATCCTGACTCATGGTCTGGCCCTGCTGTTCTCTGGCCACATCGCACTCTCCCCCTTGCCCACTGTACTGATGACACAGCACCAGTTTACTAGAAAAATCTAGCAGTGGTGTGTGGTCCTGGAGCCAGGCTGCTGCTCCTGGTGTCACACCATCTCAGACTCAGAGCTCACTGTGACCGCTGCTCCCAGTCTTTCAAGTTGCCTCACCTCCCACCACGTGCCTTTTGCCTTCCACCTTGGCACTTCCCTAGTCCTTCCCAGGCACCTGTGTGGTGCCCACTCACATGCAGCCCAGGAGTGCTGATAAGTGAACATTGACCAATGGGAGGAAGGAGCCTGCAAATAAACGTTTCCTCTTCCCACCACACCAGTGCCCTTTCCCATCACCTCCGACAGATGTTGGGGGCTTCAGAGGTATGACACTGCTTCTCTGAGGACCAGGAATCGGCACTTTTCCTTGGATCCTTCTCCAGCTGAGGCCTCCAGACTGCCGCATGTAAACCCCTGGTGCTTCCTGCAGAAGCTACGGACAAGGCGCTGTGTCACACACCTCCTTACAGAGGCTCCACCTCTTCTCCTGGCTCACCCCTCTTTTCTCTCAGGCCTTCTTCCCTGGGGTGTCACTTCCCGATAAACTCTCAGCACCCAACCTTTTGCTCCAACTCTACTTTCTAGGGAGTTTAGCCACCCACACCCACGAAGCTCCGACCACATTAGATTTCCTTGCGTTTCCAGAACAAGCTATGCAATTACCCGTCCAGATCAGAGCCTTGCACAGTGTTTCCTCTCCCTGGCTCTTCCCTGGCTGTCCAGCATGCATGTAAATTTTCCAAGCAGCGCTTATTCGTTATGCATCTTGCTCTCCATCTCCTGCCGCCCCCTCATGGAACGGGAAGCCTCACCAGAGCGCGGATCTTGTCTGTCTTCTTTAGTGCTCTATCCTGAGAACGCAGAACAGTTTCAAGCCCATAGGAAGCCCTCAGGGAATATTTGTGGAGTGGATGAATAAATACATGCTATCGTTGGCCTAGCTACTCCAAAATTTATACACTCAGCTTCCTTGACAAAAACTTGAGGTTCAGTGCCCAAAGTTGACCAAATGCTGTGGAGAGAGCTGTCTGGGGTAAATCAGACCCGAGACTCTGACTACAAGCCTAAGGCCGGTTGTCTTGGTGTTCCCCATTTCTACTATCACACAGTTAAGGAGGATTTTAAAAAGTAGGGTCCAGTAGTCAGGTATAAATCGCTGTGACCTAGAATTAGGCAAAGCTTTTTAGATACAACACCAAAAGTACAAGCAAAGGAAGATCACATAGATAATTGGTTCTTCATTAACATGGAAGCTTTTGTTCTTCAAAGGATACTACCAAGAAAATGAAAAGACAACCCACAGGAGGAAATATTTGCAAATTATATATCTGATAAGGGACTGTATTCAGAATATTTAAAGAACTCTTATACCTGAATAATAAAAAGACTAATAAAAAGACAAATAACATAGTTAGAAAAATTCGTTTCTCTAAGAAGATAAACACATGAAAAGCTGATCAACATCCTTATCCACTAGGAAAATGCAAATCAAAACCACAACGAGATAGTCCTTCACACCAGGATGGAATAACTGAAAAGAATAACAAGTGTGGGTGAGGATGCGGAGAAACTGGACCCCTCACACACTACTGGTGAGAACGCAAGAGGGTGCAGCTCCTTTGGAGAACAGCATGGCTATTTCTCAAGATGTTGAACATAGAGTTACCCTGTGGCCCAGCCGTTCTACTCCTGGATAGACACTCAAGAGGAATAAAAGATACTTCCACATAGAAACTTACACCTGAGGGTCCATACCATAGTATTCACAATGGATATTACTTGTTCATAAAAAGGAAGTACTGATGACATGGATGAACCGTGAAAACATTATGCTAAGTTCAAGAAACCAGTCACAAGAGACGTCATATTGTATGAAGACTTCATTTAATGAAATGTCCAGAACAGGCAATTCTAGAGACATAGACAGTAGATTCGTGGATGCTAAGGGCTGAGGTTGGGAGAAAGAAGGGAATGAGTGCTAAGTGTATGAATTTTATGCTATATAAACTATATGTCAAGCTTTTCTTAAGTATAAAAAGCAGAGATCATTGAAGCAAAATTAAAAAATAAAGAAAATGGGTTTTGAAATCGCTCAGAGACACTGCCTGCCACCTTCCCACTTCTGCCTCTGACCCACCAGCTTCTTCCTGCAGTGCTGGTAGGCCACCCCAGCCCTACACCGTCCAGACCAGCCGACCAGCTCCTGATCTGGTGCTCCTTACGGCCCACCAACCTTTCTTAGCCCATAGAGCACTGAAACATTTTAAAAAATTCGTTACTCATACTTTGAGAAGAGTTCACATTTTAAATGTGGATTTCTGGCTTCTCTGAAGAAGAAAAACCAAAACCAAAACCAAAGCCAAATGAAAAAACAAGAAACATCCAACTTGGTGGCCGCACTGGACTGCATTTCCCGTGTAGAAACATGAGCCTGTCCTCCTTACGGCATGAAGCCCTTCCCAGTTTGCCCCGGACACCTAGCCTCAGTCACTTCTTTGTTACGGCCTCTTAATCCCTTAGGGACATTTGAGTTGGCAACACCTGCTCAGACCTTTCCTGGCCTCAAAACTTCCTTCTTCTGTCTCCCATTGCCTCAGGCTCTGTTTGGTGATTGGCTAATTCCCAGTTTCCAACCCTGGCTGTACATCAGAATCTCCTGGGGCCCAAGGAAAAACATCCCAGGCAAGGCTGCACCCTTGACCAGTTAAATCAGAATCTCTGGGGGTGAGGCCCAGGCCTCGCATTAAAAACAAAACAAAACAAAAAGCCAGCTCCCTAGGCGGTTCCAGTGTGTATGTATGGGATCCATACACAAGTTTTAGTACCCAATAGTGGTTTACTGGCCTCTTGGACAACTTAGTTTTTCAAATATTGCCCGAAGGAGTAAATGATGCAGAAATCGAAGGCAGAACTGAAGAGGGGGGTGAACCTTTTACTGGATTGTCAAATCAGAGCTGGCAGTGTTTGGACCTACCTGTAACTGTCATTTCTATTACTAGTCATGGTAAAAGATTTTGTAATCATTATAGCAAACATGGGCAGGTTTTGGTGACTTTACCGCTTTACATGTGACTTTTTGTTATTTTTAACCTGCAAACTTTTTAAAAAATGCTTTTATTGGTTTTTAGAGAGAGAGAGGAAGGGACAGAAAGAGAGAGAGAAACATTGATGATAGAGAAGCATAGATCGGCTGCCCAGCAAATTTTTAAATCAATGAGTCCAAGTTGCTGCTGAGACCTGCTGTGGGTTCTGGAAATGTCTCTGGGGCTGACAAACACAAGAAGTTACAGTGGCTTTTTGACAGGTCATGAGTGGCGGACGCAGCAAGACAAAAACATGTGCTGGCAGCCACTCAATCAGTATTGGTTGAATGAATTGACAGTCACTTCGCATATCTCCCGTGGAGATGGAAGATTGGTGACATCCTGGAGTGGACACTGGCCTCCTCAGATGTCCTCCCAAGTTTTCGTTAAGCCACCCCCAGACGGCTCACCAGGCTCTGAGTAGAGAAAACACTGGCACTTGGGAGCATGTCCTTCCAAGGCCCCCTTGAACTTCACTGCAACCAGCAGGGACTACAGCCCCCCCCCCCCCAATTGAAGCCTAGAAGGTGCTGTGGGTTGAATCTGACCTCCCCACGACCACGTGACACCCCTGGGAAAGTGCCAGTGCAGCCAGAAACCTGGGCGGTGGGCTAGGACACGGGGCACGGTGGGGGCACCGACTGCACCTGCAAACCCCACAATTCAGCTTGGCTTCCCAGTACCTTGGGGGAGGCTACCTGCGGGCGCAGTGGGGAGGAGGGAGCTGGGGAGGGGGCGCGGCAGGCGTCGGTGCTGTCCAGGGGGGCGGGCGGAGGGAAGGC
>NW_006288434.1:2992577-3083239 GCF_000327345.1 Myotis davidii
GAAGGTGGATGGCAGAAAGGGGGAGACCAACTTTGGCGAGGGACGCGCAGAGGCGTGCGGGGCAGGCAGGATGGGGGCGCCCTGGGTCGGAAGGGGGCGTTCGTGCGCCTGGTGGCCGGCGGGGGAGGGGGGTGCCTTCTGGAGCATACCTCCCGGACGCGGGTTGGGGTCGAGGTCGAGGACACTCGCTGCTTCCTTCCGGGACCTTCGTCGTCGGCCCTGAGCCGCCCCAGAAGGCGTGTGCGAGGGGTGGAGGCCTGGGAAGGGGACCTTGGGAGCGAGCGAAAGGCGCGAGTTGAACACAGGGGAGGCAGTGGTCGGTGTTTTGGACTCCGGACCTGAAGGATTTGCGTCTCGGGCCCTCAGGGACGAGGGAAGGGGTGTGCTGGGGAGAAGTGTCTGAGTAGTTTTCAGCGCATACCGATTTATTTTTAGCTTCAGAGAGGCAGGATGTGCAAAGGGGGTTGTATCGGCCGGAGGGGCAGGAGGTCTCCCTGCCCGCAGGAAATGCACAAGTTTCTTGCTGCAGATGCTCGCTGTAACTTGCATGGCGGAGAAAGAAAGCCAGTTGGCTGTCTAAAGATCTCCCTCCAGGAACACGTTCTTCCCGCGGGTCTGCCCGAGGCTGCAGGCCAGGCGGGCCCAGTGTGTGCACCGCTGGCCTCGAAGGGTGGGACACATTGTTCATGGGACAACAGTGTGAAATCCAGGAGCAGGGCTGCCAGGGTCTTGCTCACGGAGGAGGAAACCACACCAGCTTGCTCAGAGTTTTCCCGGTTCTGTCTGATTTGAAAATAACAGACTTAAAGAGCTAGAGTGCCAAGAGCAGGGTTCTCTGATGGGGTTCCTCAGACCATCCCAGGGCGATGCTTGTGGTTTTCACTCCAACAGAAGGAAGCCTGTGTTTTAGGGTGAAATGCAGGGTGCAAGGATTGCAGGGGAGAAGGGGGCGTGGCCTGAAGGCGGGATTATGGGTGTAGGGGGGACACCATGGGGAGCTCAACGCAGACTTGGGGAAAGGCTTCTTCAGGAAGCTGGAACCCAAATGTTCAGGCACCCATGACAGACCCCTGGAAGTTGCCTGGAGTCTCCCTCATTCCAGCCATTCAGGGCCCCGTCCTAAATACGCTTAGGCATGTGCCAGGGGAGTGGGCTGGGAGGAGGGGACTGCAGCCAGACTGCTGGATTTGAGCAGACCGTGGGCTCCTTACCTTACCGTTCTGTTTCCTGGTCTGTGGCATGAGGCTGATATAAAGATAAAATGAGTTAATGCGCAGAAAGTACTTCTTAGTGCTTTGTCATTATTAAGTGCTGCACACATGTGAGCTCTTTTTTTGTTGTTGTCACCAGTTTGGTTCATGACCTCGTAACCTCTTGCCTGAATTGCTCCAACTGCTTTCACACTGGGCTCCTTGCCTAGTCTCTAAGCTGCAACTAAAACACTTGTTTTGAAAATAAAAATCTAAGCCTGCCATTCTGCTTAACATCCTGCAGAGGTTTTCTGTGGCTTTCAGGATAGTGTTCGGACTCCATGGGATTTCATGGCCCCACCCTGTCTCCTCACCAGCCATGATCATCTCCCATGCCTCCCCGTGGTAGCCTTGGCCCAAGCTACCAAGTCTCAGCACCCGTCACCCTCCCACCCTTCCTTGTGTGGTCAGCTCCTATGCACTCTTCCTACTGGACTCCAGGGACACTGCCTCCCCGCAGAGCTCTCGGCACCCCTCCCCCAGCTGCCCCTGCTTCATGCTGGCACGTCACTCTGCACGCGCCTCTCACATCATCATCGAGTATCAGTCTTTCCCATCTAAGTGCCTTGAGAGATGGCTTGTGAATGCCGGTAAATGTTTGTTGAATGAATAAATGAACACCAGTCAGGCAAATTTCAGTTCTTTTCCCTAAAGGCAGAAACAAATATGGAGAATAACAGAGGGGAGGACTAAGCCAATCTTTACATCTACTGCTCCACAATAAAAACCGGGCAATATTAAGGAGTCAAAAGACATGTGACATACTTTCAGAGGTATTTTTTGAAGTGTAAAGGGTCAGACTAACAATGGGGAAATGTAGTGATCTGACTCTTTCCTTCCCTCATAAAAAGGTCAGGATCTCAGATTTGGTGGCGGGGGCTGGGGGCCCAGGTCTGTGAGGGGAGTTGGTTCAGTGGATTTGGTCTGGAGGTAGAGGCGAAGGTCACCATGTGCATGGGCTTTGTGCTCTTCCCTGGGTGGTGGCTTCCCCCAGAGTGTGGACTTCAGCTTGCCCTGGCATCGGTACAAGGAGAACAGGAACTCCCCCATCCTCAGAGTCCTCTGTTAGTTTTCGGGCAGTTCAGTGTGTTCTCTGTGGGGGCACCTCTGACTGAGGCAGCATTTCCTAGCGCCCTGTTACTGGGCGCCCAGGAGCCCTACAGAGGGAGATAAACCAGTGCCTGGTGCTATTGGTGCTATGGGAAAGCCTCCGAGTCTGGTCAAGGCTCCAGGGCAGGGAGTTGTATCCACCTGAGAGAGCAAAAATGTGTTTTACATGTTTAAAGGGCTGTAAACAAATCAAAACACGAAGAAGAATATGTGATAGAGACCATGTGTCAAATCCTGCCTAGTTCTTTCTAGAAAAACTGCCATCTGCCGTCCTGGAACTGAGACAATTGGTTTCATTTTGCTTGTCATCTTTGATGGATTGGTAGTGGCTGCCTGGAGAGCTGGGTTGAAAGTGAATCCAAGACTCAGTAGGAAGGAGTGCTGTGGTCAATTAGTGATGTCTGTCAGGGTGTGGGTTAGGAAGTGGTGGCAGACAAGCTTTGTCCATGTCATCATATCTATCTCTGTCACCGTGATAGAGAGTATCCATGAAGATCAAATTCTAGGACAGAGCAGGTGAGTTGAAAGTGATCCCTAGAAGAAGCCAGGAAATTTCTCCTACGACAATGAACTGTCACCACAGTTGCCATTTGTAGCTTCCATTGATCAGGTGTGCAATATGTATGTACATGAGGATCTCATTTAATCTTTGTGATATTTTTTCAGGAGATATTTATTTTAATTAGGACTCAGTTCTGTTGCAACTGTCAAACTATGTCAAATTAAAAAAAAGGAACATTATTTTGGCTGTGATAACTCCTTAGTTCGGCCATACCTGAAGTGTGGCTGAATCCAGGACTCAGGCATCATCACCAGGACTTGATTTCTCTCCCACATTTCTCAGTTTGCTTTCTGCAGTTGTCATCATGTTTAGGTCCCATTTTATGTTAGGATGGCTGTAAGAGCTGCAGGCCTTACATAGTCTGGGTTTTAAATCCAGCCAGAAAGAGGGAGCCTCTATGCTAGTATTGCTCACAGTGACCGGCTGTGGCCACTGGCTTTGATTGGGTCCCAGGCCTGGTACTGTGGCTGGGGTTGCACACGTTAATAAGGTGTGGGCTTGGTCACAGGTCTCCTGAGCTGTCACTGGGAGAAGGGCTAATGGGTTTTGGATTGCAAAGCAGCAGACCTCCACCGTAGTACTGTTGCACCCCCACTTCCTCGATGAGGGAAGCACGTTCAGGGGCACGCATTGGCTTGCCCAGGGACACAGGGCTAGCAAACAGTGGAGTTCTGATTGGAAACCCACAGTTTACATACTTAGTAAAATTATTTGTGAACAGAAGAATTTAAAGTGAGTTTTGCATGAAGCTCTATTCTTTTATTTCTGAAAATGTAGCAGACTAACTTCAAGAAGTGTTAAGTACCAACTGGCTAGATGATATGAGAAAAAAAGAAGATGCAGACTTCTTTGGCTGGGTTGTTACTTATTCAGTCGATATTTTTGAGCAGTTTTCACATGCTCAATATCGTGTTCAGCTCTGGGGATATAGGATGCATAAGAACTAGTCTCTATCTTTAAGGAATTTATATTCCAGCGTGAAAGTGCAAGACACAGTTAGGGGACGGGTTGACTGGAATGAGGGCGATGTGGGAAGTGCAGGGGAAGAGCCCTCTCAGGGTGGGGACAATGACCTTCTAGTTTGTTTACTGACGGATCCCTAGCACAGCGCTTTGTGCGACAGTCAAGCAATACATATTTCTTGAGTACGTTGTTTGTTTTTACTGTGATTGAATACACACAACATACATTTCCCATTTCAATCATACTAGTGAGCTGTGGCATTTAGTGCAGTAAGTACATTCACATCGTTGTGCGGTTTTCACCACCCATCTCCAGAATGTCTTCATCTTGCCGAACTGAAGCTCCATCCCCATTATGCAAAACCATCCATCTCCCCTGCCTCCCAGCCTGGCAACCACCATCCATTCTATTCCGTCCCTATGAATTTGCCTAGTCCAGGTACACTACTACATAAGTGAAATCACACAAGATTTGTCCTTTTGTGACTGGCTTATTCCACGAATGTCTTCAAGGTTCACTCATATCCCAGCATAGGGCAGAATTTCCTTCCTTTGTAAAGCTGAATAACATTCCACCGCCTGTATATTACCCTATTTTTTTAATCCATTCGTCTGTCCATGGGCACATGAGTTGCTTCCACCTTTTGGCTATTGTGAACATGGATGTACAAGTACAAGTATAAGTTCGAGTCTCTGCTTGCAATTCTTTTGGGTATATATCCAGAAGGAGAATTGTTACAGCATACGCTTCATTTTGGGGGAACTGCCACACTGTTTTCTGTTGCTGCTGCACCATTTTACAAACCCACCAGCAAAAGACAAGGATTCAATTTTTTCCACATCTTTTACAACACATGTTATTTTCAATTTTTAAAATAATAGCCATCTTAGTGGATGTGAAATATTGAATACATTCTATCAGGATTGAATTGTGAGGGATAGTGGCAGAGTTTGAATTTCATTCAGAGAGCTGTGAGTAGCTATTGAATATTTGTTGAATGTGGCAATGGCATGATCAGAAGGATCCTGACGTTCGAGAGAAAGGGGAGAGGAGGAAGGCAGAAGAGGAGTTAGGGGGTTATTTTAATTATCCAGATGAAAGAGAACCTAATAGTTTTCTCCACATCCATACAACTGAGGACACACATACACATACATATACATATACATACATACATACATACATACATACATATATATATATTATCACCACACTAAATGGTATTGGACTTGGGGGGAGGAAAGGTAAATATGGCCCTGGGCTATCTCGTGGCCAAGGATTCTTTAAATTAGTTGACAGCTGTTGCTAATAATAACAATAATGATTGCAAATGCGTTTATGCACTTTCTCTGAATGAATCAGTGTTCTAAATACTGAGTATTAATCTAATCAATTCTGATAAACCCTCTGAAGGGTTCACCAGTCAGGGTTCCCTAAGGAGGCAGATGACACGCTCAAAGGGTATAACTGAAGAAGGTTTGATGAAGGCACCATCCACAAAGATGCGGGCAAGGCTAAGGAGAATCAGCGAGAGTGGCTAGCAATCCATGCAAGCCTCTACGCCCCCAGCCCCAGAACGGTGACGGGAGAGAGCAGTTTCTGGAATTGCTCTTTACGGCTACTGCCAAATTGTGCCCTGTCAGGGAGGTACCAGGTGAATGAGTCTCCAACCACACTTTCCTCCCACCTCTGGTCTCGTGCTGCTGCCTCCCAATTGGTCAAACCAACAAGAAGCCAGAGGGCAAGAAAGCTTGTGGGAGGGACTGCCTGGTACAAAGAGAGCAGCCTCTCAGGCCCCAGGGCAGAGTGGAGGAGGCAGGAGAGCGGGTGTGGAGGGGCCGGCAGAGAGAACCCACTATGGGGCATGATGATGACATTTACACATACGGGAACTAAAGCATCAAGAGGTTATATGACCTAACCAAGGTGAGTAGCTAACAAGTTGTGGAGCTGGGACTTGAACCCAGGAACATTTTTTTTTTTTTGTATGTTTAGTAGGATCTAAAATGTTAGGATTCCCCTAAACCTGTGTGTTTTGATTCTTTGGGAATAATCTGATTTGTACAAACTTAGCTTGGCTATCAAAATGTATAAGTGACTGCTCAGAATTTCATTTTCTTTGCTAAGTCACACGTATTTCATAGGGGTGTGCTTGAAACTCATGTGAAAAAGATGTAGGTTTTGTTTTGCTTTAAGTTGAAAGTTCCAAAGGAGTTGCCAGTGTAACCTGGCTGCTTAGACATGAGTGAGACGCTGGGCTGCGCTCGAAGAGCCTTCAGAGAGATGGTAGTTCCCGCTGTCCTGTCCTGGCTGCAGGGGATGCAGCAAGCAGTGGCCAGCGTGGGGGATGGAGCCCACCTCCCCGGAGGCTCGACCGAGGGGCTCTCTAGCTAGAAAAAGCTCCGTGGGAGCCAGATTATTGCAGCCTCCACACACATGAAGCACTGCATTGGGGACAAGACCTATTCTGGGGCCAGGACTCGGCCCGCTGTGAAACGGGTTGGGCTGCTTTGGGCGGCCTCATATTTTCCATTCTAGGCGGTTGTGCTGAGGCCATGGGTGAGAGATGTGGCTGAGGGCTTGTCTTCATTTCCTGTGGCCACGGTGACAAATTACAACAAACCGATGGCTTAAAATAGCAGAATTTGATTTTCTCACTGATCTGGAGGCCCGAGGTCTGAAATCAAGGTATCAGCGGGGCGACACTTCCTCCAGAGGCTCTGGGGGAGAAGCCTGCCTGCCTCTTCCAGCTTCGGGCGGCTGTCCGCACTCTGGGCTCCGGGCTGCATCACTCCTATCTCTGCCTCCGTGGTCACGTGGCCTTCTCTGCGCTGTGAGTCTCTTCATGGTACCCGGTCATTGGCTGTAGGGCTCATCTGGATAATCCAGGTTGATCTTATTTCCCGATCCTTAATTGCATCTGCCGAGACCCTTTGTCCAGGTTGCATTCGCCTGTTCCAGGGTTTAGGATGCAGACATATCTTCTTGGGAGGAGGGGGGCACCATTCACCCCGCTACGGGGCTGAGCATTGTACACTGCAGCCCTTGGTCCTCTCATTCTGTCAGGAAGCCCCTAGACTTGATTTACCAGCTGGATTCTAGGTTCTTTGGCACAGTGGAGTTTTTGTAAATACTTTCGATTTGATCTGTTGAAATTTTTTTCCTGACTTTCAACAACAAAGCAAAGAAAACACGTATAACCTACCCTCCCTTATCTCTGAGGTGAAGGGATGAGTCAAAAAACCAGTGTGACCCCTGTCTAGGCTGGAAGCCTCCCGCGCTTTGCTTTGCGCTGTGGCCTGGGAGGAAATGAATGGGAGAAAGGGCAGTCGCTGGCCCTGCTCTGGCTTCTCACCTGAGACTCTCCCAGCTTCTATTAAGACTGGAATTACTCAGTGGAAGGCTAGACGTTGGAGACTTTCGGGAAAGAAAGGCAGAAGCAGTACAGGCTCAGGTTTCTAGGCTTTCCGAAAGCATTGGCTTAGAAACATGGTTCATAAATGTCGCTGGCCCATCGGGGAGCCTTTTGTGCTTGTGTTTTCAATACCGAGTCCCAGTCTGGGGCCCATGTTCACGGGGCACAAGAGACAGGGCCAAGGGTAGCTTTGGCAATTACCTGGCTAATTTGATGGCTATATAGCCCATCAAATGGGTACATCAAGAAAATCCACCCCAGGGCATAAATTATTCTGTTTGGTTGTCTGCATTGATCACATTAACTTGGTCAGAGCCAAAATCCGTTCCCTCTGTGCAACGGAGAGGCAGTTGTGATGAAGGTGCATTTCTCTCCAGGGGGCAGCTAATTCTGGTTTCCCAGCCACTTTGCAGTTTGACTTCAAAGGAGAAAAGGGAAAGAAAAAATAAAAAGTAAAATGTCTCGCCATTTTATTATGTTATATATCCTGCTGCATCACTGCCACTCTGGTTAATATTAACTCTGAATCGGTTGGCTTTGAATACTATACCTGGGATACTGTGATATTCACAGAATTCAGCCACGCGAGCTGCAGAAAATGGTTTGCCTTGCACAAGACGGCTGCATAATTTGCGAGGCCCAATGCAAAATGAAAATGTGGAGCCCTTGGTAAAACAATTATTCAGGTTTTCTAGATGGTTACGCACAGGTCGTTGCCCGTGCACTGGCCCTGGGCCTGCATATGTGCTGAGCATGGCATCGCCTCGCTTACCTTCCTGACCTCCAGGCAGCGACCAGGACAGTGACTCTGCCTCACTTGGAGCCGCAAGCAGGCTGGACATCTCTTATTGGCTCCCCCATGTCCTCTCTCTTCCTTATCTACCTGGCTGGGTGCCCTGAGAGGTTGCTCTCTCCCATCGGCATCAATGGCCGTCTTTGTCTTTTGATTTCTGGTCTAATTCGACCACAGGTGGGTCCAGCCCTCCGTTGGGAGAGTGGGAGGAGCCAGGGTGTTTATTTTCCCATTCCCTCCTGCTGGGTGGCATGTGGCAGAATGGCTTCATCCAGTGTGCAAAGGTCACAGCTGCTGCCAGATGTCCTCTCCTCACAGCCACCCTTTTTGGGCTCCTTTAGCTGCTCCCTCCCCTGGCCCATGCAGGTCTAGGGATGGTGATGACTTCCTGCCGCCTCCGTCCTGCATGGTCCTTCATGGCTTTCCTGAACCCTTTCCCACTGACTTCCCAGTAGCCTCATCGGTAGGACTCCTCAGCAGGATTAAACAGCATCCTGTTTCTTGCCTGGGCCCTACCTGATTCAGCAACCCTTCACCAGGGTTCCAGCACTCCTTGCACTGCCTCAGAGAAGCCGATGGCTCTGATGACACGTGATTGCTGTGCCAGCTTCGGTAAGGCTGGGCGACCAGGAAGCAATGTGCCCGCATCACGGTCGGGAGAACATGTGCCTGGAGTCGGGCATTTGGATTCTCTGGTATAATGTTGGGAGAGTCGTGTCACCTGGAAAACGAGGATAATGATAGTCTTCTGCTACTGGAGTGGGTTTGAGCACGAAGTGAGGTCATGCTTAGCATAGTGCCTGGTCTCCAGGGAGTGCGCAAAGGGCACAGTCGATTTAACCGGGTGTGTTTATGGAGTGTCCAGTTGAGCGGGGAGACAGTCTACTTTGTCTCTAATCTGAACTCAGGCACTTAGAGCCTCGGCTGCACTGATGATTCTCACGTTTTCACTGTTGTTTGGGGTGTTATTTCTATCTTCTGAAGCAGAGTGTACTATTCTGCAGATGGGGGGTTCTATCTCATAATTTTTGGGAGGCACTAATCTAAGTTTTCAACCGAGTAGATGAATATTGTTAAGTGAGCAAGAATTATGTCTTGGCTAAATATAAGGTGACCATATAATTTATTGTTCACACGGGGGCACTTCTGGGAGTGAAAGAGGAGTATTTTTTAATAATTACATCAAATCAAGAGGCACAAACAGGCACTGCCCTAGGTGAACAGGGACATGTAGTCACACTAAGTGAGACTTAAGGCAGTTTTGCACACCTGTTTGAAAGTTTGCCAGCCTACCTTCTCTTATATTAGTCTGCCTTTGGTGTAGGAGATAAAACGTGAAATTTAAAGAACATAGAAAAATATATGTTTAACTTTTCTAATCGCTTGTGGACACGAACTTGAGGCAATGAGTAAGGGCTACTTATACAGACAGAGACCTGCTTTTATACCGTATTATCCTTTTTTACTCTGGGTACCTACTTACAAAGCTTCCTTCTGTACCCCCCCCGCCCCCATGTAGTATCCTGATTATTGCCCTTCTTGCAATAGTGATCATTTATGTTCAAAAGATGGCAAAAATAGATTTATATACATACATGTTCATGAACATTTCTGTATTTCGGGTTGCCTAGGTGACATTTCCAAGAGAATGCGTGCGAATCTGCTATTATTAAAGCAACAATAAGATGGAAACTATTTTTAAGCTCTTCTATACCTTTCTTCTCCACCAGACCATTTAATTGGTTTATTTTTTTTTCTGTTTCTATTGTTGGAAGGCCATGTATAACTTCCTTCCTCTAGTTCTAATTTGGGGACTGGTTAGCTTTTTGAAAATACACATAGTAATTCAGTACTTACATCAGTATAATTACTGCATCTGTATTGATAATCATTTGTTTGGTTAGTTAATAGCAGTTGTTTTACTTACAGGTTGTCCAAGCCGAACTTAGGCAAAGGTTCTTTTTAGTATAAGAAGAAAAGAATGCCTCTCATTAGCTGTGCAGTCTGCTGGAGCTTGTATCTTAAGGGGACAACTGGGTAATAAATCATACCGGCTTCATAGGGTTGTCGTGAACAAACACATCAGCCTGAGGTACAATGTCTTACATACAGAGGCCATGTTGCCGCCGTGGCTGCTCTCTAATATCAAAGGCACAAGTGCACCACCTTTCAGAAAATAATCCCATACACAGTATGCAAGTACTTGAATTCACTAAAGACATAAATTAGGGGGATCGTTATTTTCTTTAAATTTTTTAATTTTATAAACATTTCAGAGAATTCCTTTCAATAGTGAACACCCTTGGGTGTATTCGTAGTAGTATGGAAGTTAAAAATCACTAGTTGACCCCCACCCATTTAGGAACATAATTATAGTGTTATCACCCATAATTCAAAGGCAGTCATTGTTAATATTTGGGACATTTTATTTCATTATGTTTGTGGGAAGATTTTTTGTAAAGATTTATGTTAAGATATATGCGATGCATATCTCTGTAGTGTTATGTGAGGGATTTTGACCATTGTATGCTCTTGAAGGGGTAATAATTAGCCAGTGTTAGGGATAGGGAATACTACAGATAAGAATCTGAGATGATTAACGTGGATTATATGGTAAGTTTGAGAGGAGAGATGGACTTGACTCTGTCGTTATTTACAATTGTTTAATATTGGCTGTTGTCCTGACCAGCGTCCTCACTCTTTTGCATCGTTATTCTATTTTGAGAAATAGATTTACCATTTAGATTTATCATCGGATAAATGAGGCAGATTGCAGCATCATTGCCCTGGAGATTGTCTTGCCCTGGAAACTAAAGGAAGGGGGAAGGAGCAGATGGACAGATAGACGCTTGCATGCACACACATACAAGTCTTTTTTTGGACATGTGATCCAAAATTTCTAATAAGACATTTAAAGTCAGAGCTCTTCGATGGCTTTGCTCTGTGACTTGTTGGAAGGGGAGGATTGGGGAGTGGTAAGTCCGTGGTGTTGCGTTCCCACCAACTCACTCTTTGGGAGAAACGATGGCCATTTCCATGTGAGGCTGAAGAACAGCAGAGAGAACCGGGGTTGGTTCTGGCCTCTAAGTTTCCTGGGAAGGGAATGGAAGACTGTGCTCTATATTTTTCTAATCCAGTTATTTAAAGAATATGTTCTCAGATCTCGGGCACTGTTCCCTTCATGTACTCACCCCCACCATTATAAAAGTAAGACATTATCATGAAATAAAAGTTGTGCAATGTAGAAAAGTAAAAAAAAAAACACACACAAAAAAACTCACTCATAGTTCAAATATTCAAAGACAGCCAGAGTCAATATTTGAAACATTGTCATTATTTTAATTTTTTTCCTTTTTTTTAAACCTCACCCTAGGATATGTTTTCTTTTTCTTTTCTTTTTTTTTTTTTAAATTCTAGAGACAGAAGAAGGGAGAGGGGGAGAGGGGAAGAGAGAGAGAACCATTAATGTGAGAGAGAAACATCGATCAGTTGTTTCCAGTATGTGCCCTGACTGGGGATTGAACCTGCAACCTGGGCATGTACACTGACTGGGAATCAAACCTCAATCCTTTGGTGCACAAGATGATGCTCTAACCACCGAGAAACACTGGCCAGGGCCATTTTTCATTATTTTTATAGAGAGATTTTTTTTATTTACACACTTTTTTTTTCATTTCCCCATATGTTCCAAACTATGATATTGTGATGTAATAAGACATATATATGTTTGGTCTTGTCTCCAGTCACTAGCACAGAGCTCCTAAAATCCTTGGAATTTCTGAGTGATAGGGAAAAAAGGAACATCTTTTGTTATTCAGAATAAGCCCCTTTCAACTGTATCTGAACTTACTCGAATGAGGTGACATTTGATGGAGTTTGGTTGCCACAGGAACCATCTGTGTGATTAAATGGCTGTAACTTTTAGGTACATCTCCCCCTTCAACCCCTCCAAACCTCCAGGGAGGGGAGAGGGGCTGGAGATTGAATTCAGTCACCAGGGGCCAACAATTTAATCAACGGTGCCTACATAATGAAATCTCCATAAAAATTCCAAACAATGGGGTTTGGAGAGCTTCCAGGTGCTGGGAGGTTGAAGAGCAGAGAGGGCACGGGAGTGCCACGCCCCTTCCAGACCTTGTCCTGCTCATCTCTTCCATTTGGCTGATCCTGAGTTGTCTCTTGGTAGAATACAGTAGTTCCCGCCCCGCCCACCCCACCTACTGTTCTGCTTTCCACAGTTTCAGTTACCCATGGTCAGCCATGGTCCTAAAATACTAAATGGAACATTCCAGAAATAAGCAATTCATATATATTTGAAATTGGGCAGCGTTCTGAGTAGCATGATGAAATCTCATGAGTCCTGCCCGGGACCTGCATCATCCCTTTGTCCAGCGTCTCCATGCTGTATACGCTCCTTGGCCGTCACTTAGTAACCGTCTCAAGTATTAGACTGTGTGGCATCACAGTGCTTGTGCTCAAGTAATCCTTGTTTTACTTCACGATGGTCCCAAGTCCAAGGGTAGTGATGCCGGCGACTTGGATACACCCAAGAGAAGCCGTGAAGTACTTCCTTTAAGTGACAAGTGAAAGTTCTCTACCTCATAAGGAATGAAAAAAAAAAAGAAGTCGTATGCTGAGGTTGCTGAGATCTGTGGTTAGAACGAATCTTCTCTCTGAAATTGTGGAGAGGGAAAAAGAATTTCACGCCAGTTTTGCTGTCTCATCACAAGAAGGGTGAGGACAGTTCAGTAAGATATTTTGAGGGACAGAGACCACATTCACATAACTTTTATTATAGCGTGTTATTATAATAGTCCTATTTTATTGTTAACCTCTTACTGTGCCTGGTTTATAAATTAAACTTTATGGTAGGTATGTAGGTGTAGAAAAAACATAGTATACGTGGGGTCGGGGTCCATCAGCTGTTTCAGGCACCCACTGGGAGTCCTGTGGACAATGGAAGACACTGTGAACTGGTAATCAAGGAAGTAAACAGTTTTCCTGAGTTCTGTGAGCTGTTTTAATAAGTTGTTGAACCTGAAACTGCTGTGTGAAGTGGGGGGAAGTCTTGTGGGACTGGGACCTTAATCTGTGGGGTCTGAGTTCACTCCAGGTAATTAGTCAGAACTGAGTTACAAGACACACCCAGTTGTGTGTGTCCAGCGAGGTGGAGAATTGGATGGTGTGGGAAAAACCCTACACATGAGTGTCAGAAGTGAAATTTTGAAAGTAAAAGAAAAGGAGGTTTTTACTTCTACAATAATTTTACATTTGATTATATACTCTTTGTAGTAGACCATGCTTAACTGGGCATATAATAAATAGTCCATTGAATGGATATGCCTCCATTTACTTAGCTATTCCATTATTGGTCATTTGGTCAAAATTTCAAATGATTTCTTTTATAAGATTATATCCTAGGATATATTTCCAGTGTATGTAATAGGTTGAAGTTTTGAACATTTAAAAAATATTCATTTTTCCATTTGCTTTGTAAATGGGTTACAGCAATTTACATTCTGTGATTGTGTAGGTCTCATCTTTTCCCTCGCCTTGGATATCACCACTTCACAATACTTTTATTAACTTGGTAACAGAAAATACTTCATTTTTGTTTATGTCTCTTTGATTACTAGTGAGGCTGAGCTTTTCTTGTTCATAGTGTAAACTAGTTGCATTTCTTCTGTTCCTGATTTTCTGTCCCATGTTCTTTGCCCTTAGACATATTCCTCATCAGTTAAGATTTTCATATTACATTTCAGGATAAAAATACACAAAGGAAAACCTGTTCTGGCCTGTCTCTACTGCCGGGCCTCCCAGTAGTGAGTGCTAAAGGCTCAGGGTGTGTCTCCCCATCTTTCTCCTTGTTTGTGCACACAAATACACGACTTTTTAAAGATACAAAAGGGGTTCATTTGTACTACCAACTTGCTTTGTTTTTTACTTACAATATAGATCATGAGCATAAGATCTTTAATAACATATAATAAAATATCTTTGGTCACATTTGCTACGGTTATTTCCCCAGTGTATTGCTTGCCCGCTGACATAGTTTTAGATTATTGAGTGGGCAAATGTCTCACTATAATTTTTTCCACTGATAGGACATCCTGCTCTGTTTGTTCACAAGGTTTGATAGATACTCAGCTCTGTTTTCTACTGGCTTTGAAAAAATTCTCAATTAAAAAAACTTATTATTATTTAATCCAACTGAAAAATTCCTAACTTAAAAAATATTTAATTCAACTGTAATTTATTTTGATGTGGAGTAAGGAGGAAATGAGGATCTAAACAGATTAATTTTCTTCTTCTTTTTTGGTTTGTTAATCCTCACCTGAGGATATTTTTTCCCATTGATTTTTTTTTCATTTTTAGAGAGAGTGTAAGGAAGGAAGAGAGAGGGAAGGAGCGAAAGAGAGGAAGAGAGAGAGAGAGAGAGAGACAGAGAGAGAGAGAGAAACATAAATGTGAGAAAGTCAAATTCATTGGTTGCCTCCTGCACGTGTCCCAACCGGGCTGGGGATCAAACCTGCAACCCAGGTATGTGCCCGTGATAGGCAATTGAACCCGAGATTCTCCAGTTTTTAGGCGGACACTCTAACCACTGAGCCATACCAGTCAGGGCTATTTTTCTTCTTTAACTTACTAACCCATTGTTCCATCACCCTTTATTGAATGGCACTTGAAAAAAACCTTTCCATAAAGCAAGTGACTTCTCTTATGCATTTTCCTCCAACTATAAACCAGTGGTATTATAATGAGAAAGGTTTTTCCTAAGGAAGGGAGATTTCAAATTTACCTGGAAGTAGGTCACATCAAGAAAACCTTGGCCCCCTGGGACCTAGGTCTTGTCCCTGTAACTGGGCTGTCAGGCTGCTGCTCCTGGGTGTAGTCTGAGTGCGGGTCTGAGGAGGAGCGCGTCCACTCCCACTTCCTCATCCATCTCGATGATTGCCCTGGGTGGTAGGTGAAAAGAGTCATCTCACCTTACGGGGGAAGAAGCCAAGCAAATCTCAGTGATTCACTCAGGGTCACTCCTGCTCGCCAGTTAATTCTTTTCTATTATTCTCTCTGTTCTGGTTTTCCTTCGGATTCCCTCTGATAGTGATGCATTTGTCTTTGAAATCTCAAGTTTGGCTGGCCAGTCTGATCGCCATGTTGGGAATCTCGGGAACGTCATAATGACAGTTGTGCTCAGAAACGAGAGCTCTTTCAGGACCGTTATTATTACTGGAGACCCAGTGTACAAAATTCATGCAAGGGGCTCAGCTCTTGCAGCCCCGGCTTTGTCCGGAAGGGCGTCTGGAAGGTCGTTCGGCTGTCCGGTCTAATTAGCATATTATGCTTTTATTATTATAGATTATTATTATTACTACTTTCAACAAACATTTATTGTATCTGCTCTGTCTGAGGCACGGTGCCAGATGGCACGGGAGAGGCAAGGTGAATAAAACACTTTTACTTTCCTCAGCGGAGTTGCACTTTTTAGCATTGTTTCCGTTGCTTTCTGAGTCCTTCACGGAAGACATCGATATTTCGTGTTGCATTCAGTCCACTGTCTTGCAGCCCCAAGGAGAGGAGCCGAAGTTTTCCATTGAGCAAGTCTCGTGAGGAGGGTGCATTGGATGCTGTACCCTATTCAAAGCACCTCTACTACATGAGGTACTTAAAATACCCGAGGACTTGACTGATGTATATTTTATCAGCTAAGATGAGCCTCGTCTCAATGTCTCCTGTTTCTAAACACACTTTTCGGCCCCAGCTCCTCTTCCGTGGGACATTCAGGTTACTCATTTGGTCAACTAGGATCTAAAAATAAACTTAGAAACATAGAGAGTTTTTTTTTCTTCTTGGCTGATTAATGTGTGTTTTTGTGTCTCCCAAACTGTGCTGTGTAACTATTTACTTTTGCATTATGTATAGCTCTTAGCAACCAACAGTGGAAATGAAAGCTAAGAGCACAGGCAGTCCCCTGGCTGAGCTGGGGGAACCGGCCAGCTGAAGCCTCAGAGAATTCTCGTCCCTCCCCCATCCTGCACTCTGTGGCCCTGGGTTCCGTCCTGCTGGCCTCAAGTTCCTGCTTCTTTGCCTTCTCTGCTGGCGGCCAAGTGGGGACCAGAAGGTGGGACAGGAAGGATCCATCCTGCCCCTACCATTACCCCTCTGGGTTCCCTTTGCTGGTCAGTGTGGGTGGAGTGGAAGGAGAGCAGGCTTTGGCCACCACTGATGTCTTGGCACCGGTGACGGTCCTATAGGGTCAGAAGCACTGAGATGCTGTGTCTTATTTGGAACGCTGAATGCATTTCCATAAAGGAAGGTCACACACTGTATCTGGACTGTGCAGGACCCACAGGACAAAACTGTGATTCCTCAAGAGTTCTGGGGTTAGGACAGCTCTCTTAGGGTGATGTGAGTCAGTGCTGAGAACAGGTTGTTCAGCAAGGATATATTCTGGATTCTAAATATTCCAAGTTAGGAAAAAAGCTAGAACATGACCAGTGTGTAAGTCAAGGGACTGACTGTAAAGTCAAAAAGTGGCTGAATACAGTCATGGGAACACATCATGCCTGAAACCCTGGAGTGTGTCCGATGTGTCCAGGCCTTCCCTCCCGCAACCTCTGCTGTAGCTGCAAGCATCCATCAGTTCCCTGGTTTTTTGTTTGTTTTTTTTTAATATATTTTATTCATTTTTTACAGAGAGGAAGGGAGAGAGATAGAGAGTTAGAAACATCGATGGGAGAGAAACATCGATCAGCTGCCTCCTGCACATCTCCCACTGGGGATGTGCCCGCAACCCAGGCACATGCCCTTGACCGGAATCGAACCCGGGAGCCCTCAGTCCGCAGGCCGACGCTCTATCCACTGAGCCAAACCGGTTTCGGCCAGTTCCCTGTTTTTTAAAGTAGTAATTGTACTAAAAAATTACATCCTGGTACTAAAACTAGGGAGGGAGCCAGGCCGGCGTGGCTCAGTTGTTGAGCGTCGACCTGTGGACCAGGAGGTCACAGTTTAATTCAGGCCGGGGCACATGCCTGGGTTGTGGGCTCGGTACCCAGTGGGGGTCATGCGGGAGGCAACCAATCAATGATTAGCTCTCATCATTGATGTTCCTCTCTCTCCCTTCCTCTCTGAAATCAATGCGACCCCTGTGAAAGGGCCATTCGACCGCCAAAGGGGTCGCGACCCACAGGTTGAGAACCGCTGCTCTAGTTAGTTCATAAATGTTAGGTTCAGAGGAGACAACATCAAGAGGGCATTCAGCCATCTTCTGAACTCAGTAAGTAAAGAGTCTGTCTTCATTGCACAGATAAGGCAACCAAGGCTCAGTGAAGGGACTTACCTAAAGGCACATAGTAAGTGAGAGAAGCGACCAGAACCCAGACCCTTGCTTCTAGGGCATGACCCCTCCTGCCCTGGTCTACTCACCAGCAGCGAGTACTCTTCGTCTCTTCTGACCCTAACACTTATGACCTAATAAGATGACTCCCAACAAGGGTTGGGGATATTAAGGCACCAAATATTTCCACCAAGTGGAATCCAAGGGAATCTACAGGGTAGATTCTGCCCTCACTTGCCCTCCAGTTTCATGTTTGCTTTCCTTGTCGCCCTGTTTGAAATGTAAGCTAGGTTGTTGGGGTGGAGAGTTAATGGTGGGGAAAGTAGACGGACACAATTCTTATGTATTATCCACTGTGCCCATCATAACATTGAGCCTATAGAAGGCACTTACAAAACACTTGTTAAGTTAGACTATTCCTGCCTAGTAATCAATTAATTCAGATTGTGTTCTTATACAAGACACTGTTTGCTCCATCTACAGCATAGGAATAATAAGATAAACACAAACAGAATAAAGCTGGTTATTTTGGAGAGCAGAGGAGGCATTTGAAGGGCTATTCTGCTCCGGAGTTGCATTTATCTGATAATGACTCATTTAGTTTATGCTGAGATGTTTTAGTATTTTGAAAAGTTCTGCTCCGGAGTTGCGTTTATCTGATAATGACTCATGTTAGTTTATGCTGAGATGTTTTAGTATTTTGAAATTATCACTGCTGCCTCCCAACTGCATGAGATAGAAAATTAAAACATTGATTTTGCTTTAAAATTCAGGCTCCCTCAGTCCCATTTTTAGGAGTTAGAAGGGTTAATACTGCTAAGTTGTCCTTCATGTGATCTGGATAATTGCTGCTCACATCGTTATCCCACCCTTTCTTCAATGGAGCATTCATTTCTGGTTGGAGACTAATGTGGGAATCTATTAAGCTGGCCAATAAATGGACAGCCTATTCTTAGATGTGTATGAATTTCAAATATTCTCATTTTAGAATAACAAAAAGCCCAACTAAACACACATAAAACACCCCATTTCCACTTGTTTGTAGCTTCCTAGAATAAGGTTGTGGTTGTGACACACTCTGTGTCTTCCTTCATGAATGTGTAGCCGGGCCACACAGGCCGCAAGCAGTTCCTCTGCACAAGCTGATGCTGTTCAGGACTCCGCTTGCTCCCTGGGATTGTGAGGCCTTCATACAGAGAGAGAATGCTGTTAGCCCACTGTCTAAAGCGAAAGGCCTGCAGACATGCTTTATTTGACCTATAGTGTTTTTAAACTTTAAAGATTTGTGATCGCCCGGTCAGCGTGGCTCAGTGGTTGAGCCAGGAGGTCACGGTTCAATTCCTGGTCAGGGCACATGCTCAAGTTGCGGGCACGATCCCCAGTGTGGGGTGTGCAGAAGGCAGCTGATCAATGATTCTCTATCATCATTTGCGTTTCTATTTCTCCCTTCCTCTCTGAAATCAATACAAATATATTAAAAAAATAAAAATGTGTTATCAACTTAAGAAAATAGAAGATACCTCATAAACACGTGGATTTCAGGATTCTCTTGAAAAACCATAAAATCACAATATCATCAAACTGGGTCCAGTGCCCACATGGCAGCAGTCAGTGAACTGAGCAATGCCTGTGTCCTTAGGGAGGACGCGTGCACACTCCTTCACTGGGATTTCTATTCTTCCCACCATCACACCACCTGCTTCACTCACCCTGCCTGCCTGCCCCTACACATAACATAAACTTTACCATTTTAGCCATTTTAAGTGTATATTTTAATGATATTAAGTGCATTCACATTATTGTGCCACCATCACCGCCATCCATCTCCAAAACATTTTCATCTTTCCCAATCAAAACTGCACTCATTAAATAACTTCTCATTCCCACTTCCCCCAGCCAGCCCCTTGCAGTCACCATTCTACTTCCTGTCTGTATGAATTGGACTGCTGCAGGTACCGCAAGTAAGTGGAGCCATACCATATTTGTCCTTTTATGTCTGACTTATTTCACTTAGCATATCTTCAAGGTTCATCCATGTTGTAGCATGTGTCTCCATTTTTTTCTGTTTTAATGTATTTTGTGTATCCATTCATTTGTCAGTGGACATGTAGGTCGCTTCCATCTTTTGGCTGCTGCAAATAAGGGTGCTATGAACATGGGTGTACAAATCCGTGCTTGAATCCCTTAAGCATTTGTGTTTTTTTGACAGTTTTCTTGACAGTTTCCTAGCTGTGGTCTTGTAAGCAAGGCTTGCTTTCTTTCACTGGTCTCCCAAAGGCAAAGCCCTCCCGGACTGGGCTTGAGCTTAATGAACTTCTTTGGGGAGCACTGAAGAACCTTCTCAAGACATCTCATGAAAATGACTTAGTTCTTTAAAATTGTAAAAAACTTGTGACGATGGGATTTTCAAAACCTCCTATCTCATTAAAAACATCCGGAGGTAACATTTTGTGATTTATTCAATATTGAATTTAATTATGAAAAGCGCCTGTTTGAGAAAGATATGTGCAAGGTGTTTGGTTTTGTCGATCCGAATGAAGCTTGTTCATCTTGCTTCGGTGTGCTGTGTATGCTAATGAGATCTTTTTCTTGTAGGCGTTGATAATGGGAAATATAAAAATAGTTTCAATTTTATTTCTGAACTTTTACTTTGCCTTAAGTTAGGAAAAGTGTAATTTTAAAAAAATGGAGTGCTAAATGAAAAGGTTGCTTTATTGTTTTTATCACTTAGGAATTTCCAAGGGTTTTAGGAGCTCTGTGCGAGGAACTAGGAGAAAGAACAAATCTATATTTCTTCTTACAAATCACAATATCACAAGGCAGAACGAGGTAGTGGAAATAGTACAGAATGGGGAGGCCGATGTATTTAAATCATAGCCTCACTACTTATTTGAGAAGCCCTATGCAAGTCACTTACCTTTTCTGATCTGAAGTTTCCTTTTTTATAAAATGAGTACGTCTGTCATACTGAATGGCTGTGAGGTTCACACAAGACGATTTACATAAAGCATCTGGCATGGTGCCTGACGCAGGCTGAGTGTTCGATTAATGTTATCTCTCACTTGCCTTTTAAACAGAGCTGACTTCATGTGAATGGATTTGCACATTTCTTCGTGATCTTTATAGAATTTAAAAGCAATAACTGTATGGTCAGTGTTGAGATTATTAGCCAATCTGAACATTACCCAAGTTTTGTATTTTAAGAATGACTCTGTGGATGTAATTGGTAATTTCAGGACTGCTGTAGGAAGTGCCTATTGTGAAAACAAGGAATGATGTGTCTTAGGTAACAATGAAGAAAGTCTCTTGGTCATAGAGTTAGAGAAAGTTCCTGACTGCATAGATGAGTTGAAACTTGATGGATGAGTGGGGAATACTTAGTTGGAGGGGATGTGTGGGTAAATAGCATTCCAGAAATTCCAGGCATTCCAGAAAGAGGGAACAGTCCAGAAGAAGGCCAGTGATGGGAGGGGCATCGGAAAAAGGCTTGTGTGGCTGAAGCACAAGGAGCAAGAGGGAGCACATTCGCTACAGAGGTGGGCAGGGACTAGCCATGGGGATGTGTTAGTCAGGTTAAGGATTTCAGTCTTCTTCCCAAGAGCAGTGGGAAGCCACTGAGTTTGAAAGTAGGGGCGGGGCTTAGGGGCGTGAGAAACGATCCCATTTGCTCTTTGAAAAGAGTTCTGACAGAGGACTGGATTGAATAGTGGGAGGCAGACCAGTTAGGAATCCAGGCAGGAGATGATTGGTCCAGGATGATGGTAATTGTGGGTGTGGGGAGAAGTATGTGGAGTCAGGAGGACCAGTGTAGCTTAACGCAGCTTAACTTTTGAGGGCCGATGATGATCCGCATGTGTCTTTCTGAAGTACGGAATTTCATTTTTAATATAGAAGAGAAGGCAGTTATGTTAGATTTATTGGTAGTAACAGGGTTCGGCTCTAGAGGTTTGTTTCATCTCCAGATAACCCAGGCCTCACCAGATCTGGGTTGGGGTGAGATTTGGTCCTGGTTTTGTCTTAGTGCAATATTTGTGACTTCGTATATTTTTCTAATCCTAAACCCTGGGACTTTGATAAAATGTTACTCCAAAGACCTGTATGCTTTTGTACACTCAAATCAGAGATGCTTACGTGGTGTTTTCCTTGCCTCTGTATGTTTTATTAGCTTTCCTCATTTGCCACAATATGAGAAGTAAAGAATTGAGAGGTTTCAAGTTAAACATGGTACCTAAATGCAATGCTTATTCCTTACTCTCCCCTATCCTTAGCACCGTGAAAGTGTCCGAAAAAGGATTAAGCAGCATTAACCCACAAGGACAAAGTGAATAGGGAAAGGTATGATTGCATAAAAGAGACGCCAACAGCATTCTGAGATATGGAAAGCAGATGGATAATGGTAATAACCAAGCTGATTTGTGCCACAGAACCCAGAAAGGCTCAGATATTGGTGGTACCAGATATCTCTCAATGTGGGACTGATGGGAGGATTAGTTTAAAAAAGGATCCCCTCCCTCCACTTGCGATGCTAGGCAAGAGCACTGTCTCTACTTTGCATAAATAGTTTACTATCTATAGAGGGTAAACTGGGGATTTCCCAGACTATAGGCCAAGCCAGCAGATATCTGGCAATGTTTGGGGACATTCTTTTTGTCACAACTTGGCAGCAGTTCGCTCCTGGCATCTGCTGAGATTTTGCTAAGTGTTCTACAACACACAGGACAGCTCCCACACAAAAACATTTATCTGGCCCAAAGTGTCAGCAGTGTTGAGGTTTAGAAACTCGGAGTTGGGTGAAAATCTGGTGTGAGACGCCCTGTCTCCTCTACCAATACAGACATGTCATACACAGGCACTGCAGGAGATGGGAGAATGTCTCTATTGGGAAGTTGACTTGCGAAGTCAACTGACATCTGTAAACCCTCCAACCACAGGAAGGGTCCTTGCTGATCACCCACTCTCCCAGAACTTCCATTCTTTTTGGGACTGTCTTACACGTGAACAGAGAACCATGTATCACCAGATAGTTGAGGAATCTCTTCATAAAAAATGAAGACAAAAATGAAGGAAAAAGGAATTTAGAAGAAAAATAAAGAATGAAAGAAAGAGAAGAAAGCATTAAAATAACTTGACTGTAATACCTCTAAAAAGATAAGAGATGCTATTGCACTCCTTAAACCGGAGCAGTATACTATTAACAAGAAAAGGCTATTAAGAAGACAAAAGAAGTTATTAGAGATTAAGAATATGAGAGTAGACCCTGGCCAGCTTGGCTCAGTGGTTGAGGATCGACCTATGACCCAGGAAAGTCAGTTCAATTCCCGGTCAGGACATATGCCCGGTTGTGGGCTTGATCCCCAGGGTGGGGTGTGCAGGAGGCAGCCGATCAGTGATTCTCTCTCATCATTGATGTTTCTACTTCTCTCCCTCTCCCTTCCTTTCCGAAATCAATAAAAAATATATATTTTTAAAAAAAGAATATGAGAGTAGAAATAAAAGTGAAGTGTGGAAAGTAAAGTTGAGGAACTCTTAGAAATTAGAACAGAAAGACCAAGAGATGGGAAAATCGTAGAGAAAAAACAGTAATGTAGGAAAGTCAAAGAGGATGACATCCACCTAATAGGGATTCTAAAAAGTATGGAAGGAAGGAACTCAGAAGAGAAAATACACAAGAAAATTTCCATTGTCATTTTACAAATATAAACAATGATGCACAAAGTTACATAGACGGAACCTGTCGAGGCAGGATTTTGAACCAAGGCAATTGGGGTTAATAGTCATAACAATGTAAATAATATATTGCTTTAATCAAAATAGTGATATTACTCTATAGAGATGACAATGGGGTAGGGAAATGGGAGGAAGTAAGGTAACAGCTACATTCTAATATCTGCTAGTAGGAAGTAGTAGCTAATGTCCAAATGGAAAAAGGAAATAAGACAGACGTTATGATTATAGGAAAATAGCTACAAGAGTTGTTACTTGTGGGGGATCAGAATGGAAGATAGAGAAGGAGGCAGGTAACCGGCTGCTCTTTTTTCTTTTTAGCCTTATAGTGTGATTTGACTTTTTAAAACAATATACATCTGCCGTTTGATTTCAAAAACAAGGTAAAAACCCACAAAGGAACGCGTTACCCTTACATTGATCCCCAGTTGGGATCTCAGCTAATGCACAGGAAAGGGCTGCCCCATCCACAGAGGCACTGCACCTTTCTTGTAGATTCATGACTGCCGCCATCAAGCTGTGATTGGCTATGGGAAGGCTTACATGGGGTTTCAGAATGGTTTATTACCAAAGATAAGCCAAAATCATGCTGAGCCAGTTTGAAATTCAGATCTGCTATTCATGGATTATTTAGATTGAAGGAAAGTATCTTTTTGGCTTGGGTTTGTGGATTTAATTAGAAAATTTCAGAGTCAAAAATTATGAGGCCAGTTGCCATTTTAGCATTGAGCCAGAATTTATGAACCCTTTGGTGGGGAAAAAACTCAGACTGTTTTTCTCTTTTATGAGTGTTGCCTCCCACAGTCATTTTTTGTTTCTTATACACCAAAAGAAAAAAAAAATCATTGTTGATAAACACAAGGAGTGAAATACGTTGACTTTTCTTTTGCTCTTTTCGAAGTAGGGGGAGGAGGTGCTCACATCGCAGTAGCAGTTCTTGTTTTTGTTCTGAGCTCTCTATTGTACTATTCGCCCATGGACTTGAGAATGATTTGAATCAGAGTCACTGTAGGACCTAGGACTGGCCCCAGCCAGAGTTTGAAGGCATGCCAAATGCTAACATGAATTTGCAGCCCCATTATCAGTGCGCCCTGCTGTGGGGAGCACTCCATTCCTTATGGCCAGAAAGAGTATTTTGAACTGAATAGGCCTCTATTCAACCATTTGTTACATTGAAGACTCCTTTCATTTTTTTTAAGCTGGTGATTTCTTTACCTATGCCCCCAACATAAAGAAAAATAATAATCTTAGAAATGACTGAGGGAATATTAATTTCAAATATTGAAAAACACACAGAGATACATTTTCTTTGTGGGGCATATTTAGACCATTTGGAATGCGAGTTGGGGCAGGTGGATATTCTACCTGTATTTTAGTTAGAGAGGAATTTGGGGAGAAGCTGCAATTTGAAGAGGCCTTTTAATTTGTATCAGTTCTGGCAGGGACAGAGAGCTCATGTGTCAATCATATCTCCAAAGAAAGCTTTAGTTCTCAAATAACTGCCCATCTAAAGGGCTATTATATTTGAAAATAATAAACACCAGGAGAAGACGACTTAGGACAAATACTGACACTTTTTTTTATTCCTTTTTGGACTCTTTGAGGTAGAAAACAAGCCCGGGGACTGTTTGTGCCACAGTATAGACCCATTTTTAACAGCAATGATGTTAAAGAGCAATTTTCTATATAAAAGGGGCTTTGTTGAGACAGTGGAAACCAAATGACTCATTAGAGATTTTTAACCTCAAAAATAATGTGCTAATGCATTTGAATTCTAAGCAGACCCAGTAGTAGGCTGGTCATGAATTGTATTCATGTGATTTATTGACATTGTGGTAATCAGTACATTTTCTAACATTATTAAAAATGTGAATATTTCGTCCCTTTTTCTTGACAATATGGGACAAACCACCAAGAGAAGGGGGTCATAAAAGAGCCCCTTTATTGCATCTGTTCTTTTTAAAAAAATATATTTTATTGATTTTTTAGAGAGGAAGGGAGAGGGATCGAGAGTTAGAAAAATCAATGAGAGAGAAACATCGATCAGCTGCCCCCTGCGCACCCCCTACTGGGGATGTGCCTGCAACCAAGGTACATGCCCTTGACAAGAATCAAACCTGGGATTGAGTCCTCAGGCCGATGCTCTATCCACTGAGCCAAACTGGTTAGGGCTATTGCTTCTGTTCTTGAGGGAGTGGTTCTCACACTTGGGGGGAGGGGGACTATGCATGAAATATAAATAGAGGGCTGTGATTCCAAAATATTTTGATTCAGAAGATAAAGAGAGGGGCCCATGAATATGAATATTTAACAAGTGCCACAGGTAATTATGATGCAGGTGATCTGAGATTCAAACTTTGGGAGGAAAATCAAGACAAAACAAAACAAAAGAAAAAAACAAAAAACAAAACACACCTGTCCAGAACTTCTCTAACATCAAACTTAGGCCCTTGCATGCTGTTAAGAAGGTTTGCCTTCATGCCCAGGGAGTGGGCTGGAGACAGATCAGCTCCAGCCCCTCAGAGCCCACTGGTAGCATATCATTTGAGAACCAGTGATTATGTAGGACACATGCCACTCCTGATGTCTCCTTGCAATTGCTGTTTCTGTGGGAGCCCCAAGTTTTCCAGCCCACCATCTGGAGTGGTCACAGAATTTTGGTGTCTACCAGAGGCTCTTCAGAGCCCATACTTATTTTTAAACTAAAATAAATATTTTTATTGATTTCATAGAGGAAGGGAGAGGGACAGATAGAAAGATAAATGATGAGAGAGCATCATTGATTGGCTACCTCCCGCATGCCCCAGACTGGGGAATCGAGCCCACAACCTGGGCATGTGCCCTGACCAGGAATCGAACCATGATTTCCCAGTTCATAGGTCGATGCTCAGCCACTGAGCCATGCTGGCCAGGTGAGCCCATGCTTTATTTGAAGCCTTCCTTTCGACTAAAATGAAACTCTGAAGGCTTTCCCTTTGATTAGTGCGAACACCTGCTGAATCCCCCCTAAGCCAGCCTCTGACAAAAATACTTTAGTCCAGTTGGGTTGAGGTTCCCTGGAGTTCCCTGTCCAGCTCTGAAAGGAACAGAACAGTAATACATCCCAGAGCCAACCCTTAACATCCTCAGTGGAACATTGGGGCTCACCTCCCTCTACATTTGTGCTGTTTGAAAGAACATGGTGTGACATGGCATGTTGTTCCTGGGTAATTCTGCAGGCCAGTCTTGAAATGAATGCTTATAGGAACTTGTCAAGATGAGCCTAGTATTAGGCGAAAAAGGTCGGTTGGGGGTCGTTTGAATAAAGGCATTTGCTTGGGATTGTTCTGAATAATGGCACTCTGAAGTGAAAAGTCAAAATAGCAAACACCACTGCCTGCCGACAGCTCATGGTGCCATTAACCTTTCATGTGAAGTCATTTGGAGAGAGATGAATTATATTTCCTGGGTGGATTCTTTTATTTTTTCTAAAGGCGGGTGGCACCAGGGCCCTATTTTTATTGAAAAGGCTTGAGCAGTACAATGAAACGGCTGTGTTTGCCATCAGGTCTTTTAATCCTTGACAAGGCATGAATAGTCGGAGGCAGTAGCCCCGCGTCGCCGCTGTGCACTTTGCTGGAGGTGCTTGGTAATGTTTGGGCAAGTTTGCCACTATCCTTGTGTCTTCATTTCCTTAAATATGATTTTATGCCTTGTGGCGTGATGGAATTTCCTTAAATCCTGGCAGATTGCTTTTATGTTCAGATGTGCAGAGGGAAGGTAATCCAATTGATTAATTATGCATTTCAGTTAATATTCACTGAAAGCTGTCAAGTGATTAGCTGTAGGAGGAGTGTGAGAGCGGACCATTAAAACAGCAGCAGTTGTTGCTATAGATGGGGCTCATTGCTGTGACGCCCATAATCGTTTAAAGACATGCACAGGAGTAACGCTAAAGCCATTTTAATGAAAATCGGGTTCTGGGTGGCAGAGTTGTCTATATTCCCTCTTCTTTGGAGAGTGAGGTTAGCATGCAATGCTTCCAAAAGATTGGGTGCCATGTACTAGGTATAGAGATCATGTTTCATAAGAGGAAGAATGACTCCGTCTGTCTTCAAATCCTGTTTCCTTGCTGGCTGTCATGAGAAAGACACGCAGATCTCTGGGGCTCAGCTTCTCTCCCTGTAAAATGGAGAAATGCTGTGGTTGTGCAGAGTCCTCTGTATCCCACTCACTTCCTCAGGAGGATTTCGATTTCTAAGGGTTAGAAAAGGAGCAAATGATGGGAAGCTGGTAGTTTTTCAGCCTCTGCTCTTAGCTCATACGCGGTGCTGTTTGTGTGCATGAAACCGAAGCTCAGTGACACTAGCTCAGCTAAAGGAGGGCAGGGTGCACAGCAGATACATTCCCAAGCAGGTGCTGGAAGACAGCCAGGCTCCAGGGGAGATGCAGCAGGAAAATGACAGAAACCGAAGCTGTGGTTTCCAGTCCTCAGGCATTGTCTGGCTTCCTTCACCTTTGCTTCGGTCTTCTTGGTTTCCACCAGGCATGGCCCCCAGTATACCTATGAGGTCTAGAGCTCCCCAGTGACTATCTGTAGATTCTAAGATTCATAAGCATTCATTTAACAAGTATTAATGTGTGCCTACTATGTGAATGAAAGAACAATACACTTACAAATATTGAGAATTAATAACATAAAATAAGGTGATGGGATAGAGAGTGATAGAGATGGAAGATATTGTGCCATTAAAAAAAAAAGTGGTCAAAGCAGCATTTGAATAGACTTGGATGATGAACTAGCAATGTAGAGATCTAGAAAAGACAATTCCAGGAAAAGGGATCAGCATGTGTGAAGGCCCTGAGTCAGGAATGAAAGTGACGGGTTGAAGGAACAGCAAGAAGTCATAGTAGCTGGAGCATAATGAATGAGGGCGAGTGGTGGGAGATGAGGTCTGAAAGCTGAGTGGGAAAGTCACTGAGGGACTTGGAGTGTGGTCAGGAGTTTGGGCCTTTTCCAAGTGAAATGAAAAACCATTGGCAGAATCTTACGTTGGAGAGTTATACAGTCTGGTTCACATTTTAAAAAGATCACTCTGACAGCTGTGTTAAAAATAGAAAAAGTAAAGAGGCAAGAGTGGAAGCAAGGAGACCAGGTAGGTGACAACTGCAATGATCCCTGTGACTAAGGATGTTGGCTTGGGTCAGGGTGGTGGCAGTAGAGCTGGTGAGAAGTAGCCATGCAGGGCTATGGCAGGATGTGTAGGCGAGTTGGATATGAGGTATTGAGAAAAGGATAAATCAAGATTGACGACTAAGCTTTTTTCTAGAGGAACTAGTTGCAAGGAGATGACATTTGCTGACATGGGAAGACTGAGAAAGGAACATATTAAGTTTTTAGGCATATTAAGTCTTGAGATGCCTACTGGACACCTGACATGGAGATGTCAAAAAGCTATTGGATATTTGAATCTGGAGCCTGGGAAAGGTTGGGACTGGCAGTTAGACTTTGGGAGCTAATTGTAACTAGGGCTTTAGCTAAAATCATCTAGCGAGATTGCGTTTATAGGGCGGAGAAGGAGGCCCAGGATTAATCCCTGAGGCACTTCAATATCTGGAGGAGGGAAACCAGCAAAGAAGATCGAGGAGGAAGTAAAATTCCAGAGATAGTGAATTCAATTGAAATCTGGTCCACCAAGGTGTAGGCCTCCATCAAGTTTGCTAAGACCCTGGCCCAATCAGTAGTGGCCACAGTAAGTGGAATATGAAGCTTTCCATCCACTGAGTTTTGTGGGAGGATTTCCTCAGATTTCAAGGAGGAAAGGACAGGGTAGGAATTCTAAAATCTGCTTAAAAGATACTTAAAATTTTGTTCATGGACTCTTAAGGATATTATTCCTCTCTCTCTTTTATCATGGCTTTCTTTTAGTTTGTTTCATTTTTATAAACTTTTTAATAGTTCTATCTCACTTTCCATTTTCCAAAAGATCTTCAATGTCTTTGGTATCAGCAGTAAATATCTGGATTTCTTCCCACCTTTCTGTCTTCTTTCCTTTCTTGGCCCTGCCTCATAAAAATTCCTTTCTTGTCCACATTCATGGACACAATCCAGTGTCCACAACTCCAAGTATATTTTACCCTGTGGAGGAACCATAGGATGGGGCCACCGTCACAGTCAACTCTTCCCCAGTCAGTGATGAAATGATCCTCTCAATCTCATACACGTTCGGTCAGAATAAATCTCTCACCCAAGTAGTTCTAAGGCATCCCAGGAGTCTAGAAGAACGGTTCCACTCAGGGGAGAGACAGGGGGAAGGAACAGAGAGCACTACTTAAGTTTGGGAATGCTGTGAACAGTTTTTAAGAGACCTGACATGATTTCAAGGTGGCCCTCTAAGGGGATGGGGGTTTGGGGGAAGCTGGTTTAACATTGCTTTGCTCCATTCCCTGTCCTCAGACTGAATCCTCCCTCCTGGCCAGCTGGTTGCTATGTAGATGTGAGCTGTGGGTGGGCCCCAGGCACAGCAGGATGAAAAGTGTACGTGACCCTTCAAGTCCACCATCACCATTAAAGAAACAGCTCATGGCGTGTATCCTTGAAAAAGGAAGGGAAGCCATTCACTGTGTGTAATGACAGGTACCTGTTCACCAGTGTGAGAGGGCATGATTAGAGATACAGAAAGTACTTATTCAATCTAGAAGCCTCTTAGCTGAATACAGGATTGTTTTCTGTTGGTTCCCTCGATTCTTCTTGCTGTGAGAGGATGTATTCTCCCTGGCAAGTCAATTTGAGCTTCTATTTCTCACATATCAACTGTGAGTAATAGAGTTGACCTTTTGCACTTGGATTATTGGTTTTAATGTCCTTGAACTGTGGCAAATGCTACATGGCTGCTGAAATCTTATTCCATTTCTCTGCTCCCAACCTCGCGGTCTCGTTTTCAGGGGGGCATTCCGTGAGGCCCAGCAGGGGGATGCTCTGGGAGGCAGGTGGTCCAGCGCCTTCCTGGTCATGAGGGGGGTTTTCCACCTGCAAACCTCTGTGGTCACTCAGCTCAGCTTGGTGACTAACGATAACTCACCGGTGTTCTCTTAGCAGAATGCGGTACTAAGATTGTGAAGACATTTCAAGAGTTGATGAGAGAAGGCCACTCAAATCTTTCCTAATTAACACTTTTCCTTTCCTTATTCCCTTTTGGTCTTTTTACTACTTATGACTATTTTTAGAGTTTTAATGATAGCATACACAAAACTTGCATATTCTTCTATAATTTTTTTAATAATGGAATAGTTTTACTTTTCTGTAGATAAATTTCATAAATTAAAATGACCATCACTTATTTACTAGTCTCTTCTTTGAGGACATTTGCTGTTTTTACTTGTTCACTCTCCTGTCACTGAAGGGCCCCTTTCCTTTCTGTGGTGCTGTTTCCTTAGGATCAAGTCCCAGGGGCGGTATAATGGGTAGGGTTGCCACATAAAACACAGCACGCACAATTCAATTTGAATTTCAGATAAGCCATGAGAAGTTTTTGGTGTAAGTACATCCATGTATGATTTGGTACAACTTATACTAAAAAAAAGTGTTCATTTTTATTTGAAATTCAAATTTAACTGGGTATTTGATTTGCTAAATCTGGCAACCCTAATTATGAGACAAAATGTGGGAACATTTATAGCTGAAAATTCTACTATTGATTTAAATAGGGAGGAGAAATTTTCAGAAGGGGGAAAAGGGAACCCCAAGATGTTCTATAAGTAATCATCTGGGTTCTTACACTTAATTTTTAGCAGATTTACATAATCACATAGTATTATGTAAGCATATGTTATATAAATACTCATAGACAAACAACAAAAAATTTTGGGGCCGCACAGACGTTGGTAACAACATGGTTGCACTTTCCTCGCTGTTAGTTTCCTACTTGCTGTGTGCCCCCTTCTTTCTTACCAGCAGAACCCGGCTTTGTTCAGGGCAGCCATGGGCCACTTACAAACTCAATTTCTCAGGCTCCCCTACAGCTAAAGGTGGCCACGGGCCTCAGGGAAGTTAGAAGTCCTGGCGCAGGGTCTCCCTTCCCTCCCCCCTTTGCCCGGAGTGCAGCTGCCATGTGTACAGGAGCAGCAGCCATCTCATCACCTGGGGAAGAAAGCCGCACATCAGAAATGATGGGTCAGTAAAATAAGACTTACAGCTGAATGTAACCAGACCTCCTATACCCACAATTGATTTTTAAAACCACATTATCTGAGCTTATTGCACATATTTTTACAAGCTTGTTCAAGTCCTTTGGAGAAAGAGGTAGGTACAAATCTACATACACATATATAATAAATATTCTGTGGAAGTCACTGTGCCCACAGGAAGATCTGAGGATTTCCTGAGGAACTGGTCTGACAGTTGCTGATACAAGTTCAGTCAGGGTTGAAGGCTATGAAGCCAAATTCCTGAGACACAGGGACCCGTGAGGATGGATGCAGGTCACCAGTCCTGCTTTTGGGGCACAAGCATTAAGATCGCAGAGGAAGAACATGGGACACACAGGAAGTTATGTCAGATTATTAGGAGTTCTGAATCAGCTGTTACACCAAGGTCAGGAACTCCTGAGGTGAAAGTGAAAGACAGATTCACAGATTAGGACAGGAATTTGGCCCCATAGGTGGAACCCCACTAGATAAGCAACGCACTGACACGGGCTGTGCTTCTGTGCCATTTCCTCCACTTGCTTTGTGCAGCAGCGCATTCCCTGCCTCAGTACCTCCATAGTCCCAGGAGTCCCAAAACATGAGGGCCATGTCAGTGAGGTCTGAACCTCCTGTTACGTCTCTGGTGGTTGGAAGATATTTTCCCCCTGGATTAGCTTCTCACTCTGCTTCTCCTCCACTGTCTATGCACCCGGGTCCGTGCACCTCACAGCATGTTCATAGCCTCTGGCCTTGTCCATTCATTCAATGGTGCTGGCTGAGTCAACACAGTGGGTGGTAGGAACATTCCTGGAGGCCATGTCTGCCCGGGGACAGCAGCAACAACTTAACTGTGCTACTTGGAGAGGACACAGACCTCAATAACATGTCCTGTGAAGCCCCAAACTGAACGGATTCCAGCTCTACTTCCTCTTAGCCAGATCCCAAGAATGTCCAGGGCAACTCCAATGCCACCTAATGGGGAGAGGGCAGTTTTAACCAACTGCTATTGAAATAGCATATTTATGCAAAATTAAACAAACAAATGACCCCGTAGGCACATATTAGGGCCCCTCCTAGAGTTTTAGAAAGGCCCGTGTGCCCTCAGAAAGGGTTCTGAAGCTTAAGCTTCTTAAACGGTATGGTAAGCCCACCTCTTGCATTCCTTTAAGAGATGTGCACGCGGAATATGCACACCCTTTGCACTGCTGCCGGACAACTTGAGAGCAATAGTGTGTTTTAAATAAATAATGTTTGTTTGGGTTATCCATATTGTTGTTAAAAACAAAAAAGATAAAAACAAAGAAAAACATGTAATCTGACTGTTGGGGATTTTGGTATGTTTCTTCAGATGTTCTTTTTACACACACACACACACACACACACACACACACACCTTCTATTTCCTCAGTAGAAATGGCTTTCAGGGAAAAACTTCGAAGTGTCATTTTAGAGATTAAATATATGGTGCTTTCTTCTATATTATTAAATATTCATATATAAGGGTAACTTTTAAAAATAACTATAATGTTTTTAAATTCCCTGTTTTGAACATTTAGGTTATTTTAATATGTTTTATGTTATAAATAAGGTTGGGGTAAACATCTTTCTACATATAACTCTGTGCATTTTTTTTTTTTACTATGAACGTAATTAATTCCTAGGATGAATTCCTAGAAGTGAAATTACTGAGTCAGAAGATATGAAAAATTTAAAGGATTTTATAAAACAAATAAGTTGCTCTTTAGAAGGTCTGTATGAATTTATACTTTTGAAAGAAATGCCTGAGAATGTTTTTCTAAACCCTTGCCAGCAGCATGTACTGTTATTTTAAAAAAATCTTTAAAACAATATCCCTTCGTTTTAGTGTTTATTTCTCTGGTTATTATGATGCTAAACATTTCTTATATACATTGGCTTTGTGTGTCTTCTGTAAATTGTCAGTTCATGTCCTGAGGCAAGAGTTTTTAATTAGATAATTTTTAATTAAGGGAATACCTTTCCTAAATGCATAAAGTCCATGATTATTATTATTATTATTTATTTTGCAATTTTTTAATCTGCTCTTTCTCTGGCTTTTCTTCTTCCTCTCTCTAAATAAAGGACTGCTCCAGGAGCTGGCCTTGACCCCTATTTTATTTTATTTTCCTGAGCCATAGGAAACTACAGTTTTTAGAAGGTTGAACATGATCAAATACTAGCAATTTTATGTGGTTAAACCTTTGATATATTTCTTTTGACAAACTGATTCAATCTTCTGTCCATCCATCCTTCATGTGTTCATCCATCCAACCCATACATATCGTTAACCAATTGCACGTGTCACCCCCTAAGGCTGACTTCCTGTCTTCAGCTCTGACTTCTCTTCCTAGCCCTGATTTCAGTATTTCTTAAACTGGCAAATCAGGTACATTCTGGCTCTATAATAGTCTTCATATCTTCTGTTCCTACTGTATCTGCCCCAGTTTAAACTCTCATTACTTAATGTGTGTCTTAGTATGTTTGGGCTGCTATAGCAAAAATACAGTAAACTGGATGGCTTGTAGACCGCAAACATTTTGTGGAAAACACAGTTCTGGAAGCTGGAAGTCCAAGATCATGACGCCAGCAGGTTCAGTGTCTGATGAGGGCCTACTTCCTCACAGATGGTGCTTCTCATTGTGTCCTCATGTGGTGGAAGGGGCAGGCTGGCTCTCCGGGGTCTCTTATGTGAACACTATTCCTGCTCATAGGCTCTACCCTCATACCTAAGAACCTCCCCAAGGCCTCACCTCCCAGTACTCACCTTGGGGGTTAGAATTTCACCCTCTGAATTTGGGGGGAACATAAACACTCACACCATAGAAATGTGTAATGTTTTCTCTCCTGACATGTTTTCTTCCTTCTTTCTCCTTCATCCTTCATTTCCTTAGATTCAAACCTTTTCCCTCTTTCAGTTTCAGTGTAATGCTTTTACTGATCACAGCCTCTCCCCCTTCCCCACTATCACCTCAGAGAGAATTTCACCATTCCAATAGCTCTTTGTATGCACATCTTTTCTGAAACTTTTCTCTTCCTACCATCTGGTTATTTCTGTACTTTCTTTTAGACTGAGATACCATTTAAATATGGTAAATGAAAAATTCTTAATTGCACAACTTGATGAATTTTTACATAGGCACATTGCTGTGCAACACTCAGATCGAGACATAGAACATTTCCATCACCCCGGAAATTTCCCTCATGCTTCTTCCCGGTTAATAACCACTGCCAGCCACCAAAGGTAATGACTGTTGATTTCTATCACCATAGATCAGTTTTCATATCCTTTAACTTTAAATAAATGCCATCATACAATATGTACTCGTTGTGTCTGGCTACTTTTGCTCAGCATAATGTTTTTGAGTTTTATCCATGCTATTGTGTCTATCAATAGTTTTTTTTTAAAGAACTGTGTAGAATTCCCTTGTATGAATATATAACATTTGTTTATATGTCCTTCTGTTGGTGGAAACTTGGGTCGTTTCCAGTTTTTCACAATTATAAATAAAAATGCTAAAATATTCTTGAGCAAATCCTTCTCTCTTGCATATATAACTAGAAATGGATTTCTGGGCCATAGGGTAGACATATGTTTAATATTAATAGAAACCACCAAACAGTTTTCCAAAGGGGCTATTCCATTTTACATTCTCACCAGAAACAGATGAGAGTTGATCTACATCCTCGCCATCATCTGAGAGTATACATCTTTTTCATTCTGTTGCGTATGTAGTGGTATCTCATTGTGATTTTAATGAGGCATGTGGTTTCAATTCCATGATGAATAATTATGTTGAGTACAATGTCATATGCTTATTGTCTATATCAGTGATTTCCAACCTTTTTCATCTCATGGCACACATAAACTAATTACTAAAATTCTGCAGCACATCAACAAATATATTTTTTTGCTGCTATGACACAAATAGTATCATTTTGATTCATTCTCTGTACAGCTATTGTTGTGTTGGTGGTTGCCATTGTTTTTATTTGACAATCTAGAAAATAAGTCAATGCCCCTGACTAACTAGTCATGTATTGCATGTTTCAAAAATTCTTGCAGTGCCCCAGTGTGCCTGCTGTGGCACACACTGGTTGAATATCTCTGGTCTATTTGAATATCTTATCTCATAAAGTGCCTGGTCAAGTTTTTTGCCCACTGTCTTAATTACTGGAAGTTTAAGTTCTCAGGCTCTGTTTTTCTTTTTCAAATTTGTTTTGGCTATTTTGGGTCCTTTACATTTCCATATAAATTTCAGAATAAGTTTGTCAATTTGTATTAAAAAAAAATACCTGGGATTTTTACTGGGACTTTGTTGAATCTACACGTCAATTTGGGAGAACCGCTATCTTAATAATCCATGCATATGGTATGTCTCTCCATTTATTTAGAGTTTCTTTTATTATATCAGCAATGTGTTCAGTGTGGAGTTCTTGCACATCTTTTGTTAAATTTATTCCTATGCACCTGATATTTTATGCTATTGTATATAGTATTTTTATTTTTAGTTTATTTTTTTAATATTTTTTTATTGATTTCAGAGAGGAATGGAGAGGGAGGGAGAGATAGAAACATCAATGATGAGAGAGAATCATTGATTGGCTGCCTCCTGCACGCCCCCTACTGGGGATCCAGCCCGCCACCTGGGCATGTGCCCTTGACTGGAATTGAACCTGGGACCCTCTGTTCACAAACTGATGCTCTATCCACTGAGCCAAGCCAGCTAGGGCTGTATGGTATTTTTAAAAATTTTGTTTCTGATTGTTGGTTTTAAGTTTATAGAAATACAACTGGTTTTTATACACTGTTTGTACCTTGTGTTCTTTAATTCATTTGCTTGTTTTAATTGTTTGTAGATAAGTTCCTTTGAATTTTCTAGATACATAATCATCACCTGCTAATAAAGTTTTACTTCTTCCTTTCTAATATTTATCTCCTTTCCTGCCTTATTGCACAATTTCTGCACATTTCTTTCCTCACTACCAGACTGTGAGTGACTTGAGCCAAGTGACTTTGAGGTAAAGCCCTACCTTGGTGCTTTAATCATGGGAGATGTGAATTTTGGCTGACTGGATGATAGGAAAAATAAGGAAATTAAAGCTGCAATCTCCTATTCTGAATGATGGGTGAACCATTATCAGGAAAAAGGATGCCAGTTAAGACGCATTTTATGAGTTGGTACATAATGATTTGCAAGCATTGCTCCAGGTGCCTTGGAGCCTCTCGGGGTCATTCTGCCTGGTTTGTGGGCCGCAGTTCCTGCAGGCCTCTCTGATGTTGTATTAGTGTTCATTGTGTTTTATTTTCATAAGACGCTTGCTAAGCATTTTGAGACTAGCAGTGCTTGCTTCTCCCCAGGATAACACGGAGCAGATGGATCCCTGGGCCTCCTTGCCTTTAGTCCCAATTCCCCAAGCTGCTGTTGGTATAGAAAAAAGATCTGCATTTTCAATATCACTGGAGTGAAGCCTGGGAAATGTTCAGTTTCGAGCCTTTAAATTCCAGCGCACAATGCTATTTTTAGATTTCTAGTATGCACTAGGATTTCCTGAGTGAGACTGTATTAAGCAATGAGGATGAGGGCTCACGTGAGTGGTCTTTTCCCAGTAAGCAGCTGCTCCTGCCTGTCCTGAAGATTCCTGGGACCGAGAGCAGAGATGATGCCCAGGGCAGGAGGAAAGCACTGATGGAACTTTGATGCCATTTTTGCATCTTAGTTGCAGCGGTCATTTCTCCTGCAAAGATTCCACTGTCCATGGGGCTGGAAGAGGAGGCTTCTTCCACTGCTTGATGAGTGTATTTTTGAGGAGGTAACTCCATTGTTTCCGCATTTCTCTGCAAACTGGAGATATGCTCTTAGCTGTTTACACAGTAGATGGGTGAAGTATTTAAGGCAGTTCTGACTCAAGGCCACAGGGACTGTTCTTTGGGTTTCTCCCACTCTTTGGTTGACATTTTTTTTTTTATTAAATTAGGCTCAGACATGGATAAAGAGCTAGCATATCAATGAGATAATTGTGTTTTCTATGATTGGATAAATATGGGTCACCTTGAAAAAAATAAAAGTGACAGGAATAATAGAAAAGGGAAAACAAAAATTCATGTCCTTGTAAGTTTAGATTAAATAATATAAATGCAGGATGATTACTTTCTTTCAAATGCCTGAATTTTTCCACCATTTCATACAGTTGGTCCTCTTAAGCCAGTGGTTCTCAACCTTCTGGCTCTTTAAATACAGTTCCTCATGTTGTGACCCAACCATAAAATTACTTAATAGAACACTTCTCTTTGCCCCAAGCACCTGGTACCTTGCCCAGCCACCTGAATTCCTACCACCTACAAGTAATTACTCTTTGTAATCATTTGTTATAAAATAATTATAATTGTTTTCCAGCATTTTTCTTCATGCTATAGCTCCCATATGTAAATCTACTTCTGTCTCTTAACAAACTGTGACATGGGTATATTTCCATGTCAAGAGTATATAGCTGCATTATTTTAATGGCTACTTGCAATGGCATCCTTATGCACAAATCTTGTGTTATTTGATTCATTCCTTAGGGTAAATTTCTAGGAGTGGGATTTTACAACTCAAACCGTGCATATTTTATCTTTTGATTCATTTGCCAAACTTCCTTGCAGAAAATCTGAATGATACTTATATTCTCATCAACATCAAATTGAGGGTGTTTACCTGCACCATTGCCAGCACTATTTATTGTGAATCTTGTCTTGCGTATATTGTTGAATTTTTGTATATCTGTTGCTTCATGGGCATTGTAAGCTAAATCACTTAGGATCCAGTCAGAAAACCCCACCCATACTAGGTATTTCAAACAGAGATTTCATACAGGGAATTGTTTTTACACATGTTGGGAATGTAAAAGAGCAAGACGAAATGCCAAAGTCACCCACAGGTGCTAACTGCAAAAAGCAGCAGCGAGGAGGTAGAATAAGGAGAACCTAGGAGCTCTGGGGAGGGGCCTGGCAGGGTGGGCTGGGCCTGAGGGGAGGTGCAGCGGGTTGGTGAAGCAGTGCAGCGGTTGGCATTTTGATGGCCGGTTGGGTATGGCTCAGAGGGCAGCACATCCAAGGAGGCACGGGGTGGCTGGTGTGGGGAGTGTACAGAGAAGCTGGGACTGAAGCTGGTGTGATGCTGGGAGAAACTGGAAACTGGAAGTCTCTTCTCTCTCTCACCTTCCATTCTCTTTCTAGTCTAGTGCCTTGTGTTGCAGAGCCTTCTGGGAAGCCGCTGACAGGGGAGTAGGTGATACCCTTTTTGCAGTTCCTGCTTCGGCCTCACAGAGCAGAGGAGAGAATGCTGGGCTTGGAGCCAAGAAGAATAGGTACATAACCAATTGTGCTCATCTGCTTGAGCTGCCATAGAAAGTACCATGAACTGGGTGGCTTCAAATTCCTGAAATTTACTGTCTCACAGTTCTGGAGCCTAGAAGTCAGAGGTTCAGGTGTTATTCTTTCTGTAGGGACACTAGTCATATTGAATTAGGGGCCCTCTGCAGATGGGGCCTGCGTGTGGGGCAGTGGGAATACATGGATGGATATGAAAAAAAAAATGCCTCACTGATTCCCATCAGGACAATGTAACGTGACTTTTCAGGTTAGCAGACTACAATCTGTTGCAGCCACACCGAGTTACTATTTTGGGCCTGGAGAACATCTCTCCAGCTGTTTCTTTCTTCTTTTTTCTACCCTCCCTTCAGACCTCAAACCCCCTTCTGCTTTTTAGCTTTCTCATTTTCCCAGCGTTGTGGATGTGGACAGCGGTTAGCTGGCTGAGGCGTATATGTATGTCCCTCCCCGCTCCCCCCACACACATTGTATTTGGCTTGAGCATCTGTGCAGGTGTTTGGCCATTTACTGGGATGGGACAGCTGGGATAAAACTCAAAGCTTGTTGAACTGCATTTCATGAACAATGCAGTAAAGCTCTTTCTCGTATTTCAAGTAAGGGATAAAGAAGTAAAATACTTAGAATAGTTTTAAATTTTGATATTTTATTTCTAGGAAACACTAACATTTCAAAAACTCTTTATCTTTTCCTTTTATTTTGCTCTTATGGGCCAAATTTGTGAGACTGAGCTATCCTAGGATTAATGTCTGAAACATATCCATTAATTTGTACGGAGCACTTTTGATGTAGCTTTTCCTTTCATTGGTCAGCTACGCTCCTAGTGACAGAGTGACGTTGCTGCCTCTGTTGTAGTTCCCGTCTTCAGCCTCGATTTGTGAAAAGCCATTTCTGAAAATCATTGTTGTCATCATCGCCGCGTAGGAGAGTGTATATATCTTTTTCCCTTTGTCTACTTTTAGACATAACATTGAGAAATAATAAATATTCTCATGTCATCCAAAAAAAGCAGTTGTTCCAAGAGTAACTTCAGCTGTGGCTTACTGTGTGTTACATTTCATTAAGTGTCCCTCAGGGGGTGTGGCTAAGAGCTGTAATTAATGGATAGAAGGTTGGGTACCTGAGGAATTCAGGATATAATATGTTTGAAATACCCAGAGTAGCTGTTTTTTTTTCCCTCCACTGTTTCTCCAGTCCTTTTGGAGCAGGTGCCTGAGGGAACGGGAGCGAACCGTGCGTGTCCTTCCTAAGCCAGTCTCAGCACCTGCTCTCTCGGGTGTGTGGGGGATCGGGGCAGGATCTCTACCCTCCAGGCACTGCGGGGGCTTGGCCTGGCATACGCTTGTCCCGTGAGAGACGATGCAATGCCGTGGCTCTGAGCAGGGACTCTGGGCCAGGCTGCCTGGGTTAGCATCCCCACGCTGCCACCTGCTACCTGTGTGACCTTGGGCCAGTGAGCAACACGATACTGTTTCCTCGCTTGTGAAATTGGGATGATAACAGTAACTACTCCGGGGCTGCTGTGGAGATTGAATATTAACATGGAGATTATTAATATTATAATTATTAATATTATAATCTCCATAATATTAATATGGAGATTGATTCTTAGAACAGTGCCTGGCACACAGTAGGTGCCATATCAGTGTTTGCTACTATTACCATATGATGATGATGATGTTCCAGAAGTGCCTGTGTATATCCGTGGATTGATCGAGCCGTTGATTCATTGATCACCCAGCACAATGAGCAGGTTCACTGAGCAGGCACTGCATGTAAGTACTGTGCTTCACCCTGAGCTTTTAGAGATGAATACGATTTAGTCCAGCAGTTCTCAACCTGTGGGTCGCGACCCCTTTGGGGGTCGAACGACCCTTTCACAGGGGTCGCCTAAGACCATCGGAAAACACATATATAATTGCATATTGTTTTTGTGATTAATCACGATGTTATGTTCAATTTGTAACAATGAAAATACATCCTGCATATCAGATATTTACATGACGATTCATAACAGAAGCAAAATTACAGTTATGAAGTAGCCACGAAAATAATTTTATGGTTGGGGGTCATCACAACATGAGGAACTGTATTCAAGGGTCGCGGCATTAGGAGGGTTGAGAACCACTGATTTGGTCCCTGTCCCCAAGTGCTCTCTGTCTGTGGAATGCTGTTTGTTTTTGATTCGCATCAGTTGTAGAAGTAGGAAAGGTTCAACAAATGTGCCAGGAAAGGGGGTGGGGGGAGCAGTGTTCATACGAAGACTGAAACAACATAGAGTATTCTTGATACTTGGACTACTTGAACCTGGTTGTGCCATGGAGGTGTAAGGAGTCATTGCTGGTTCTCCCCCAGCCCTCATTGTCCCTGTCTCGGCTGTGTGAGGGGTCAGGGATGGGATAGAGAAGCATAAACCTGTCTTGCCCCAGACCCTGACAGCGTGGGGGAGTGACCTTTGTTGGTGCTCTGGCCTCTTGGTGGGGGTTCCCAGAGCTCTGGGACCAGAGGATGGGAGAGGAAGGGTTAACTCCAGGCTGCAGCAGCTGAGTGTACAGCATAAACAGCATTTGGGGATGAGATCACTTCTGTTTTGGGAATCTAAAGGCAAACACAGTTGCATTCATTCGTGTAATCATTGCCTTGTTTGAGATTGTTTATGTTTAGAGATTCATGTTGGAATATCTATCAGTTGGCGTACAGAAACCAACTCTGGCTACTTAGACTGAAAAGAATCCATTGCAAGGCCATGGCAGCTCCCAGAAGTGAAGGAAAAGCGTGAATTCTATGTAACGTGGCCCCAGAAAGGAAACTGGACATTTCCGGGATTCTCAATACTAGGGAACTAAGGGATAGTCTTTTTGGGACTAACAGCAGGATGAATTGCAACAGTCATTTTCCATCCTGATATTCTCCCCCTGGAGATTCAAATTCCTGGAAGAAGGAGCGGGCTGGGCCATTCTGCCAGAAGGCTCGCTGAGGCCGCAGCAGCTGGGGAGGGTCCCAGTGGCCGCTGGCAGGGCAGATACGGACAGACGCTCACGCCTGACAACGAAATGCTGTGTTTCTCAGGTCCCTTTCTCCCTCATCTTTCTAGTCTATTTCGTTTCAGATAGTCTATCAGGAGTACTTTGGAGCTTTTAGAGCCTGGCTTGGGATTGTAGTGGATGTGTTAGTAACCGTGAATGAGCAGTAAGGAGGCAGCAGATGGAGGTGTGGATCCCAGAGCATGGGGCTGCGCTCACGAGTGGCTTCATGATCCAGATGGTCAGGAGGCCACACTGTGGAGCGGCTGGGCTAGCTCAGCGTTTCTCAGTCTGAGGTCTGTGTTTCCCTGGGGGGTTCTCGATGACAAGTGCAAAGATCTGAAGCTTCTTTTAAATAATGGTCTTAAAAATATGTCCCTTTATGTTCCTATTCTGGATCATCAGAAAATCCATAAATACGTAATGCCACAGCACAGTTCTCTCTTCATTCATTTTGGTGCATTTGGATTTTTTTTTTTTGAAGCATTGGTACTGAGTAGAAATTAATTAATTGTCGTGGGCCAAAGAGCAAAGAATAGAAGCAGGCTTGAAATAAAAATAATGCATTTGCATCAAGTGCAGACTAATGATCCCAAAGATTGCAGAAAACAGAAAAACTCTTCTAGGAAGGTGGGGTTCCCATAGCACGTAGCATCCCAGGCATGATGAATGCAAGGGAAACGGGGCCATCGCCGTCAGCACCACAGTCAGACTGAAAGCAACCAGTCATGGCAGCAAAACGACATGATCCTTTACCTGGCACTAATGATGTTTTGTTTTTTTGGCTTTGCAGTTTTGTCTGAGTTTAATTTGTACATTTGTTTTTACAGTGGTTATGAGACTACCAGCACCAGATGTCGATAAGTCATTTTGTATATCTATATATTTAAGTGAATTACAATACAAATAACTCTGGCCAACCCCAGAGGTACTTAAGGAATGTTTTGTTTTGTTTTTGGCTTTAAAAGGAAACTACCTTATACAAGTTTTAGCAATGCTGGTCTCGGAGACACTCCCTCCCTCGCCACCGGCTTCCACAGGAGTACATTCCCCCCGTCCCCAGGGACGCTGGAGGTGGCCATGTGACTTGGCTGTTGCCAGTGGGATGTTCACAGATAAAGCAGAGGCTTATGAAGAGCTTGCAGTTTGGCTTGGCCTCTTGTACTCCTCCCTTTCTCTGAGAGACCATGGCTCAGGTGCTGTTGGTCTAAAGAGGATGAGAGACACAGAGAGCTGTCCCGAACCCAGCTGAGCCCAGCCTAGATTGTCTGAACTCTAGGCAACCAACCGATGTGTGAACAAGAAGAAAAAAATTCTTTATGATGCTGAGATTCTGTGGTGGTTGGCCACACAGTATTATTGTGGCAATAGCTGACTGGTAGGGTCTAGCACATTGATTAGTTAGCCACACACTGGAGTGTGTAAACATGGATTTTATTGAGCACTTACTATGTGCCAGATATTTTTGTAGGTGTTGGGGTTACAGCAAACAACAAGACAGACCAAGTCTTAGCCCTTACGGAGTATATATGTTCTAGTGGATGTTGAATCATTTTTGCTTGACTGTTTATGTCTCTGATGAATGCTTTGTTTTTTCCCCTTTTCCAAAAGGGCAAACTAACTTTGCTCTGACCTGTTGGAAAGGGATAGTTGTCTGGAGAGATGTGATCTTGTCTACATATGGATTTCATATTGAACAAAATGTTGGGGAATAACTTGACTACTGATGTTGCCATAGTTATCATCAAAACTGCCTTCATTAAGTCATTTACTTCTCTTGACTCGTGTCGAGAAATTTCTAGAAAAGACTATAAAAAGAGAGGAAAAAATAAGAATATCATCTCGTTGTCTACCAATGTTGCTCTTGCTTGATTTTGCTTTATCCAGAGTTTTGACTGGGTTCCATAACTAAAAATAATCTCCCTGTGTACGTGAAATTTCACCAGTGTAAACGGCTGTGTGCGCTTATATTTATGCATGTCTGAAAATTCTGCCGGCGGTGGAGGCCCGTGGCGGCTGCTCTGGAATGAAAACAGCATCCTGGGAAAGGAATTTGAATGTAATGTTGAATACATTTAAAAATATTATTCAAATGCCTGAAAGGTTCAGTTTTATGAATTTAGGACCATGGGGAATCAGCGGCAAAAATTCACATTTCTTGTTTCGTGGAAAGCAGGGCTGGAAACACAGCTGTAAATATTCAATTCTCCAAGGCCGTTTCAGGTTGAATGCAAAGGAAGTAAGGCCTGCTTGTCCAGCTTGGTGCTGGGTCAGTAAGAGCAAGTAGCAGGCAGTTTGAGAAGTAACTTACTGCACTTTGGAATACAGTGAAATTTGGACATTTTTGCTGTGATGCCAGTTCCCTTTTTCCTAGGTTTCAACTATGTCATTGATCTAGGGTTGGTGAGGTAACCCCACTGACACAGCCACGGAGGCCTTGGCTGTCCATCAGAGGCACGAAAGATCCCATCGTCCTCCGAGGGGATCCATGGGTAAGGGCAGCCTGGTTCCCAGACAGTCTGGCTTCCCTCTCTGTCCATTCTAGTTATGGCTAGACTTGACCCCCGCCCCCATAATTTTGGGGATGATGTCCCTTGTTTATTCTCAGAACCTCTGCATTACCTCGCTGAGTTTCCTTTTTGGGGATGTGAGGAGGGAGTGGATTGAAAGCTGTGGGTGTGATGTGGGGGAGGAGTTTCTGGATCATCTTGCTTTTGAAGGAGCACCGTCAATAAATGGTGAGACATGTGGAATCCAGATGTAAAGAGTACTTCCAGCCCTAGCCCGTTTGGCTCAGTGGATAGAGAGTTGGACTGTGGACCCAAAGTCCCCGCGTTTGATGCTGGTCAAGGGCATGTACCTTGGTTCAGGCTCCTCCCCAGCCCAGGCCCTGGTTGGGGAGTGTGCAGGAGGCAACCAATTGATGTTTCTCTCACTTTGATGTTTTTCTCTGTCTTTCCCTCTCTCTAAAAATCAATGGGAAATATCCTCAGGTGAGGATTAAACAAAAAAAGAAAAGAAAGAAAAAGAGTACTTGCAGGCCAGGCACAACTGCGAGGGGATTTTTAGGGATATTTTGGGAAAGTTTTATTTCTCAGTAAGGAAGTTAATGGTTTTGTTTCTGATTGAGCCCAAAGTCCTCAGCACATTGGTGCCCAATTGCAGTGTGACCTTGTTGGACCGGCTTTCAACGCTGTGGACGTCCCAGCTCCTGGCAGCCCCTGCTTCCCAGGGCCTGGGTGCTGGTGCCGGCCTGTTTTAATGATCAGGCTCTGGGTTTCAGTCAAGGGAGGGGTGTCACCATGTCAGTTAGGGAGGATTAATTGCTGAGGAAGCTGAAGCTGAATTGAGGGTCTGGTTTCTTAAGAAAGACCGCTGTGCGCTTGGGGCGGGGGAGGAAGGCAATCATTGTTTACCTGGGGCCTGGGCCCATGGATGCTGGCCAGTGCGTGGTCCCTGAAGTGAAGCCTCCTTAGACCGACTGTCCAGAGAAGCCAGAGGTGGTCAGAACCAGAGGCCTGGGTGTGTTCTCTGACCAGCATCTTCCATATTGCTGGGAACCTGCTAGAAATGCAACTGCATGGCCCTTCTCCAGACCTACTGAGTTGGGTGTTCTGAGAGTATCTGACAAGTTGTTCTAACAAGCCCTCCCGGGGACTGCAGGCCTAAAGAGAGCTGAAAGGCACCAGGCACCCCAAATCTGTCACCCAGGGCTGCAGTGGGTGGGGGTGGGGGAGTCCAGGGCTCATCATGAAAAGGAGAATATTCTCACCCAATGGGTAACCAATTTAGTAGGATGGTAACTTTATTTCTTTTTTAGTTTCTTTTTTAAAAATATTTTTTTTTATTGATTTCAGAGAGGAAGGGAGAGGGACAGAGAGATAGAAACATCAATAATGTGAGAAAATCATTGATCAGCTGCCTCTTGCATGCCCCACACTGGGAATCGAGCCCGCAACCTGGGCATGTGCCCTTGACCTGTTATATCTGCAAAGTCCCTTTGCCATGTGACGTAACATAGTCACATGTTCTGAGGATTAGAGAATCTTCAGGGGCCATTATTCTGCCTACCACGGGGACTGCATGGGTGCCTGAGAACATGGAGCCTGTTTTAGGAATAATAATAAGGCCCAGTGTAGCCGCACCATGGCCAAGCGTGAGGGAGAACGTGCTACTGGGAAATGGGGATGTGTGGATGGCCAAATGGAGCAGCGATGCTTCCAGCAGAGGCCCCGATTTTAACAATTTTAGCGGCTGAGTTAATCAGTTGACTGTTTTAGAAATGCAGCTCCTCTGTTTTGCAGGGGATAAAATGGATGTTGACCTTGGTGACAGGTGTAGGTGGGTAGAGAATTCTATTTCTTCTTTTTCCAATTTTTCTTACTTTATCTTTCTCATTCACTGATTCAGAGATATATTGGGTAAGCTGCTGTGAATCACAGGCGCTTTGGTACAAGAGACTTGCTTTTCAATAAAAACTAGTATTGCTGTAACAGAGCACTTTATAAGCACAGTGCCCGAGGGGTGCACCAGGACGGACACAGTGTTCCTTTACAGCGAAATAACAGCAAAACTTGCTCACCTTCCTTTCTAACAACATGGTGTGACCCGAGTCCTCCTTTTATCAGCTTTTCCAGTTAAAGATGGCACATCATAAAAGTAGATCTTGCTGGCTGCTTTAAAGTCCCTAACACTGAAGTCCCTTGGCTGGGAAATCATCTTCCTTTGTTCTAGAATGCATTTTCAAATGGGCATCAGACAATTTATGGACTACTTACCATGAACAACAGTGGATTTTAAATTGGCCCTAAACTACACACCCTTTTCTGATTCAATTTTCGCCAAATGTTTCATGCTGCAAACTACCTGAATGTAAGTGGGTTGTCATTATTAAAAAGTCTTTTTCTTTTAGTACTTCACCGCTGGGAAGGGATGAGAGAGAAGATAGACAGTGACTGTTAGATGGATTTGAGAAATAAATGTAGAGGCCATGGAGTCAAAGGAAGTAATTTTAACCTAAACTGGGAAGAATACTAGATCAGGGTATGGAGCAGGGGTCCTCAAACTTTTTAAACGGGGCCAGTTCACTGTCCCTCAGACCGTTGGAGGGCTGGACTATAGTTTTAAAAAAAACTATGAACAAATTCCTATTTACACTGCACATATCTTTTTGTGAAGTAAAAAAACAAAACGGAAACAAATACAATATTTGTATTTGCATGTGGCCCGCGGGCCATAGTTTGAGGACCCCTGGTATGGAGAGACTTATGGAGACATAGGAGGAGCGCATGGGTGTGGGAGGCATCCTGGCTCGAACTCAAATCCTACCTCATGAACACAGGTGGAAATGTCAAATGAAACAGTTAATTTTTAGGAGTGGCTGGAGTTTGACAACTTGAGAAAGACATGTTTTTAATAGGAAAACCATAAAATATAGTCACATATACAGAAATAACTTCTATTAAATATCTAATTGTGTATTCTTGTAAACCTTTTTCAGTATACTCACAGATGTTGAGGTCAGAAGTTGAGGGATTCTATAAATAACTCTCTTCTTTCCTGCTTGAGTTTAGAACTAATTAGGAAAGAGACACAGGAGCCAGACAGATGCAAAAAATTTTTCAAAAAAAAAATTTTGCACACCCACTGAACCTCACATTTAAAGGCGAACTTCTTCAACTCGCTTTTATCAAGCCCTAATTTCGAGGGTAAGTGGGTTTGCCAGTTCCTTCCCCTGTATCTGCCATCAGCAATGCTAGAATGAGATGTGCCCACCCCCAAGGCAGGAGGGAAGAAGACTGGGGAACACACACTCTCTGTGGACTAGCAGGTCTTCAGAGAAGAGAAGGCAGAGTATGCTGGGCCACCAGCTGTCAATCAGATGATGCGTTGCTTCTCTCAGCTTAGAGTAACCCACACAGCCCCTGGCTGGGCTCATGCCCCCACGAAGCTAGACTTAGCACTTTTTTGCATTCCCTCCACAGAATCCATACAGATTTTATTAAAGATTTCATAATGGAGTTGAGGTGGGATTACACTATGTACCCTGTAGGTTGTTTCCACCCATAAAAACCCCCATTAGATATTTCACTCAAGTCTCTGATTTTAGCTTATCAGTGACTGGATCTCTTCCCATCTCTTTCATGATCCCGCTTTCCCCTTCCAGATCTTTCTGTCTCTCAATCTTTCCCTTTTCTATGCAAAGTGGGTTTGCTTATTCCAACTCCTTTATATGTCTGAGCTCATTCTCTTTGCTCTGTTTAGTGGACAAGGGACCTTTTAGGGGTCAAGACTCATTGAAGATCATTTACATGTAGTAGGAATTTATAAATGAATTTTTTCATATATATGATTGGGAGATGTTACATTTTTTTTAAATATATTTTCTTAATTGATTCTTTACAGAGAGGAAGGGAGAGAGAGAGAGAGTTAGAAACATCGATGAGAGAGAGACATCGATCAGCTGCCTCCTGCACATCTCCTACTGGGGATGTACCCGCAACCCAGGTACATGCCCTTGACCGGAATTGAACCTGGGACCTTTCAGTCCGCAGGCTGACGCTCTATCCACTGAGCCAAACCAGTTTTGGCCACATTTTTAAGGGGAAAATATAAAACAAAAGCTTCTCAAGCTTACTCTTCTTTTTCCACTTTGCTATGATTTGGATAAAATTTGTAAAGTAGTCACAAGGTTCTATAAATGCCAGAGTTGCCCAGCACCACAGTTTCTTAAAAAAAAAAAAAAAAAAATCTCTCACAGGTCTTGACTCAATGGCAGACACTACATCCAAGAGAGCCTTAAATATTGCCCAGGCTATACCTCATGCCAGACAGTCCTTATTATTTCTTATTTTAAGTGCAACAAGGAGAGATGACTTACATATAATGTTTTGAAAGGAGAACTTGATATACTAGGGCTGGCATGTTGTACCAAGAAGCCTAATGAGGCTTTTCCACCCATCAGTTTTTTTTTTAAAGATAATATTGGCAGATAACATTGTGTGTTGAACCATGTTGTTCCTTCCTTTTTGAGGCTGGGAGATTCCTATGTCCCCCCGAGACAGCGAAGGTCTGGGAGCTCTCATGTGCTGTTCTTTCTCTTGTCCTACTCATAGCAGGCACCATCCATTCATTCCGACAAGTATTTCAGTTCAGTCAGCACTTAGAGAGGACCGACCCTATGCAGGCACCGTGCGAGGCATTGGGCGTCCGATGTGACCCAGCCTTGGTCACTTCTCAGCTGGCTATTGCCACAGCCTCCTAAGGGTCTGTCCATCTCCCCTCCGGCCTTCTTCCGAGCTGTCCCCTGCATTGCAGCTGGGGTGGCTGCTTCAAACCACAAGTAGGACCTTGTCACCCTTGCAGCTGCACCCTTGCCACCACTCCCACTGCTTTTAGGGGCAGGTTAGGCTCCTGAACATGGTCTGCAGGGGGACAATGCATGGTTGGCTCCTTCTACTTCTTCCCGCCTCTTCCTCCTCGGGGCTCCTCACCCTGGGCTTCGGGGCTCTCTCCCACCGGCCTCCTTTCAGTTTGCCAAACACGGCTTTTTCCTTCCTATTTGAGAACTTGGAATGTGTGGTTTCCTCTGCTGGAGGGTTCCTGCTTCTCCCTTTCCCCTGGGTGACCGCTGCGGCAACCACTCCAGCCTCATTCTAAGTGACTACCTCTCAGGAAGTCTTTGCCCTTCCTGACCGAATGAAATGCTTCCCAAAGTCCCTGTGTGTGCAGCGCTTTGCCGTTGCAATTTTATATTCATTTGATGGATGCCTGTCTCCCCCACTAGACTGTAAACTGCCCAAGGATGGAGTCTTGTCTATTTATGTTTGTCATTGTAGTCCCAGTGCCCAGTACAGTGGAAGCTCTCGATAAACATCTGTCAAGTGGATGAATGAACGTAGACAGGTTCTTGCCCTCCAGGAATTTAGAGTCTAGTGGGAGGAAAAATGACTCTTACGCAGCAAATTGAAATACGACGTGGTAAGTACTATCTATCATAGCATCTGGCACATAGACAAGGTTCTCATCCCAGGCTTGGGGGCGGTAAGGAGGAAGTGAAAACAGTATATACTGCAGTGATTAAAAAGCAGTGGCTCTGGACTCAGGCACAACTATGTTCAAATCCTGGTTTAACCCCTCCTTACTTGGGAAAGTCCCTTAACCTCTTTGTAAATGGATCCAATAATGTACACTGAAGTATGAAGCCTTGTTCTGCTTGGAATGTGTCTTCATTGTTTATTACTGTGTAACAAACGACAACAAAAGTTAGAAGCTTAATGCAGTGAACATTCGTTACCTCACACTGTCTGAGAGGGTCAGGAATCCCGGGATTGGGTGGTTCTGACTCAGGGTCGCTCATGAGGTTGCAGGTAAGCTGTTGGCTGGGGCTGAAGGATCCCCTTTCAAGTTCACTTCCACACTGTTGGCAGGGGTTCTCAGCTCCTTACCTGATGAGCCTCTCCATACGGCTGCCCATGATATGGCTTCCTCCAGAATGAAGGACCAAGAGGAGACATTCCCAGATGGAGGAAGTCCTTTATCATCCAACTAGGGGCTCAGCGCGTGAAATCGAGACCCAGGACCCAGAGTCCTGCAGCTTGGTGGGACCCAGAAACCCACCCGTGCCTCGGGTCAAGTCCTCCAGAGTCAAGTCCCCACCCACCTGTGTGCACCTGCCACACATGCAGACTCCTGCTGATCAGTTGTTACGGCATGATGGCGTGACGACCACAGGCTTTTTCGATAATAGATCTCAGGAGGGACATGGCATTACTTCTGTCAAATCCTATTGGTCACGGAGACAAATGGTGAACAACCCTGAACCAATGTGGGAGAAAATGACGCAAAGTTGTGAATCCTAGGAGATAGGGGACTTGGGGGCCATCTTGAATGCTGGTTACCTAAGTGGTCAGATCTCAAGGACACCTGAGACTGGTCTTGGATTTGACATGCCTAGTTTGCTCTGAAATGTGCTTGTCAGGTTCAAGCTCACTGGTGAATTTTTTCAAGATGGTGCACTTATACTCTGATAGTGTTGATTTAGAGTTTGTACCTGGCTACACTAGATCAGAGGGAATAGTGAGAATTGTCACAAAGGTATACACACTTTTTTTAAAGGAAGTTTCCAGGTAGAAAACTGGAGAAACCAGATGGGATCCTTATTCCTGTCTGGTGGTATCAAGTGTGGGCCTGTAGCTTCCTAGGTTCTTAGTGGTCAGGTGGCATGTTGCTGAGACTGCTGCTCTGCAAACCACATCTTCATGCATGTAAGTGACATGTTCTTTGCCTTACCAGCAATGACTTGTATCTCCTGCCTGTAGATGATGATAACTCTCTGTGAGTTTCATCTCTGCCAACCCCATGAGAGCCACAGCCACCTCTTAAGCTTGTTGGCAGAAGTCAGTGGGGTAATGTAGTCCTTAACATCAGTACTGACAACTAGAATAAGGAACTGAAGAGTCAGGAGTAGCTAGGACCTGAAAGTAGGAACTAGTCAAGTAGGAGGGAGAATGTTCAGGCAGAAGGAAAAGCATGTGCAAAGGCCCAGTGGCAAGAGGGAGGGGGGAGAGATAGAAGAATCCAAGGCTTTTTTATTTATACTTGCTTTTACTTCCCTTGCCTTTCGGGTCAAGTCCACAAAGACCCCTTGGAGACCAAGGTCCATAAGTTTAGTGCCTATGTTTTCTTTTGTATATCATATTGTTTCAGCCTTATATTTAAGTCTTTAATCTACTTTGAGTTATTTTTTGGGGTATGGTAGCAGTCTAGTTTAATTCTTTTACATGTGGCTTTCTTTTTTTTTTAAATTAAATCTTTATTGTTCAGATTATTACATTTGTTCCTCGTTTTCCCCCCCATAACTCCCCTCCTCCCAGTTCCCGCCCCACCCTCCGCCCTCACTCCCCACCCACTGTCCGCATCCATGTGGCTTTCTTATTTTGCCATTGTATGTTTTATTGTTTTTCATGTGGCTTTCCATTTTTATCCATTGAATGTTTTTGGGTCCTTTGTAGAAAATAAATTGCCCATATATGTGTGGGTTTATCTCTGGATTTCCAATTCCATTCCATTGGTCTGTGTGTCTGTTTTTCTGCCAATACCATACTGTTTTGATTAATGTAGCTTTGTAGTATAGTTTGAAGTCAGGGAGTATAAAACCTCAAGCTTTGTTCTTTTTTCTCAGGATTGCTTTGGCTATTCAGGGTCTTTTGTGGTTCCATAAAATTTGAGGTTTTTTTTTTTGTGTGTCCTATTTTTGTGAGAAAAATGCCATTGGGATTTTGATATAAATTATATTTAATATGTATATTGCTTTAGGTAAAATGGCCCTTTTTAACTAGGTTAGTTCCAGTCCATGAACATAGAATATCTTTCAATTTCTTTGTCTTTTTCAAATTTTTTCAACAGTGTCTTATAGTTTTCAATGTATAGGTTTTTCATCTCTTTAGTTAAGTTTATTCATAGGAATTTAACCCTTTTTCTGATTATAAATGGAGTTGTTTTCTTCATTTCTCTTTCTGATATTTTGTTGTTAGTACATAGGAGTGCTACAGGTTTTTTAAAAGTATATTTTTATTGATTTCGGATAGGAAGGGAGAGGGAAGAGAGAGATAGAAACATCAATGATGTGAGAGAATCATCAATTGGCTGCCTCCTGCACGCTCTCTACTGGGGGTTGAGCCCACAACCTTGGCATGTGAAGGGTCAAACTCAGGACCCTTCAGTCCACAGGCCAGCCCCCCTCCACTGAGCCAAAACCAGCTAGGGCTGCAACAGGTTTATATGTTGATTTTGTATCTTGCAATCCTGCAACTTTACTGAATTTTTAAAATTAGTTCTAGAATAATTAGTATTTTTATGGAGTCTTTAGGACTTTCTATATATAAAATCATATCATCTGAAAATAATGATAGTTCTACTTCTTCATTCCCAATTTGGATGCCTTTAATTTCTTTTTCTTACCTAGTTGCTCTGGCTAGGACTTCAAGTACTATTAACATGCCACTTTTAATAAGCAGTTAAGAATAGAGATAATAGTTTTAAAAATCCAAAATTTAAATATTTAAATGTTATATTTAAAGTGATATATTCATATTTCATATTAGCATTTAAATACTTAATATTTTAAAATTTCCCCAAATTTTGAGAGGATGCATTACATTAGATTTTAAAGATTTCAAGATTTTTTTCGTTGTGTTTGAATTTCCATAGCCCATATGAAATGAGTTTACAACACATATGATGACTTTTAAAACATATGTACCAAAAATTTCCTGGGCATACTGTTCTTCATATTTGTAAGTTAGAAGCTCGTCTCCTTATAGGATTCTACAGATCATTATAATAAAAGAGTCTGACTCCTGATTATACTGTAACTAAATATGACCTAATGGCCGAAACCAGTTTGGCTCAGTGGATAGAGCGTCGGCTTGCGGACTGAAGGGTCCCAGGTTCGATTCCGGTCAAGGGCATGTACCTGGGTTGCGAGCACATCCCCAGTAGGAAATGTGCAGGAGGCAGCTGATCGATGTCTCTCTCATCGATGTTTCTAGCTCTCTATCTCTCTCCCTTCCTCTCTGTAAGAAATCAATAAAATATATTAAAAAAAAAATATATGACCTAATGCTTGTTTTTGTATGGCCCTTGAGCAGGAGAGTGGTTTTTTGTTTTGTTTTGTTTTTTAATGGTTGAAAAATCAAAAGGGTAATGTTTTGTAACATGTGAAAATCGCATGACACTTGAAGTTCAGTGTCCATCAATAAAGTTTGGAACGTCAGCAGCCCTGCTAATTCCTTTTTCTGTCTTGTCTCTGGCTGCGTTCATGCTGCAGCTGCAGAGCTGAATAGTTGCGATAGAAACTCATGGCCCTCAAAGCCTGAAATATTAACTGTCTGGCCCGTGGGAAGAGTTTGCCCACAGCTGCTCAGCTTCAAATGTGGTAAAACATTTGGTGAGGCTCAGCGTTGTCTATTTTGGAACCAGTTAGCAGGTGAGGGCAGAGACAGAAGCCTTTAAGTAAAATAAAGTTCCTGGATTATATGTGGATTCAGTCACTTCAAATCTTCCTTATTTTCCAGGGGAACGCAAGTGAGAACACTCACAAGCAGCAAAGCACTGTGGGAGAGAAAAGGAATGCTTTCAAAATTGCTCTCAAAAGGTTGTCGTGACAGGTGGGCCTGCTACTTAGGCAGTCAGGAAGGAGACTGTGAATAGAAGTCTGTAATCTGTAAATTTTTAGGCCCAAATGCATTAGATAAAAAAGGGCATAACCCAGTGGGAGTGTTTTTCTTTTTCTTTTTTGATATTGTTAGGCTGTAATCTTCTCAACTGCTTCACCAGGATTCATCTGCTGTAATTACTGAGATCCGTGGTACATGTTATCAACAAGTCAGAAGAACTAAGAAACCTTTTCCTTAATAAAATATTATCTTAAGCTGCCAACCATGAAATGTTAAAAAATAGTTCTTTATATGACTTCATAAAATGCTTCTGAGAGATTCTTCCTGTTTACCTTGCTGCTGATAAAAACCCAAAGAACATTAAATTCCGTTTCTTTCTAGATAGAAAAGTTCCGGTGGATAGAATTATCTGGCAAGTTGCAGTTTAGAAATGCTTGGTCATTTGAAGACCTAATTATTGAAATTTTTGTTGAAATTTCTTTTTCTTTTCTTTTTTTTTATATAACTCCTCATTGTTTGGAATGAAAACCCTAGAGAAATAATACCTCCCAGAAGTCTCATGTTTAAAAAATATTGAAATAATGGAACATTGTGGTAACCTGATATGCTGGTTTTGATTCCTCATGCACACGTGGTTTCTGGTATTTGTGTTTTGGTTGTGGGCTGAGACTGTTCAAGACTTCATTGAGGTGGTTCCATAATTCCTTCCATTTATCCTTTCCCTATTGCCCCTGGGACTACAGTGCTGCTGAATAAAAGCATTAGCCCAGATGTCAACATAGAGCTGAGCCGCATTGAAAAAGCAGCAGCAGTTGAGTTAAAGGACCCAGTTGACAAAAGGAGGAGAACTATAGAATAGGGAAGGAGACTTTGTGGTTTTAAAACAATGAAAAACAACAACAAAAAACAAAACAAAACAAAACACAAACTAGCACATGTTCTTAGAACTCAACAATAAAAAAACAATTTAAAAATGGGCAAAAGGCCTGATAGACACTTCACCAACGATGACATACAGATGGTAAATGCGCATATGAAAGTATGCTCCTATGTCATTAGGGGTTGTAAGGTAAAACAACCAGGTGCCATCACACTACTAAAATCCCAAACACGGACAACACCAAATGCAGGCAAGAATGTGGGGCAACAGGAACTCTATTCATTGTTGGTGGGAATGCAAATTGGTACAGCCACTTGGGATGACAGTTTGGCAGTTCCTTACAACACTAAATATACTCTTTTTTAATATATATATTTTATTGATTTTTTACAGAGAGGAAGGGAGAGGGATAGAGAGTTAGAAACATCGATGAGAGAGAAACATCTATCAGCTGCCTCCCGCAAGCCCCCTACTGGGGATGTGCCCGCAACCAAAGTACATGCACTTGACCGGAAACGAACCTGGGACCTTTCAGTCCACAGGCCACTGCTCTATCCACTGAGCCAAAGGGGTTAGGGCTAAATATACTCTTATCATACAACCCAGCAATCACATTCCTTGATATTTACCCAAATGAACTGGAAACATGTGTTCGCCCCAAAATTTGCAGGTAAATATTTATAGCAGCTTTATTTATAATTGCCCAAACTTGGAAGCAACCAAGATGCCCTTCAATATGTGAATGGATTAACTGTGTACATCTGTACAATGGGAGTCTTCTGTAATATAAAGAAATGAGCTATTAAACCACAAAAAGACACGGAGAAGCCTTAAATGCATATTGCTAAATGAAAAGAAGGCTACATTATGTGTGATTCCAACTACTTGGCATCCTGGAGAAGGGCAAACTATAGAGACAGTAAAAATATCAGTGGTTGCCAGGGGTAAGGGGAGGGGAGGGGTGACTAGGCAGAGCACAGAGGATTTTCAGGAAGTGAAACTCTTCTGTATGGTACTGTAATGATAGACACATGTTATTATACATGTGTCCAAACCCATAGAATGTACAACACAAAGGGACAACCCTAATGTAGACGATGAGCTTCTCCATCTTCTCAAATGCCTCTTCTCTGTCTCTTCTAACGTCTTATCAGACTTAACTGACCAGACTTAAATTCTTAAAAAAAGAATTGCTTTTAAATAACCCATGTAGCAATTTTCCATATGTTGTTTAAAATGCTCTGCATAAAAGGAAAGCTGGCTGCAAGTAAGTGAAAATATGTTGAAATTCCAAGTGTTGGTGCTCAGAGCCGCTGGTAACATTTTAATTCCAGTCATTTTCGAATGAATCTTTGAACAAGTGCGTGGATTATTTTTCTTCCCGGTAGAGAGTCGCCACCAGATGTTTTCTCTCTGGCCTGGCCTTTACTTTAGGCAGGAACAGGCCAAGAAAATGAATAGTTTTGAAATGTTCTCCTCCCAGCCCTTCCTCTAACTCCAGCCTGACTTAGTACAACACATGTAGCTTTTTCTTTTTCTTCCTGCCCCCCCACCCATATTTTTGTCTATAATGGAGATGGAGAACAGCTGCTTGCTAACCTCCCCCCAACCCCCCGTCTCCTCCCGACTTGCCACCCTAATGGTGAGACCCTTTCAGCTGCGGTTCTCTTGATGCAGGTGAAGTACTCTCTCCTCTGGCTCTTCTTTTGCTCCTTCTGCATCCCCAAGACTCTGGTAGTCACCTCCAGCTTTCAGTTGCTGAGGTCTCATAAAGCGCCTAAAAGACCCTGGAAGTCAGGACCTGACATGACCTCACCCCAGCTCTCTGTGAGTGGCTCTCGCTTGTCATGGGAAACATGCATCTGTCCTTTGTGCTGGATGAGCGCAGGCCCATCCAGAGTCCCCCACGGCCTCCTCTCCTTGAGCGCCCGTCCTTTCGCAAGTCCACCTCCGGGCCCGCCCCGTGGGCACGGTGACTTCCCTCATGCAGGAGTCACATGCTAAGCTCTCCGGCGTTCCTCCTCACAAATTCTTTTCTCGGTTGCTTTACTCTCATCTCTGACTTTGATATTCTTGTTGTAGGGGTGCAATCTGAGTCCCCTGCCTGGTTTTGGACGCTAACTTTGAAAATCTACTTTGGGGTCTATTACTGCTAGACTGAGAGGAAACTTCCATTTCGACTTCCCATTATATGTGCAATAAATAGAGCAAACTCTTTTAGGCCTGGACTACGCTTTGCTAGAGCAAACTGTGCTCTCAAGGGATCGTAGCAGGGAATTCCCAGGGAACTCCCAGGGAAAAGCCCACCTTACAGACCTTCCACTCAATAGGAAATGCCCTGATTGGTGGAGCTTGCTGCTGCATGCTTTGAAACCCACCCATAGATGGTGATTGGATTTTTTTTATTAGAAAGAGGAAACAGTTCTCTTTGATCAAAATATCAAGGGCAATTGGGTGCCAGCAGCTGAGGCATTTCCTCTTGATTGCAGCCTTTGTGTGTGGCTGGTGCGCGACTTCAGCCTTCCTTGGGATTTGCAGGCCAAGCCACTTGGAGAATTCTGAGCTCACAAATCAGCGAGGCTGACAATTTTCAGCAAATTTTCTTTTGAAAGAACCCACTTGTGCTGTGTACGCACCTCTAATCAGAATTCTGGTAGAACCAGGGTTCTATTTACAAGGCCACCGAAGGAAGCCCTCGCACTTCTGCACACCCTGGACCTGTGGTCCTTTCGGAGGTATGCAGAAAGTTGATTCAGTCTTGCCTGTGTCTCTCCCACTCGATTCAAGACAACAGCTAGAGGGTGGGGCCATTCTTTCCCCACTGCAGGTGTCTGTTCTTCAGGATAATGCCCAAGCTCACTTCCAGAGCCTGTTAAAACCTTAGGTGGTGATGCTTGCAACATGTTGTAGCAGGAAGTAACAAAGCTAACTTTATTTTCTTAGTGTGTTCAGATACTAGCAATGGTAAATGTTTGCTTTCTTCCAGGCCAAGTGAGGTGGGGGGGGGGAGGGGGTGTCCTTCTGATTTTCCATCTCTCTATACTTGGCAAGGATGGAGTGACTCATCATCATTAGCCATGTCATGTAACCTAATCGAGGAAGTGACATCCCATCATATTCACAGGTTCCACCCACAGTCAAGGGGAAGGTGATGGGGAAAATGAAACATTTTGGGGGGCTAGCAATCTGACTCTGTGCCATTAACCTAATGCACATTCTTGTTAGCCTATAGTCTAGCCACTGCCCCTTTAATTGTCTGGTCCTGCTAGACCTGTTTACTCCCATTTTAGAGAGCCCATAAACCAGTGGTTCTCAACCTTCCTAATGCCGCGACCCTTTAATACAGTTCCTCATGTTGTGGTGACCCCCAATTTCATTGTTACAAATTGAACATAATTAAAGCATAGTGATTAATCACAAAAACAATATGTAATTTTATATGTGTTTTCTGATCGTCTTAGGCGACCCTGTGAAAGGGTCGTTCGTCCCCCAAAGGGGTCGCGACCCACAGCTTGAGAACCGCTGCCATAAACCATCCCCAGATGAAGTTATCAGCTCTGGCGCCAAGCCAGGCCTTAAGATATGGTCTCACTGCCTCCATTCGGAGCACATGGGGCTTTTTGCAAAGCCTGCGAAAGGTCCGGAGGTAATCCATATTTGGAGGACAAAGAAACCAAAGGGGTATAAAGGGAAAGCTTTCTCCATATTGGTTTACTCAGGATTTGAAAGAAACAGTCTCCCGAGTCCTGTACCGGTACATGGGAAATGTCTGGAATAAATGGTGTGTTTTTTTTTCTCCTGTGCCTCCGGTACTCCTGCATTTTTCGGTCGCCTGGCAAATTCTGTGACAAAGGGACTACACAGGGTTGGTACACCTGAGGGTGGAAATCGTGGGGGGTCATCTTAGATTTTCCTCCCTACAGTCATCGTAGTTTTGGAGCCCATGGGAGTCTCAGCAACCCTGCTAAAGTGAATTGTGAGAAATTGTGAAATGGGTCGCTAATGAATAGATACACCACCAATACATATGTGCTATTCTGGTTAATGCGGCAGAACAGGAAGCCCTTCTACTCAGTGCTCCTCGGGGCTTTGCTGCAGGAAGAGTAATCCAGGCCGCCAGTGGCAGGTGGAGAAATTGCCCAGGCAGTTTATGGAGTTGATCCTGATGAGGTTGATGCAGCCTCCTTTGCAGGCTCGCTGGCTCTCCCTGATCACAGACTCTGCCAGCTCCATGCGGGCACTGGGTGGGAAACATTTCTTTCCCAGAGCAGAGACTGTTCTTTGAGAGAATGTAATCATTGCCTCTGTCCCGCTGACCCCCGGGCAATTGCTTTCTTTCCGCTGGTGTAGGCAGTCGGTATAGGTAGGTGCTGTGTAGGTAGGTGCTCCTTTAAATTCTGTCACATTTCGCTTGCCCTTTTCCTGGGGGCAAGTTAAATGTCAAGATCGATTCAGTCAGGGAATTAGGAATTACCGTGGAGGAGCTCCCGGGCAGGAGGACAAAGGTGTCATGGGAATAAGGCCCTGTAATAGGCAGCACTACCCTCACCAGGCTGGGCATTTTGTGAAGTTAAATATCTGTGCTCTGCCTAGTCATCCCTTCCCACCCCTAACCCCCGACCGCACTCAGATGACTTGGGGATGGAGGCAGGGAATAGAGAGACTTTATTTGGACACAGGCTGAGTGTTTGAAACGTCAGGTGATGAAATGATTTAAAAAATCTTTTATTGATGTAAGTTGTTTTAATTTGCAAAGTGCTATCAGTTAGGTCAGGAGCCTTTGCTCTCTTGTTTTCATGAAGATTTAAAAACAACAACAACCGCAGGTCACGGCCCACAAGGAGGTAAATGGCTGTGAAGCACTCAGTTGGTCCCTATAGTCATCTTAAAAATTGGGTCCTCTCAGGTTCTAGGCTGAGGGCTGTGGCCTATCAGGAATATGACGGTGCTGAGAGCATTCGTGTATACGTATGCTTAAATTAGAACCGTAGTACATGTCAATTGTAAAATAAAATTGGAAAAACAGAAAAAAAGAAAGTAAAGAAAAAATTCCTTGAGCAAATTCCTTAACTTCTATGTCTTAGTTTTCTCTATAAAAAAATGGGTACAATAGGGAGACATCTGTAATAGTATCAACAATAAAAAATATATTAAAAAAATAGCAAGATATAAAAAATGGGTACAATAAATTGCATTTACTTCATAGGAATATAGTAAAGATTAAGTGAGTTACTATATTTATAAGATGCTTAGAATATACTAGTAATTTTTTTTCCAATTTTTTGTTATTACAAATTATGAAACCCTTTTACACACTTTTTTGGTGTGCCTATTTTTTTCATCATTTCTTTAGGCGACATTCCAGGAAATAATGTTCCTGAACCAAATATATAAATATGTTTAAGATTTCTATTATTCATTGACAAGCTAATCTTTTGGAAGGTTGTGCCAGTGTCCACTTCCACCTGCAGTACCGGCAGCATCTGCTTCCTCGCATCCTCCGTTGCTGAGACAGAAGCGTTAGGCTGTTTTCATTTGATTCCTTTGATTACACGGCAGATGTTATTTTGTCATATGTTTGTGTGCAAATGACATTTATTATTTATAAATTGTTGCTTCCAGGCCTTTGCTTACGTTTACATTTCTCTCCTTAAGTGACAGGAAGTGCTGCTTTTATATCAAAAACACATTGCCCTGGCCGGTGTGGCTCAGTTGGTTGAGCATTGCCCCAAGCACCGAGAGGTTTCCATTTCGATTCCTGGTCAGGGCACTTGCCCATGTTTTGGGCTCGATCTCTGGTAGGGGACATGCAGGTGACAGTCCATTGATGTTACTCTCTCATCAATGTATCTCCTCTCTCTCCCTCTCCCTTCCTCTCTCTCTAAAAAAAAAAAACCAATAGAAACATCATTAAAAGCAAAGCAAAACAAAAAATACATGAGTGCATTTAATAATGATGAAGAAGAAGATGAAGAGGACAGTTGCCCAAGGCATGTATCACATACCACAGAGGCAGCAGCCCCGTAGAGTCGAGTTCTCATGCATGGCTGGTCTAGCCTCCGATCTTCCATCAGAGATGTTTTGTCATAGCTTCTGTGCCCTACAAATTCTTTATTATTTTTTTGGTTATGTTTCTATAGCAACAGTATAAATAGCTTCATGCAATTATTTGGGGAAGGGGTTGCCATGAAAGCTGCTAGGAACACTGCTAGAAATGCTGCAAGAGCAAGCCCATGTCCTGCCTCTGTATCTTCAGGAATCATTGCAAATTGATAAGCTTTTGTGAATGAAATTTCATTAGTGACAATCTTTGCTTCGTGGTAAATATTGTGACTACCTGGGAGAGAATCTTTTGGTTTATTAAAGAGCTAAGTAGCTACCTAATGAGAAACTGTCAGTCATCTTGTGAACACGTGGTAGAGTATTTATTTTTAAAGGCCTGGGTGTGCAACAGTCTCAGGAGCTAGTGCTGGTGCGCTGTTTTAATTAGTTCCTGGCTTCTGCTGGCTTCCCCTTGGGTATAGAGGCCTCTGGCTACTTGCTATATTGTTGCTGAATATTGAATATCAAAAAGCAGATCTTCTCTACCCAGTGGTGTGGCTCAGTGGTTAAGCATAGACCTATGAACCAGGTCAGGGTTCAATTCCTAGTCAGGGCACATGCCCAGGTTTTGGGCTCGATCCCCAGTAGGGGGTGTGCAGGAGGCAGCCAATCAGTGATTCTCTCTGGTCATTGATATTTCTGTCTCTTCCTCTCCCTCTCTGAAATCAATAAAAAAAATATTTTTTAAAAAGCAGATCTTCTCATGGCACAAAACATGTGAACTTTGGAAGCTGAAGGGAATGTGTTCTGTTCTGGAAATAGACCAAGATCAATGGGTAGAAGTTCAACATTTTAGATAAAGGTAAGGAAGAAGTTCTTTTTTTTCTTCACAAGAAGTGTCCACCAAATCACATGGCTCACCTTGTTGAAGTAGTCATTGTGACTCTTCCAGCAGAGATCAGGTGATCAAAAACTGAACATAAAATTAAAAGGTGGCACTCCAGCACAGGTAAGACCTGTGCTAGATTAGTTCTAAGATATTTTTTTCAACTCTGAGATTCTACAGTTATATAAATTTAAAAAAAAACATGTGCTTACTTATCTAAAGTAGTCAAATTCATAGAAACAGAAAGTTGGATGATAGTTACCAGGGCCTGGGAGGAAGAGAAAAAAGGAATTGTTGTTTAGTGGTTATCGAATTTTGGATTTGCAAGGTGAAAAAGTTCTGGAGATCTGTTTAACAACAATGTGAATCTATTTAACACTACCATACTGTATACTTTACAAATGGTTAAGATGGTAAATGCCCTTTTGCATTTTTTACTGAAAACAAAACAAAAACAACCATGTGTACAATGAGTTTTGCCCTAGGCCAGGCACATTAGTATAAGACAGTCCCTGCTTTTGGTTGGTTCACAGAACCAAGGTGCCTGAGCATGAGCCCACGGCCCACCTCAGCCAGCCATACGTCACTGCCACTGCCACTGCCACTACAGGCACTGCCAGAATCCTAAAGAATGAAAATTATCTCCATTCTTCTTGTCTTTCCATCTCCTGTTAGTGCCACAATGGATAGAACCCAATAGGAAGCCAACTGGTGAGTTAGCCTGATAAATGTGCTGTGCCGTCAGAGGCAGCTACATAGAAGAGTGAATATGCAGTTGAATGAGAGCAGGCATCCATACATAGCTTTCTTCCCACAAATAAACTTGATAAAACAACAGAAGCATTCCAATGCAGCTAACCCCTTCACAAAGGAAGGCATTCTCACCATTTTCCTGATGAGGGAGATACAAAGCTCCATCAGTCTAAGGGGTTAATCCCCAAAATGTATAAAGAACTTACAAAACTCAACACCAAAAAAACAAAAATTAAAAAATGGTCAAAGGACCTGAATAGACACTTCTCCAAAGAGGAGTGGTTGATAGACATATGAAAAGATGCTCAAAGTCATTAATCATCAGAGAAATGAAAATTAAAATCACAATGAGATGTCACGTCACAGCAGTCAGAATGGCTACCATCAGTAAATCAACAAACGACCAGTACTGGTGAGGATGTGGAGAAAAGGGAAGCCTCGTGCACTGTTGGTGGGAGTGCAGACTGGTGCAGCCACTGTGGAAAGCAATATAGAGTTACCTCAAAAAATTAAAAATGGAACTGGTTTATGACCCAGCGATTCCACTTCTGGGAATATATCTGAAGAAACCCAAAACATTTTTTCAAAAGAATATGTGCACCCTTCTATGGCAGGGTTATTTTCAATATTCATCTAGTGCCCATCAGTAGATGAATGGATAAAAAAAAGCTGTGGTACATTTACACAATGGAATACTACTTAGCCATAAAAAAAGAAGGAAATATTATATTTTGTGACAATATGATTGGACCTAGAGAGTATTATGCTAAGTGAAATAAGCCAGTCAGAGAAAGACAAGTACCATATGATTTCACTTATATGTGGAATCTAATGAACAAAATAAACTAACAAACAAAATAGAAACAGACTCATAGACACAGAGAACAAGCTGTCTGAGGGGCAGGAGTGGGGTGCTGGGTGAGAAGGGTGAAGGGATTATGCAGAAAAACCCCACAAAACTCATAGCCACAGAAAAAAAATGACAACAAATTTCTATCAGTCAATGCATCCATATTTGGATGATATATGTTTCTTTTATAGGTTAGTCATAATCTTTTTTCTTCTATAACCCAAATAACTAAATTGTAAAGTTAGTTACCCTTTGAAATATAGGGGAAAGAAAAAGAGAGAAAATAATTTCTATATACAAATATGTGCATAAAAAAACACAAAGTTGCTAGTCTTCATTTATCTAGCTGATCACAGGGCCATACTCTCTCTCTTCCCCGCCCCTCCCCTCAGCTACTTAGCTGTAGCTATAGATATAAGTATAGATATAGTACCTACATATATAGATCTTTATCTGAAGTTTTAAATTTTGCTTCTTCCCTTATCCACTTCCATGTTTCTTTTTCCTTTAACTAGCCCTTTGGTTTGTAAGGATTCTTTCTTATGACTGACACAAATCTTCATTCTTGAAGCATCTGTTCTTAGTCACACCTCCTTTATTGGTCTGGTAAAGTCTTCAGTTACCTTTACAACTTTACATGGAAGTAGTTGGAACCTCGGGCAATCCTCTGGATCACAGACATCCTCCTTCATGCCTCCATTGTTCAGCAGCGATCTTATTTCATCTTCATAATTGGGGCCTGCCACTTTAGAATGTAAAGTAAAACTTCTCTTTGCCCATATTGGTTCAATGGCACAAGGAGTCTAATTAAATGACCAAAGATTAGTCTCGAATTTTAGTCCAGTGGAACCATTCTTGTGCCCACAATGGAAATGTTTTCTCTTGGGAACTAATAACTCTAAACCAGCAGAACCCCAAATCTCGGGGACATGAAGCAAGATTTTTGTGATTAGGTTGTTAGGCATAATAATAAGAGCAGACCCTCCAAATTTAACCACTGGTTCCCAGTCCTGTGTAGCCTCGTTATGAAAGAAATAGCCCCCCAGTGGATTGTTGGTTCAAAGCATATATTGCATCTTGTAGTATTGTGCCAGAAACTTTCAAGGTATTATAGCCTAGTTGGTGACTCTCTTCAATAGGTGATTGCACCATTCTGTCACTTCAGGGGCTTCTGGATGATGGAGTATGTGGCAAGACCAGAGAATTTCATGGTCATAAGACAGTCGCTACACTTCTGTTGTTGAGAAATTATTGCCTTGGTCAGAAGAAATGTTGTAAGGGATACTCTGATGATGAGTAAGGCATTGCCTAAGTATGTGGATGGTGGTGCTTGCAAATCCACACCCAGAATGTATTCCAGTGAGGACACATTGCCCGCTCCATGATGGAAGGGAACCGATGTAATCAACCCCCATCAGGTAGCCAGCTGGCCCACTGAGGCTCATTGTTGGCTCCTGCTGATGGGAGGTTGAGCTCTAAGTAGTGCAGCCAGACTTGCCTGGGTGAGTCTATCTCTGGTGGTAAAGTTAATAGAAGATTTTATCAGGCCAATACAAGGGGATATTCACTCATACCTAGAACTTCATTGATTTTGCTGATCGCATACAAATGCTACATTTTACTGCATTCCTCTGTCTTCTGTAGTTCCTACAATATGGCAGCTGGATTCAGAGGTGCCATCAGACTCAGATATAATTCCTTTGGCAACATGAGTGTCTCCCATCAGGAAGCACATGTTTGAAATGTTAACCATTGGTGCTCAGTGCTTAGATTCATTTATTTATTGGAGTTGGTAAAATGGTAATATTTTAGTTTAGGCTATTTTTTTTCATTTATTAGGTGGAATACTTTTATAAAAAAATTGCTTCCCCTCATTTACTTTTTGGTCACCCAGTGGTACGGTTCATATAGAGAGACAAGATAAAGATTCCTCTCCTTTATTTACCAGGTTTCAAAATAATGAACTGGTTCCCTTTCATCCTCCAAAGGTGTAGATACAGGCATGACCTTCTGGATTCAAGCAAATTTGATGGGTTCCATTTAATTGCAATTATCTCTTTGAAAGCTCAGAGCCCATGGAAACCTCTGAAAGTTGGCTCCTGTTTATTTTTCCCGGATGTCCTTTGCCGATGTGAAAACCCATGGATTGAAAACCCAGGGGTGACCTTTCTAGATCGGCCTTGTCTCCTATTCGTTTATGGCCTTAACTGACCAGCGGTTATGTTTTGAAGAGCAGGGCACACCCTCTACACAAAGGGAGTATGTGATCTCTGTTTACAAATATTCCTGGCTTTGTATTGAGAGACCAGAGAGCGCTGGCTTCCTGTTGGGCCATTCTCCTCTGGAAATGAGATTGCTTCGCCAGTGTCCTGCCCACCTTTTCCGGAAAGATTTGATGCTAATAGTTTTCTCTAGAATGACATTCTTCTATAAGGCATGTGCTCTTGTCTAGTCAAATATGTGGGATAAAACTGAAAACGATTGAAATATTTTCTCTTAACCGCCCCCCCCCACCCCGCCCCATTGAAATTCTCTATGTAATCCATTAAAAGTCTGTAAATTAACTTTTGGAGAAAATAGAATTAATCTTATTAAATGTGACATTGCCTCAGGCTCTTTCGTGGGGGATAGAAGGACTTGAATTAACATGGGCTGTGCCTTCAAAATGTAATTTCCCACCAAAGGAAACTTACCCCATCCTTCCCCTCTGGCTAACCTGCTTTTCCTTTACCTCAAATGCTGTGTGTTTTCTGTTTTTATCTTCCTGCGCTTGGATAATTCTGAACATTTAATTCTCTCATTTCTGTTTCTGTGACAGTCACTCTCTAGTAGTACGGCTCCTGTAAAAATGGTCATGATGAGAAATTGACAGGAGAAGTAATACTCGACCCAGCACATAAAACAGAACCACCCACTAGAGAGAATAAAGAGAGGTTTGAGACGCTTGTGACATCAATGTCTGTAACAGTTTTCTTTTGGTTTATATCATCCATGTCTATAAAAGTTATGTCTGATTCTCTGGCCTTCCTTTAGCCTGGTATTCAAAGCCCTCCACAGTCTTCCTTCCATCCTTCCCTGAGCCCTCAGTGACTCTCTATCGCCTGGCTGACTGAGTATGCACTTCTCACTGTGATTCCAGTGTACCCGTCCAGTTCTTCTCATCTTTCCTAATGGGCACCCCTTCACATCATTATAATAGACTAGAGTCCCAGTGCATGAAAATTCATGCACTCGGGTTGCGGGGGGTTGGTCCCTTAGACCGACCTGTGCCCTCTCGCAGTCCGGGACCCCTTGGGGGATGTTCACCTGCCGGCTTAGGCCCGCTTCCTGGGGGATCGGGTTTAAGCTGGCAGTCCAACATCCCTCTTGTAGTCCAGGACTGCTTGGGGGGATGTCCACCTGCCGGCCCAGGCCTGCTCCCCAGGCCTAAGCCATTAGTTAGACATCCTTAGTGCTCCCGCCACCGCTGCTGCATTGGCCAGCCATGAGCCGGCTTCTGGATGAGTGGTGCTCCCCCTGTGGAAGTGCACAGACCACAAGGGGGCAGTTCCTGCATTGAACGTCTGTCCCCTGGCGGTCAGTGCGTATCATAGCGACCGGTCGTTCCACCGTTAGGGTCAATTTGCCTATTTCCCTTTTATTATATAGGATAGATTGCTTCCATTTCCCTGGCATATGCCATGCTTCCCTACTTTGGCTTTTGCTCTCACAATGCCTTCTATTTGGAGCAACCTTTCCTTCCACATCTCCCTGAAGAAATCCTGCTATTTTATGGTGACGATCTCAAGGCTGCTATTATTTTCAGACAAATTTGAAATCCCTTCTCCATGAATTTCTTTCTGATTTCCTCCAAAGGAATCACTTTGTCCCTCCTTTGAACTCCCAAGCAATTTGTTGGTGGTTAATGATTGCCTGTGGCTATTGTTTCGTTATATGGTTAATGATTACTGTTGCTATCATTTGTGTATTTGTCTAATACACCCACTCATGGGGGATAAGTAGGATGGCCAGATAGCCAGGTGTTCCTGGGATAGTCCTAGTTGACTGCTTGTCCCAGCACCCCGTCTAGTTAGCACCCCTTTGTACTCTGAAGTATCTTAATGTGAACAATAAATTAAGGGGTCACCCTTGGAATGTGCGGCTGGAGGATCAGGGCTGTGTCATACTGATGGTGGGCAAAGAAGTTTGCAGGGCTGTGTCATACTGGTGCTGGGCAGGGACCCTGGCTGAGGCCATGGGGGATGCTGAGATTTGCTTAGGTTCCTCCCAGGGCTAGTCCTCCTGAGGGCATCCTGACGCTATGACTTTCCCCTTAGAAAGCTGGTTCCCTGAGGATTTAATACACACACCCTCCCAGCGCAAAGGGCCGTGAGCATTGTTTCCACACCCCGGGTCAGGCCAGTTAAAGCTGCAGAGGAAGATGCCAGGGCATTGTGTGGACTATTTAGTACACAAGTGAGAGGGACTCTATTTATTATTTATTGCTCATCCCTCTTTATTTTGAAAATTAACCCACAGAAAAGTTGTCAGAAGAATACATAGTCCCTTCACTTTGTTACATGTGTTTTCTCTCTCATGTTCCTGCCACATACAGGGTGGGGCAAAAGGAGGTATACAGGGCGAAACAGTTTACTCTTGTAATAGTGTTTATTAATTATTGTATTATTTCCCATCTGAACAACTGTAAACCTAATTCTGCCCCACCCTCTCTATGCACATGGGATTAAGTTTGTGTTTCAGTGAGATTTGTGGATAAATGTTCACATTCTTTTTCCAAACCACTTGAATATAAGTTGAGGACATCATAATACTGCATCCCTAAATATTGTAAGAATAGCAACAGTCTTCTACACAAACACAATATCATCATTACATCCAAGACAATGAACAGTAATTCCACAAAGTCATCTAATACGCAGTTCATGTCAGATGTCCTCAGACAGGCTTGGTGAGCCAGAGTCCATTCCATCCAGTATGTCGCTTTCATCTCTTGTAACCTTGCACAGTCACTCTGCCTGTTTTGGGTGTGTGTGTCTATGTACAGGTGTGTCTGTATGTGCAACACATAGTATTAAAATGCAGCATTTGAAATTCTTCCCCATCTCCCTATCAAGTAATTTTGCCTGTATCCACTCAGCTCTCTCCTCCTCCCCCTTCCTCTAAAGCAGTGGTTCTCAACCTTCCTAATACATACACTGCGACCCTTTAATACAGTTCCTCATGTTGTGGTGACCCCCAACCATAAAATTATTTTCGTTGCTATTTCATAACTGTAATTTTGCTACTGTTATGAATCATAATGTAAATATCTGATATGCAGGATGTATTTTCATTGTTACAAATTGAACATAATCAAAGCATAGTGATTAATCACAAAAACAATATGTAATTATACATGTGTTTTCCGATGGTCTTAGGTGACCCCCGTGAAAGGGTCATTTGACCCCCAAAGGGGTCGCGACCCACGGGTTGAGAACCACTGCTCTAAAGTAAGTCCCATCTTTGCCGGGTCTGCTCCCTGCTTTTTATAATGCAGTGATGAAGACTCTGGAGGTTGGTTAAGGGGTTGGTGTAGAGGAGAGGTGAGAGGAGAGGTGTGTGCTCTGGGAGTTGATCATGGAGCTTTAGAAAGGCCAAGGTCTCCCTCTGCCCACCCCCCAAGGAGCACTACCATGTGGGGCTCACTGAGGAGTAGAAGGAGCTTTGAGGACATACTGCTCTGAGTTATGCATCAGTTTCTCTTTGCTATTATTACTTTTTTAGCCTCACCCAAGGGATCTGGTTACTGATGGGAGGAGAAGAGGAGGACTGTTAAATGGTGTTCAGGTTCCTGGCTTGTGTGCTGAGTGGAAAGGGCGAGCAAGAGGAGGGGGCAGTTTGGGGAAGAGGTTTATACCTGATCAGGGCCAAGTGCTCGAGGGAGATCTAGCCTGATGTTACCTAAGTGACTGACTAGTTGATGAAGTTCCCCCTGAATATGTTTGATAGGTTGACTTGGTATTTACTGGGAGAGCTGGAAGCATTCAAACTACGTATAAAGGGGTACATGCATTTTACCCGGCAGCTTGCTGCGTTCTCAGTTACTCATGACAAGCTGCTTTTTTGTGTTTGAGAGACGTTGGACTTGGTCACAGCTCTGAAAATACGTTGTTTCTGATATGTTTAGATGGTGGGTTTTCAAAAACAGTTCAGTATTACAGCTAGGCTTGCTGCGTTCTCTTTTTTCCATTCAGTTTCCCCTTAGATATACAAGCTAACACCTGGCACTCTGCTTTGGACAGAGTCTGGATCAGACTTAGCGCTCACAGATCCTCCAGTTGTAATATTTTCAGCTAGAGTTGAGTCGGAAGCAGACTAAAGTGGCCAGATCAGGAGCGCACTGTGCAGTGTTACGGAGGGGCCATTAGAATTCCTCATACAGGGACGCTCTGAGGTGTGGGGAATAGCCCATGTGTGTGGTGTCACCGCGGTGGGGCTGCAGCTGTGACACGTCGAGGTGCCAGCATGACAGGATCCGCAGAGCGCCTCTTTTCTGTTATTCGCCAGACCACAGCCCTGTTGGCTCATAACAGCCACTCTTCCTTCTTTGCTTCATTTTTCAATGGCAAATCCTTTCCCAACTTGAAAGTTATATATATAAATTTTATTTTTTAGTGATTTTAGAGAGTAAAGAAGAGAGAGAGATAGAAATACTGATGATAGAGAAACATGGATCAGCTGACTCCTGCATGCTCCCTACCAGGAATCGAGCCCACAAGCCAGGCAAGTATCCTGACCAGGAACCGAACTGGTGACCTCTTGGTTCAACCACTGAGCCACACCAGCTGGGCAAAAGTCATATATTTTTAGAATGGGAAGGGGCCTTGACAGTTATCTTAATCCAGACTCCTGGCCTGGAGGGAGTTGGATTTTTGCTGACGAGGGAAGTGAGGAGCAGAGAGGTTAAGAAGTTGGGTCGCCCTGAACCTTGGGCCCAGATGGGCTCCTCTTCAGAATGGGCAGGAGGGGAGCCTCCTTCCTCCTTCTAGTTAGTTCTTTGCCAGAAGTTAGGGAGTCTTCCTCCGCTTTCTGAGGCCTTTTGGAAAGAACCTATCTCCTTTGAAAGAAGAACAGACATACTTTACTCGGAAAACTTGGTTTTCCCCAGACAGGTTTTGGTGCTAACCCAGGTGGCCCCCGGCTGTCCTGAGAGAGCTTTCACAGCCCAGGGTGACAGCTGTCTAATGGCCGGGGCCGCCCCGCTGGACATGTGTGTGTGACTGTCACAGCAAAGCCCGTGTGCCCTGGAGCATGCCGTCGCCTCTCATTCAGGGAAGGGCAGATGCTGGACCTGGGCAGCACATGGCCTGGGTCTTTAGGGCCGGTGATCCTACTCCCTGAGAAGCAACCACGTATCAAAGTGGAACTTTCAAAAGGATCCTTGATTCTGGAAATTAAAAATCTCACATGTCCGTCCTGGGTCTGAGCTCCCCTGTGACTCCTGAGCCCCCGGGGGCCTCGCTGCCCCTGGAGGCCGGCGTGTGGTGGATGAGACGGCCCTGGGAGCGCGGCCCAGCCCAGGGAAGCCATGGGAGCTTTGAAAGTGACATGTGTGGGAAGAGGAAAAGGACTCGGGGGCTCAGCAGCGGCTCAGGCACCACACGTCTGCTCGGTCCCTGCCTGCTCTCCACACTCCCCCCAACACAGATCCCCTGCGGGTCTGGTGTGGGTGGCAGGGGGGACAGAGCATCGCCCTGGCTTGTCCCCTTGTCTGTGCTCCGAGGCTCTGAGCGCTGGTTGAAAAGCCCTGTCTCTGCCCCTGCTGCACCTCTTCTGTGAGGCGGAGCCTCCTTCTGGAAGGACAGGATCTCAGGGGAGAAGACGAGGGGGAGAAACATCAGTTACTGGCTCAGAACCGAATCGCACCCCACTTGTAAGAGCTCAGTGAGAGAAAACCAGGGGCTGTTGAGTGAGACATCCTGTCTGAGCTGTTTCTGAGAGCAGCAAGCACATGTCACCGTTGGAGCTAAGCTCAGGGAAGGATGAGAAACTGTGTCCTGGTGGATTTTCTGCAAATCTTTGGTGTAAACAGATTTTTTTTCCCCCTTGCTGTAGCCAAGCTCAATTTTGTACCCAAATGGTCATGGAATATTGGAGCTCGATGGCGCTCAGGAGTGATCTCTGCTGGGTGTTCGCAGTCCTTCCAGATCCGTTCTCTCCCCTTCTCTGCACTGTTCTGGGTCCTGGGAGGCTAGTCTCCATGGACCACACCCATGGGCTTATCTGCCCTCTGGCTTCTGTTTGGATTTGGCCAATGGGAGGCATCCATTTCACCATCGTTTGGTGGTTTCCTTAAGCTGGTCCATGCTTTGTAACAATCCCCTTATAAAAGCTCCCATTTGAGTGTCTCATCTCTTTCCTACTGAGACCTTGAACTGATATGTCATCTAATCCAATATGACCACTTTATAGATGAGGAAACTGAGGCTCAGAGAGGCCACTGGCTTTTCCAAAGGCGTCCCTCTCCTCCTCCCTTTCCCAGCCACAGCTGAGTCGCCACAGAGGAGACCCTGTGACCCCGAACACTTGTCCAGGGAGGAGGAAACCTCTGGCACTACAGTCCGCTCTGGTCTAGCGTGATGGCATGTTTCTAAAAGACATACATTAATTTGAAACGTTGTTCCTTAAGGATGGTGTTTTATGTGGTATGTACATACCATGGAACATTTTTCAGCCTAAAATGAAGTTAACCCTGACATATGCAACAATGTGGATGAGCCCTGCGGTTGTTCTGCTAGGTGAAATGAGCCGTCCTGCATGATTCCACGTACATGAGGCGTCTAAAGTAGTCAGGCTCCTAGAAGCAGAGACTGGTCGCCAGGGCTGGGAGGTGGGAGTAAGGGGAGTGCTAGTCAATGGCTGTAAAGTTTCAGTTCTGTAAGATGAAGTCAGCCCTAAAGACCTGCTGTCCAACACTGGGACAGTAGTTAACAGCACTGCTACACAGTTAAAAATGGGTGAAGAAGGCAGGGCTTGTGTTATTTTTTAACCACACAAAAGAAGCAAGACGTCTTTTAATAGGTCAGAAGAGTAGTTAGGCGTCTCCTCTGGGAGGACACTACTCACGGGGCATGGCTGGGCCAGAGGAAGTCAGGAAATGCCTCCTTTCTCCAGGGTGGAAGCACCTGTGCCTGGCTTAGCTGCAGGAGTGGGAGCTGATGACCCCCATCTTCTCTCAGCCCAGCGCCTGTGCGCTCTTCTCCCCACTCCAACATGTGAGGAGCCAGAATTTCTGGTCATGCCTCTGACCAGGTGTAAGTGAATGAGTGTGTGTGTGTGTGTGTGTGTGTGTGTGTGTGTGTGTGAGAGAGAGAGAGAGAGAGAGAGAGAGAGAGAGAGAGAGAGAATGAGAATATTTCATGACCATTTCCTTAAGGCTTTGTTAGGGCAGTGACTATATCAGTGATGGCGAACCTATGACACGCGTGTCAGAGGTGACATGTGAACTCATTTTTTTGGTTGATTTTTCTTTGTTAAGTGGCATTTAAATATATAAAATAAATATCAAAAATATAAGTCTTTGTTTTACTATGGTTGCAAATATAAAAAAATTTCTATATGTGACACGGCACCAGAGTTAAGTTAGGGTTTTTCAAAATGCTGACACACCGAGCTCAAAAGGTTCGCCATCACTGGACTATATGGTAAATTAAATCAGCAAAGGTTATTGGTAGAGGATAATGATCTCATGTGTTATTATTCTTCATTGGGATATTTTCATTTTCCAAGAGTATCTGTAAAGATACATGGCTTTATTTCCAGAAGAATGGTTCTGTAATGGAAGTTTTTCAGATACCGTGACAAGCCACTTGAAGAGACATTTTTTGACAATGGCTGTGATGTCTTTCATATGATGCTTTTAAAGAAACTGCCTGTTGCACACAAATAGGCTCTACTTTGCTAAGTAAAGGGAAGTATATTAGTACTGTCTCAACTGGGTTACTTCTCTGGGCAATGGTTAGGAATACAACTGAGAACAGAAACAGTAAAGAATCATAATGTAGAGAGTCGATGTCATAAAGCCCCCGCACTTTTCTCAGGTGAAATCCTCAGGTGCAATTACTGACTTACTTTAGACATAGCTCGTACAATTCTGATTGGTTTCTCACTCCCTGTATTAGTTATTTATTGTTGCAAAACAATACTATCACTAAGTTGGCACTTAAACCACACACATCTTTATCACACAGCTTCTGTGGTATAAGAGCCTGGGCATGGCTTACCCGAGTCTTCTGTTTAAAGTCTTAGGAGGCTGCAGTGAAGGTGTGGGCCAGGGATGCAGTCTTATGTGAGACCTCAAATGGGCAAAGGTCAACTTCTAAGTTCATTCAAGGCTGTGCCTCATTCGGTCCCTTGTGGTTATAGAGTGAGGGCTTCGGTTTCATTCTGGTTGTGGAGTAGAATGTGCCCTCAGCTGCCTGGGGTTGCCCACAAGTACTTGGTCACATGGAGCTCCCCACTGAGACTGACTTCCTGGCTCCAGTGAAGGGAGGGCGAGTGAACCAGAGCCCTGTGAGGAGAGACTGGGCCCTGGGGCTCCAGGGAGATAGCTGAAGGGACAGCACCAGGGTCCCCACAGACACTACCTCTCCTGGGTTGAGCACTCCGTTTTTCTCATATTTTAATACTCTGATACCAAATGTGTGGTACAACCAAAAGCATTTTTTCTTGTAATTGGTCAGGTGTCGTTGTGCTGTAGTTGCATTGCCTACGCATGTTTGAACTTGAACTTGGTAGTTCATACATGGAACTTGGTCGCAAGACGACTGAGACCCCTTATGGTTTCAGTCAGAGATCCATTTGATGACGATCTGAGGAAGGAATGTGAGTCCTAAGTTTTGACTGAAATCTTCTGTTGACACCTAGTAAGATTTTCTTGCCAACATCAAGACTTGTGGAAAGGTGTCAGAAGCTTAGAAGAAAATCCCAAGTATAATACTTGAGCACTCTTTTAAGTAATGTATCATCACTAACGTTCTTGGTGGCATAGTGGATAATATTGTGTAGAAAAACACAGTTGTTGAACCTTGTGTCAAAAGTGATTTAGGAAAGTGGGTTCTGAATGTGATACCTAAACCAAATTAAACTGAAGTACCTAATTAATTTGTTGCATATTTTTCTTTTTAATGCACACACTAAAATCCATGTCTAAATAATCCTACCAGAGCTCTTTCAGTACATATAAAATAAAAGTTCTAACCTTAGTGTTGTATGACAGTTTAATTTGCAGCCATTTTTTTTCTTTCTGAATGTCATATAAAATAGCATTGTCTCTTACAATAGGTGAATCTGATCACCAGTGAAATCTGATAGTGAAGTAGGAAGCCTATTAAATTATTAGTATGAATTAAAAGATGAGTTGGAAAGCTAAGGACTGAAGAATGAGTTTGCTAATTATTTTACTCAGTAAATATTTATTAGGCATCTACTGCGAGACCAATGCTGGACTAGGCATGAGGATATAGTTGTGAACAAAACAGACATGATCCCTGGGCTTACAGGGAAGACAAGCTATATTGATGTATGATGTGACAGAAGAAGTTGTGCCGGCATCTTTGGAAGTGTAAATAGGGGAACTTACGGTGGTCAAGGGAGCAGACAGCCTCACTGAGGGAGTGACATTTAGGAGGAAAGTGGAAGCATAAGTAGGAGTTGGTCAGAGGGAGGTGAGTGGGGAAGGGGGAAGGTAGTCCTGGCAGGAGGAGCAGTGTGTATGAAAGCTGGGAGGTGGCAGGGAGTGATGAGCTGGAGGAAGTCCAGTGTAGCTGGAGCCCACACAGTGGCGCAGAAATGAGAGACAAGGCTGGAGAAGCTGGTGGGCATCAGATGGTCAAGGGCCTTAAAAGTCATGGCAAGGCTTGGCCTCTCTCCCAAGGGTAAGGGGAAGTTGTGGAAGGGGCTTTGGGAGGGGTGTGGCGTGTCATGCTCATCTTTTAGCATTATCACTCTGGCCACTGTGCTATAGAGCGGGGCAGACAGAGGGAGCATGGCAGTAATCCTTCCTAATTGATTTGAGGGATGGAAGCTGGGATGGGCAGAAGATATCAAGTGATCCAAAGGAATCCTGGAGCAAGTCAATCATCCTCGTCTCTGATTGCTTCCTGTGATATTATATTCTTAGTTTCTGATCACCTAAGACAATAACTGCCTTTATTTTTGACAGAGTGACTTCTTCTGACTGGAGCCTTCAAGTGCTTTGAGAGATCTACTGCCAGGTAATTACAGAAAATGTTTTCCTCAGATTTATAAACACTGCTTTTCTCCCAAGACTTGCTATGACCTCACCCAACATTTCATTTAGTCCTTGCAATAGCCCTGGGAGTTAATGCACTATTTTATTTTCATGTTATACATGAGGAAATTGAGACACCGAGAGGTTAGGCAATTTGATCAACATGCACAAAGATGTTCCTCACAGCATAAATTATAATAGCCAAGCACAACAAAGAGGAGAGAATCTAAATATCCATTGGTGAGCGAATTATTTCAAATCAAATATGGTACATCATTTGATGAAGGTGCTTTAATAATAATCTATTACTCTATATAAGATTAAGATGTCTCTCTTCTATTTCTATTTTGTAACAATAAATCAGCTCACTTGATTTTAATTTTATTGAATGCTTTCTAATCTACTGATATGATCAAATAACTTTTATCCGTTATCTGTTCATGGTAATTTGCATTAATTGATTTTCTAATGTTAAGCTACCTTGCATTGCTGACATAAAATCATGATGGATTATCTTTTCTAAACTCAGCTAGACTTAGTTTGCTAAGTTTTAGTCCTGAGGTTGGATAAAATGTTTCTATTTGGTATTCTCCTTGTCAGGAAGTTTTCAAAATATTGGAATTACTTGCTACTTAAATGTATAGTTAATGAGAGGAAAACGGTTTGGGCCTGGTGTTTTCTTTGAAGGAAGATTTTTTTTAATCAACTGATTTAATCTGTGATTTGTTTAGGTTTTCTGTCTATTCTTGAGTCAGTTTGGTGAGTTTTATTTTTGGTGGTACACACATATTTCTGTTGGATATGTATGGGGGGATTTTTTGGGTTATGGGATAGGTATATGTTCAGCTTCAGCAGATACTCTCAAACAGTTTTCCAAAAAGGTTTTATTCACTTAAAAATTTACATGCCGCCGAAACCGGTTTGGCTCAGTGGATAGAGTGTCGGCCTGCGGACTGAAGGGTCCCGGGTTCAATTCCGGTCAAGGGCATGTACCTGGGTTGTGGGCACATCCCCAGTGGGAGATGTGCAGGAGGCAGCTGATCGATGTTTCTCTCTCATCGATGTTTCTAGCTCTCTGTCTCTCTCCCTTCCTCTCTGTAATAAATCAATAAAATATTTAAAAAAAATTACATGTCAACCAGGAGTGTATAAGGGTTCTGATTTCTCATGTCCTTTCCAATATAAGACATTTTTCTGCTTTTGTTTGCTTGATTTTTCCTTTAAGCTCTAGCGGTGGGTGTGCAGTAGTATCATATTGTAGTTTTAATTAGTACTTCCTGTATATTAATAAAGTTGGGTACTTTTTCACATGTTAATTGACCATTTGGGGATCTTATTTTGTAAAAAGCCCTTTTAAGCCTTAAAAAAATGAAGTGTTTAAGTCTTTTGAAAAAAATTGAGTTGCCTTGTTGAAATGTCTTTCTCAATGAATTATAGATATTTTTAAATAATATGTATTTTGAATTTGAGGCCTTGGTAGGGATTCCTTTGCACTTGAATCTTTGAGAGGTAATGTTTTACATAAGCAGTGTTTCTTTTTCTTCTTTTTTAGTTAACTGTGCTTTTAATAATGAGATTAGAATCTTTCAAAGTCAAAATATTGTGAAGGTAACCCTACTTTAAGAATAAATTAGGATATAGTGCACAAAATTAAGACATTTAAATGCATTTTTAGTTAAATTATTGAATTGAATTGAACAGTTATCATTGATGTGCATATTTAAAGCTTCTTATTTTCAAATTCTTCTTCGACCTTTGCATTCCTAGGACTCAAAAACCTCAACTCTTTCTCATGGCAGTAATTTTTCGGTTGCTTCTTTTTATAAGGAATTTCTTAGACCCGTGAAGCCTGCCCCCAGGGGCAGTTTTGTCTTCCTCTCCGCCTTGTTTTCAGCCCCAGCAGCAGGCTCCTCACCGAGGCTTCTATGGATGCTTCAAATCCTGGCCCAAAGGGTTCTGATGAGCGCCCAATCCTCTGCCAAGGTTCTTGCCAGGAAACCCTCCACTTTTGAATCTTACCAACTTTGAGAATTCTAGTTTTCTCCATTTTTTCTCTCAACTTTCCATAAAGGTTCAGTTCACGTTTATCCCAATTCATACCCTTTCCTCTTTCCTTTGATACCATAAAGAAAATGCCAGGCACGATGGCTGGATTACAGAGCCTGCTTTCTTCTTGTCTTTCCTTTTGCTTTTGTGCCCAAGTGTTTTGAGTCTCACCCAACCACCCCCTTTAGTGAGAGACATAAAAAGCAGAGTTCTGGCAATATCATTAAATTGTTCTAACATACCTTGTTCAACGTGGGACCTTCATGCTTATGTTCTGAGCAGGTAGACAGAGAAGGGCACAAGGTCATGTCTCCCACCCGAGTCAGTCCAGGTAAAGAGTTATCCTGGTTGCCTGGCGCCAGTGACTCCTGCCTTAATTTTATTGGTCACTATTAGCTGCAAAGGAGGCTGGGAAATGTATCTTTGAGTTGAGCCTATTGTTGCTGCAAAAGAGATCAGGGCTGGGTTTGCTCTGGGTGGAGCACTAAATGCAGACATCAGACAGATAGGGAGCTAAATATCAGCTTTATTCCCAGTGACCCTGAATGAGAGAGTGAGCTCAAATTATGGACAGGATCAGCTATAATCAGGTCTTCTGTTATACTTATTGCTGAAATCTTCTTTCATGGAAAAGAGAAAGACATGCTACTGAGGCCAGAAATAGAGAAAGGGGAGGGTTCCTAGACCTACTTCCATGCATTTCCCTTTACTTAGTCTAAACAGTTCATGAAGTTACTCCCTTGAGGAGGAGTGAAGGGCTGTAGGGGCGGATAGAAGTCACCTTCCAATAGTTTAAAGAGATAAACAGTTTTGTTTTATGTGCCAGGAAGGCATGCTAGGATGGAGAGACTAACGCTCCTCCCAATAATAGTTACACACACACACACACACACACTCACAGTTCTTATTATATACTAGAGGCCTGATGCACAAAATTCGTGCAAGTGTAGGCCCTCGCAGCCCCAGCTGCCTCATGGCTCTGCGGCCTCAGCACCGCACCCCCTTTGCCCCTGCCCACTAGTCATTCCAGAAGGTCTACTGTCTAATTAGCATATTAGCTCTTTACTATATAAGATTATTCCATATTGTGACAGTTGTGTTATTTTGCTCCTTCATATATTTTCTCCAACTCCTGCTGTTAATGACCTTGGAGTAGATATGGTAATCTGATCTGGAAACTGAGACAGGGAGAATTCACGTGTTGAAGTTGTGAAGCCCTCCAACTTCATGGAGATGAACTGCTTGTAGATTTTAAAGAGTGCGTAGATTGTTCCAGGGGGAGAAGAAGGGTGAGTCGGGTGAATAAACAAACAGCATGGGCTGCAGTCCGGCATCCAGCTGCTTGTTGCAGGATTCTTCACAGGGTCTCCCTGAATTTCTGCACACACACACACACACACACACACACACACACACACACCGGCAGCTCTCCTCACCGGAGGGGCTGGTGCCATTGGCCTGCAGCGGGCTCTGGCCTCTCTGCTCAGCTTGTCATCCTTGACTCCTGCTGTCACGGTGATTTGGAACCCCGTGACAACCATCCCTGCTCCCTACGCAGGCTCAGCTCTGGACTGTGAGTTGACAGCTAATTGTTGCTACTGATTGCTTTGCTGACAGTGCTTTGTGCTATTTTGGTTTTCTCGAGTGTTCCTTAATTAGAGGAAGTGACACCGTGTGCTGTCCAATCAGCCTCTGGTCAGACATTATAACATTTGGAGGAGAATCAGGCGGCATTTGGGTTTGTTCCTGGGACGCTGGTGTGTGGATCACAGCCTGAGCTGTGGCCCCCCTCAGCGCTGAGACGGGTGTGCTACTGGTGTGAGGAAGGGCATTCTCCACCCCCAGTCCCTGGTCAGGCAGCAAGTCCCACTGAGAGTTCACACCTCACAGAGGCGTTGCCCTGACAGGGTGCTCTCTTCTCTCTGAAGCAAGGTGTTTCAGGATTCCTTTGGTATTTGCCTTTCTGGCTCACACAGAGAGAGAGCCTTGCATTTTCCCTTGGGAAAAATACAGCTATGACTTGAGGCTGGCTCCGATTTGGTGATGTTTTAGGGCTGGTATAGTAAGTGAGATCTTACTACATTGCTTGAATTAACAGGAAGAATGAACTTAAGTTATAAAATATTCTGAATTATAAAATAACTTTGAAGAGCTTTACAACTCTGGAGGCCACAGAATCACTTTTACCAGCTATTTTTTAAAATATATTTTATTGATTTTTTTTACAGAGACGAAGTGAGGGGGATAGAGAGTTAGAAACATCAGTGATGAGAGAGAAACATCGATCAGCTGCCTCCTGCACACCCCCTACTGGGGATGTGCCCACAACCAAGGTATATGCCTTTGACCAGTATCGAACCTGGGACCCTTCAGTCCGCAGGCTGACGCTCTATTCACTGAGCCAAACCAGTTAGGGCTTTTACCAGCTATTTTTAAGGGGCATTTCTTTCCAAGGCTACTTTTTTGAATCCTTTGCTTAGAATGGCTGTGATTATTTGCACATAAACAATGTGTAGAATTTTCAAAGATCAGTTTATTTGTGGAATGAGTCTAGATCCTTCTTTTCTAATTTCTTGTTTTTGGTATGAATTCCAAACGGGATTTATTGAGACTGTTAGGGTGCCTTCAGGCTTCACAAAGCAAAGTCCTTGCCCTTGAGGAACTTACATTGGAATTGGGAAATCAGCATTCTCCAGTGGTCCTTTCCTCAGGCCTCCTTAAAGTCATCTATGTGCTTATGTGGCTTTTCTCCAGGTGTGTGCAGTGTTGGAGCAGAGAACACAGAACACAGGATTATCTAGGGTTGGAAAGACAAGAGGACAAAGACATCGAGGGCTTTATGGAGAGACCGTAAGTGTCTCAGAAGGAAGGGAGGCCAAGGTGCGTGTGTGTGTGTGTGCGTGTGTGTGTGCGTGTTTGTGTGTGTGCGCGTGTGTGTATGTGTATGTGTGCGTGCGAGCGTGTGCGTGTTTGTGTGTGTGTGCGTGTGTGTGTGTGCGCGTGTGTATGTGTGTGTGCGTGCGTGTGCGCGCGCGCGTGTGTGTGCATGTGCGTGTGCGTGTGTGCATGTGCGTGTGCGTGTGCGCGCGCGCGTGTGTATGTGTGTGTGTGTATGTGTGTGTGTGCGCACACACAATGATGTGGCGCACTCATCACCGAAGATGGAGAAAATGCTTACAGGACATGGTGGGTAGGTGGAGGCCAAAGACTGGAGATCTCCATGAAGTCATGAAGAAACGGAGAGGGAGCAAGAGGCGAGAGATACAGATTGACTTTTCCTGTCGGGTCTGTCTTGTCTCTTCAGTGAAAATGTAAAAAAGGACCAGGCACGACATTTCCTTTGTGTTTCTTTCAGCTCCTGGTTCAGATGCTCATAGCACATGCTCCCTAAACATTTTCTGAAGAAAGTCAGCTCACCTGTGGGCTTGGTGAAGATCATTTGGGGTCAATGATCAAATTTTTTTCATGTATTTAGAAATAATTGAGGCATTCATTGGTTCATGCTATAATCTAGTGGTGGTGTGAACACACACACACACACACACACACACACACACAATGATGAAAAGGAAGTCCCCACCATTTGACATTTGTTCTTTACTTTCAGGTGAAGGGAAAGTATTATCTCAGAGAGACAGTCTGGGGAGACAGCTTGGGGAGTCTTCAGAATCTCACTCACATTCTGGATGTGGTTCTGCCTTACCAGTAACGCCAAAAATAATGTTCCTTCCCATAGACCAGTAGTTCTCCTTTCACTCCTCATGATTTTTCAGGCTCAGTGCATTTAAAGGCCCAAATGAGCAACTTATTCTTTCTGATCCTACTACTGCTCTTCTGCTCAACATTCAACTTTTTCTCATGTTTATATTCAGCTTTAAAAAAAATCACTAAAGGCTTCCACAGTCGAAGTCACAGCAAAAACGAGAGAATAAAATTTTAATTTTGGAGTGAAAGCTAAAACTTTACGATATCATTTCTATATATTCTTGGATATTTTGTAATTAGCTTGCTGCTGCCTGGGCACCACTGTGGTGAGTTCTTTGCAATGGTGTCTTACATTCTCCTGGTTACCCAAGCGCTGGCCCAGGGCTGGGACACAGTAGAGGCTTATAGGTGTATGTGCACCTGATGTGAATATGTCGTACGTTCAATTCGAACATACCAGCAGTGCCTCTAATGCATGCTTTCTTAGGTAACATCTTCCTTAAGCTGTGCCCCAGACACAACAGACCTGACCAGAATCATGCGGTTACCATGGCATCCAAAGAGGGCCCTTAGCTCACCGAGTTCTCCAGACAGAAAGATGGGAAACTGCTCTGATAGAACATTTTCTACTTTAGAAGCTGAGAATAGACACTGCATTTATCTGAAACAGCAAATGTGATTTTCAAAACTTCTCCCAGGCATTATCTTTTTAAGATATTTGCTGAAAGCTGCTCACCGGTTTATATGCCGCGGCACTGACTCACAGCAGCTCTCCTTTCATCTCCGATCTGGAAGCTTCTTTGTGTATACAATAGAAATGTGAATGGCGCTAGCTAAGAAATTGCTTTGAATTTCACAGAAGAGTTGAAGTGACTGAGCTCTTCTGTATTCAGGGAGAGGGGAGAGAAGATGGGTCCACCTCGAATAAAATGGCAGGCCTGCTTTCTTCCTGTGCAACTTCTCCCGAACAGTTCTTTGATGTTAATCTAATTCGCAGCAATCACTAACTCCAAAGCAGCGGAGCTTAGATCTTTGAAAGGATTGCTTTTTATGAAGTCTTATTGTCTGAAATTTCTGCTTAATGGCAAGGCCACTGAACCACTCACTTTTAGCTTTAGAGTTAGTAGGCAGGGACTATTTAAGGCATTCATTTCTATTGCTTGACATATGGACACAGTGTGGCAAAAGTAGGTTTAGAGTTGTGAGTACATAAAACACATTCTTGCATTATCATTTATTAAATACTAGAGGCCTGGTGCATGAATTCATGCCTGGGTATGGTCCCTCGGCCTAGCTGGTGATCGGGGCCAATCGGGGCGGGGGGATGAGGGACCAGGGGATATTGGCCGGGGGCGGCGGGGGAGGGACTACAGGAGGTTGGCCGGCCATGGGAAGTTGGCTGTGGGAGCGCACTGATCACCAGGGGGCAGCTTCTGCATTGAGCGTCTGCTCCCTGGTGGTCAGTGCATATCATAGCAACTGGTTGACTGGTCTTTTGGTCACTTAGGCTTTTATATATATAGATTGTATACTTTTCCATAAAAAAAACTGTAAACCTACTTTTGCCCCACCCTGTATACACTTTGCAGGGTTCAAAGCATTTTTGCATCCATTTTTGTAACAACTGCCTTAAGGTAGAGAGATGAATTTTTTTTAATGCCCATTTTTTTTTTTTTTAATGAGAGGATTGAGGGTCAGAAAAATTATGCCTCCTTTAAAACAAGTTCTTACCAGGAAGTGGGCCTGGAATTAGAGCCTACTTTTCTTGTTCCAGACTCAGAGTCGAGTTGCTCTTTCACGATGGACAGTGTGAGGGTGGTAAGGGAGAATCTATAGATGGTTTGGTAATTAGCTGCTTAATCGTCTGTCTCCTGCTTTGACTCTAAGCTCCCCAAAGGCATTTACTCATCATTATAGCCCCAGTGCCTAGAATACATAGTAGCTGCTCAGTTAACATTTTTGTTAATAAATGAGCAATACTAATGTCAACATATCTACCTACCCCCTTCTTTCGCATTCCAGTGGCATAGAAAATGTTGAATGTAAGAATGATATTTTCAATAAATATGGGCAGAGTGAAGAGCACAGGTTGTCCTCCATCAAAGCAAAGGGTGAACAACACTGAACTGAGCTGTTGAAAAATACAGATGAGATGGAAAATAGAGCTCCTGCTTTCTGGGAGCTTAAATTCAGCCTAGAGAGACAGAACACCCCTCTCCCCCCCCCATGGCTGAGAAAATCACCGTCCAGAGGTCAGGTTGGCCCCGCCTTCTTAGAAACTCAGAGTTAGGGGAAAGGAAAGACACACATTGCAGAAACCTTGGTTTCAGAGGGAGGAGGACGTGGAAGAACTGTCGCTCCTTTGTTTTGTACTATAATTACCTGCACCTCTTCAAGGTTTTTATGCAAGAAACTAAATGCAGCGACTGGTCTGTTCAAGAGATGAATCATTCTAATTAACTAGAATAGAAGGTGAACTTTGACAAAGCTTCAATCAGTTCCTTTCTTTAAAGTGAAGTAATTATGCTGTAATTTAGCATCAGCGAATAATTATTTCCATCCTTATCTCAACCAGAACCAAGAGTTTCCAAATCCTAGGGGCTTCTCAAGGTTTAGTGCTCAAACCACGTGCTTGAGTATCCATGGATGAAATTCTGATTCTGGGGGTGAGGGGAGAGGGCCTTATGCAGGGTCTGGGAATCTGCTTTTTTAAAAAAATAAAAATAAACATTTTATTTTGCAGTCCTATATAATAAAAGCCTAATATGCAAATTGTCCCTTGGACTGGATGTTCGACCAGGGGGTGGGGCTGGCCGGACAACTGCAGGAAGGGAGGCCCCGGCCAGCAGCTGGTAGTCACTAGGGACTCCACCTGTGCACAAATTTCGTGCACTGGGCCTATAGTAAATTTTTTTTTTGCCTCTAGTAATTTTATAATTACAGAAAAGTTGCAAAGATAGTATAGAAAGTTCCAATATTCCCTTCACCTAGCTTCCCCTAGTGTTAATTTCTTATATAACCAGAATATATTTGTCAAAATTAATATCAGTGCGTAATATTAAGCTACAGACTTTATTCGAATTTCACAAGTGTTACACTAACATCCTTTTCCTGCTCAATCCAGAACATCACTTTACATTTTGTCATCATGGCCCCTTAGTCTCCTTAGACCTGTGATAGTTTCTTAGTCTTGCCTTGAATCTCCCCAGGTGGTTCTCAGACACTAGAATTCCACACCCATCGCTCTTCCAAAGGCAGGGACAGACCCTGGGCTCACCTGTCCAGGGCTGAGAAGCATGTGCTGGAGGATCGCCCCTTGCCCGAGTGGTACCTTGTGTTTGTCATCCCACATCATGCTCTGAGCAGTCAGGGACAGCAGGAAACAGAAGGCACACTCTAATGGAGTCAGAATTTAGAAAAAGGGCTATTTACAGAGGTGTAGGCAGGGTGAAGGGAACAAATAAGGGATAGTAAGGCAGCCAGGAACTTACAGCACTGAAAAGCTTTCACTGTTTGGGACAGGGTGAGAAGAGCAGGAGTCAGCCAGCCAGGGGAGCAGTAGTGAGGGACATGTAGTTGGAGATCCAGCCACTGCCAGAACTTCCAAGAATCCCCAGCTGCAGGGGATGTGGAGGAAGTCAGGCCTTCATCTCCTCTTCCCCAGTCTCCTGCTAGCGCCTCCCATTGGTGGAACTGAGGGCACAGAGGAGGGAGAGAAGAGTGGAGAGAGGATCTGGAGAGTGGATTAAGGGAGGGATTAAGGTGAGAATAACCAGCACCCTGTTAAAGCACAAAGCAGGAGAGAGAGCCTGATGCGTTCATTGTGCCCAGGTTAAAACGTGTGCTCTGCTTATTAATTCATAGCTACTGTGTTATTAGGGGGCCATGGTTTAATGAAAAAAGGGGAGTCCAATGAAAACATTACATGCAGCCTTGGAAACTGTACGATTAGTCAACTTGTTGCAAATCCAACAAATACCCTTTGGTGGGTTAATGATATAAAGAGAACTGTGGCCTCCAGCCAAGTAAATAGGTATCCAGATTGAAGAACAAAAAGAACCATCTGAGATACAGTCTCAGAGTGATAACAGGTTTTAAGAGTGTCATATACCACCTTGTATGACTTGGATAAAACAGTGCTTTTTTGTTTGTTTTGTTATTTGACTCTAGTTTTTGAAAGACGACAGATATCTTTATCTTTTCTGCAGTATCACGAATTAAATTCTGGGTGCCAAAGAAGAAAATTTAGAAAATGTTCCCTTTCTTTTTGTACTTGCAAAAGAATGAGAGTGAAAAAAAGCTCATTTTTCTCAAGCATCCATATGACTTAAGAAGAGTCACTAGTCTTTAGAACTGGGCTTTCCTGGGTTTTATCCAATGGTTGTTTTCGTTTTAATATATTTTTATTGATTTCATAGAGGAAGGGAGAGGGAGAGAAATATCAATGATGAGAGTGAATCATTGACTGGCTGCCTCCTGCACGCCCCCTACTGGGGATTAAGCCCACAACTCAGGCATGTATCCTGACCAGGGATTAAACCGTGACCTCCTGGTTCATTGGTTGACACTCAACCACAGAACCACACTGGCCTGGTTGGTTTTTGTTTGTTTGTTTGTTTATTTGTTTTGATGGCGAGGAAGAAATGAGTGAGATTTTTCTCTCCCTCCTTTCAAAAAAGAAGTAGGTGTTAGAAGGAGGAATATGAGCTGTGTTTTGCTATTTTTTATATTAAGTTTTACATTAAATATGTTGTTTTCCCAAACAGAAAGCTTGGTGGAGGTTTGCTGTGTTCGTGCATGTTTTTCATAGATGCTGGTCTTTTGTGTTTGCGCACTGTCCTCAGTCAGGAAGCAAGCATTTCTATATTTATTTTGCAAAGCAGTTGCATTGGGATCTTGGCAGGAAACGGAATCGACCCCTGAGGGTTTGAAAGAAGAGAATTTAATGAGGGGGACCATTGCTGCACCTGTGGGCAGGGTTACAGGAACAAGCAAGGGATGGTCCAGTATCCAGGACTAGCAGCAAAGGGAAGCCATTGCCATCCCCAGGCCAAAGGGGCAAGAGTAGCAAATGGTGGGGTGCAGTGGGGGCTGTGACCATGGAGGAAGGGCCACTTGACAGAAGCCAGCGCTGTGAAGGGACATAGCTGTTTTCAGACACTGCAGTGAAACAAGGAGACCTAGGGGAAACAGCACCTCATCTTTGGCTGGATGGAAAGTATTTCAGTCAAGCCCATTAGTCAAGCCCAACAGGAAGCTAGAGTATAGATGACATGGGGGCAGGAGAGGGTGGAGTATGGTTGGGGGTGTTGTTGATGGTGAATAACCAGGAAAATGGTCCGTTGCTGTTAAGCTCCCCAAATAATTACTTGTGACATTAGGCTTGGAGGAAATGCAAACTGATGCATTACGTTAACGAGAGCAGCCGTTTTTAAAGGACCAGTTTTACTGTTTTTAAAAACTGACTGTTCCCCTAGCTTGTTCTGAAGTTTTAGTGCATAAAGACCCCATTATCTTGAGTTTTCTTATCCTCACGGTATCGGAAGAAATGCGTTGACCTTCAACCTAATGCAGAGCCTGAATTTAACCTCCAGGGGCCCCGAGGGCGGGGGACCAGCATAGCTGGTGTTATTGGTTGCCCCAATTGGCATTTTCAGAGTGAAAAATGGCCATCATAACATGTATGCTCTGATTTTCTTAATGGCTTGTTTCTGTTGGAGCTAAATGTAATTACTAAATAATCATTTTCAGTTGTGCATTGATTATTTGTGCATGAATTACTTAATGAAAATAGACTTAGATAACCAGGTGGTAGCGAGGCTCACTTCTGGGAAAACATCCACTCTAGTCCACACCCCCCGTTGAAAAATAAAAGCAAAACAATCTTGCACGCTCTCGCTACTTTAACCAAACCTGACCCCAGGATCATGTAAGAATTTTTGCTGGGCGGCTCAGAGAAGTGGAGCTGAAAATAGACTGGCTATAGCAATTCCAGTGGAGGCACCTGAAAATGGTCTCTTTAGCCAGGGCTTCATAGAAAGTGACAAATTCACAGTGGCTGGAAGACTGCATTCTTGGAGGGGAGATTCATATTCGATTTCCCTTGTCCTAGTGGACTCTCTGAAATACTCTCCATCCAGTCTTTAAATATGATGCAGTGGAAGCTTATCGGTCTCATTTTTGCTGTGATATTTTTGTCCTAGTTAAGCCTCCTTTCCTTTCCGTATTTGTGATGGATTCTTGGGCAAAGCTACCTTCATCATGCTCTTTAGAAATATGACATTTACTTATTTGCATCTGTTAGTTAGTTTGCACTGTTATTAATCTTGACTGTGTTGCCTTTTCCCTAGCTTAGACAATGTCCAGCCTGGCTTGGTCTTCCGCCATATTGGCTGATCTCTTTATATCATGAAAAATGTTAAGTAGAAAGGTCAAAAATTGGTCAGAAACTATTCATTCTTGTGGTCAGTTGGTTTAAAGTTCAAGGATCTTTGACTCTCGTAGCATAAATGAGTTGAATTGCAATTTTGAGCAAAGCTAAAGAAGAACAATCTGTCAATCATGCTTTGTGAAAAGAATATCATCTCTTTGAGTAGCTAGAATCAATAATCTGCGATAGTTAATTACTCTAAGTGAATACAAAGACCTTTTTGTCATGATTGATTTGACTGGTACAAGATATTAGAGCAGGTACGTAGTGATTAATGCAATGTCATGCTAGCTTGCTTTAACCTAAGTTAAGAACCCATGATAATAGGTATTAGCACTAATGTAAAGATAGTCTCTATCCTTCAAAGCTATGCTATCAGTGTCAAGATCGTTTTCCAGATCACTGTGGTGGCAAACATGGATGCATCTTTAACTCTGCTGCCCTCCATGCTCCCTCAAGTTCAGTTAATCCCATGGTGGCTAGCCTTGCAAGGTAGAGTCATTTCCTTTTCCATTGTTACCTCCATGGGCAATGGCCTGGTTATTGAGATAACCTTCTGCAAAGCTGTCTGCTCATAGTATTTCCCTGTGCTCAGAAAGTACGTTTCCTGGGCCATAATATTTATCAGAATCTGCCTCTGCTTAGAAACCCTCAGCCAGTTATTATGTACAGAGTAAACTCCCTGTCCGTAACCAATGAAGGCATTTCTGTGAGCATCTGCTAGGGGCAGGGCTCTGCTAGGTGCTGTGGGAACACAGACCACGTCCACTTGCTTGTTCATTGGTGTCCTCAATTAATCAGTTCCTGTAGAGCAGGGATTATACTTGAGGCATATAAATGCACAGCACTAAGACTGGCTTTTAATCAGCATTCATGATTACATATTGTCAGTTGTGGATGGTTTTTAAAAGTATGTTTCAGAAAATGATATACCTAGGCCCCTCGAGGCAATTGATGTGGCCCCTAATATTTTTTTGAAACTCTCTTTTTAGAATTATCTTTAGAACTCATACATTACAAAAGCAAGAGTCTCGTTACTCTATTCTTTTGTTCAAGATACAGTTTATCCCAAGGCTGTGGGTTTGATCTCCAGTCAGAAGCAACCAATAAATGAATAGATGAAATAGCAAATTGGCCTCTCTCTCTCTCTCTCTCTCTCTCTCCTTTCTCCCTCTCCCTCTCCCTCTACTTCTCCCTCCCTCCCTTTCTCTCAAATAAAAAGATATAACTTAACCAATGCCTGCTTAGTCCCAGGTGTTGTGCCACGTCCTTGGCATGCTAAGATGTGTTAAAACCCACCAAAGACTACCAGGGATACACCATAGTTAATAAACTCAGGTTTGTTAGCTTTCTGCAGCGAGGGAGAGCACACGCCATGGAAAACTGTAGGGCATTTCAACAGGTGAAAGTTAGTGAAGAATATCTGTTGAGTTTGCAGGACTAGAGTTTGTAATAGGATGGTCTTGGCTAGCGATTGGTCACACTTTATCAAGGAGGAAGTTGCTAAAACAATCAGTGGTCTTATCTTTAGGACTCATGACTTGGTGTGGAATCATTGTTAGATTAGTTGGTTTGTGGTCTTAGAACACCATGAGTCTGAATGAACTTGGGGTAAGAGTCTGAACTTAGTTTGTCTTGAATGTCATGATTTCATAGAATTTTTCTATTTTTGTGAGTCATAACACAGTCTGCAAGTTGTGGTTTCTGTTTCAATTTCCAGCCCCGCCCCCCCACACACATACACATGCATCCTAGTTGCCAGCTGAACTGCTTTTCCCTTTATCAGAAGAATAATGACAAAGTTCCTGTCCTCAAGGAGTTCCAAACCTAGACTATTATAATATAATTTAATATGTGCCATAATGGATATATAAATAAGGTATTACTGAGTTTAGAGGAAATAACTTTTCAAACTACCACTTTGTTGAAATCCTATCATATACAAAGCTCTATATATATTATGTACTGGGCAAGTTACATTGTTTTATTTAATCCCCAAGAATTGGAAGTTGGTGCTATTTTTCTTATCCTCATTTTAGAGTCAAGAAATTGAGATACAAAGAGGTTAAGTAACCTACTCAAGGTTACCCAGCTAAGAGATGATAGACCTAGGACTTCATTAAACACACATTTGCTGGGCACTGTTCTAGGTGCTTTATATAATCTCCATAATATTTATCAGAATCTGCCTCTGCTCAGAAACTCTCAGCCAGTTGTTATGTACAGAGTAAATTCCCTGTTCATAACCAATGAAGGAATTTCTGTGAGGGAAGAGAAGAGAGAGAGAGAGAGAGAGAGAGAGAGAGAGAGAGAGAGACCGAGACCATTGAACATTGAACATTTGAATAATATTACCAATTCTACCTGCCCCTCCATCAGGACAGGTCACCAGCCTGTGCCCTGGCTCAGATGGCTTCAGTTTTCACATGACCTCCATGGTGTAAGCATCTGACCACATGCGTGGCGCGTTAATAATGTGCTTCCATACAGCATGGCTCGTAGAGGAAGCTCAACCTCAGAGGCAGGTGCTCGGTCCAAGAGGCAGGGATTCCCATCAGCGCCGGACGGGCTGAGCTGGAATTGCACACAAGCAGCACGGCAAGGCCACTGACTCACCTTCCTGAGGGTTTTCAAAGGGCTGCCTCTTCGGAGACCCCTTTACCCAGGATGGTGGGCTGTGCGTGGTCAGGGGGAGCCTGGCAAGGGCTTTGATTATATTGACTGTGCCCTCTGAAGGGGTTCTGGCCCCCCAGGGCTCCTACCTTGTCCACAGACTCCCTACAAAAGCACCTCCAGATCTGTCCCGTCATCCTTTGCTTTTCCCTACTCTCTACTGCACCTCCCCTTTTCCCTAGCGCCTCTGTATCCGCTGGTGTGCTGAACTCTCTCT
>NW_006288434.1:3083367-3089066 GCF_000327345.1 Myotis davidii
CTACATCCTGAACCCTGTCTTACTCTATTGACATCAAAACCTCTGCCCTTCTTGGCCCGCCCCGAACTGCCTTACTCCCACTTGCCTGTGGGGAGAGCTGAGGCCCATAAGTTAGTACTACTTGTTTCAAGTAGATCCCCACAGCAGACCTGTGCCTATTTCAAAATTATCTTTTCTCACAAAACTTTATTGAAGATTTCAAGGTTAGGATTTTGGTACTGGTGGGATTACAATGGAAATAGATCAGTGTTGGCTCCTTTTCTTCTCAAATGTCCTGTGCAAAGCTGTAAGGGTCTCAGCCTGGTGGGAGCAGGTAGCATTGGCAGTTTTCCCACAAGAGGTGAGGGCACCTGATGACGCACAGCGGTTGGGACAAGGCTGTGTCAGTGTGTGGTCTGTCTGACTTGTCCCACGGAGGCTACTCAGGACGCCATCAGAATTAGGGAAGATGAATATTTCTGTAAAAATAGTGTGTTGACTATGCGATGCCAGGCAAGAGAAGATGATTCAGTGTGCCCTTTGCTACCCTTAGAAAAATAACAAAATATGTCTTCCTTTCTACTTAAAACCAAAATAAACCACTTCCTATTACTGTCATTCACAAAGCTAAATTAAAACCAAACTGAGATGGAGAGGGAGGATATTTTCATTTAGGACAGAGAAAATCAAACTGGTAAGACAAGCAGTGGTTGGTATGAGGGCCTGGCCCGCAGTGGTCATTCAGAGATCGTCAGTTCATTCACTATTTGCTGAGGGGCGTTTGTTCCACAAACTACTTTGGTGGTGCCTATTATTAAAATGATGGCTGGAAGCTGGGTTTAGGAGAACGTCACTTGCCCAGTGCCATGACAGTCTGAGAGAATATGGCTTAGAAACAAGAATACAGAGTGTGACATTTCCTAAAATCTCCCCCAGGTTTCTTTCTACAGAGTTGATTTGCATTCATTGAGATTAAATGAAAGCAGGATGTTTTGTCCTCTTCCCTGCCTTCCTCAAAGCTGGGTTAATCGTGCTTCCTTCATCGCCCCCTACTTTCTCTGGCAAGGCACTCATCACATTTTATGAGAACTGCCTTCGCCGTGCATCTTTTGTTGTAATCTGTATCCCAAATGGTGTCTGGAACATAGTTGGGGCTCATTTGTGGAATGAATGAATGAAAGAGTAAGTGAATGAATGAGTGGGGTTAAGGTGTTATGTTTCTCTCCTCTTCTGCAAGTTTATGAAGTAAAAAACCAGGTTTAATTCTATAGACGATCACACAGGCTCTCAACAAAAGCACTGGCACTTTCCCTGTTGTCCCAGACATGCTGGGACTGGTATTGAAAGAAATGTGTTGTGAAAGGCTTTATTAGCCCTCTGAATCCAGTTGTCAGAGAACGTTAAACTTGTCAGGCTTCAGAACCAGAAGAATAAGTGCAAATGCTTTTCCTTGGTATTCCTGTACTAGAATTAAGGAGAATGAGAGAGGCCAAGCCCAGATCTCAGTAAACTGGGTGGTGGTGGGGGCGAGGGGAGGGTGCATTGAAGATACTAGTCTAGTTGGATGAGGGTTAATCTCATAAAGTCATTTCATCTGAGCAAAATAAAGGAGCTTGAGAGTTTGGAGAAGCAAGTGGCTTAGCCAGGGATGCATCAGTAAGCAGAGCCCACTATTCTAAGGGCAGTGATGTTTTCTGTGTCCTTTAAGCTGGATGTGGACAGCTTCAGAATTAGTATCAGTACTCTGGGCTTTTATCATTCAATATTATTCCCTAAAGTTCCCCCAAATTTCATCATTATCATTTTAAACAAAGTTATTTTAGTCTCTTAAATCAACATGCTCTATTTTGGTTGTTTGGAGGTTGTTTCCATTATTTTTACCATTATAAATAATGTTGCCATGAGCATCTTCTTGTGTATAGTTTCTTTTTTTTTCCTTTAGTGTAAATTAGCACCACATTAAGGGAATAAACTTTTTTTAAAGCTCTGGATAGCTGTTGTGAAAATATATTTTTTAAAAGGCTGTAGTGCATCACTTAGGGAATGTATTTTAGTTCTTTTTGAAAGCTGTGTACTCTGCTCAGTGACATTTACCACTCTGTGATCATTTGTTCTGTTATAAATCTGAAAACGTGTGCTCCAGATTGCTGTCTCCATAGAACTTGGTGTGAAATCCCCATAAAATCTAGGGTCCCATGAGGCTCCGTAGCATCACATTCAAGGAAAGGGATGTCCAACAATCAAAAGCAATTACAAAATTTAATTCTAGTCTTTATTCTAACTCTCAAAGAACATTAAATGGAAGTTCTTCAAACTACCCTTTCCCTGCTTTTCCGTTCTGTCACTGCAGTTGCTCGATGCCTGTCCTCTCTTCATGCTGCAACCCATTTCTAAATGGCTGCTCTTTTGCTTGCTGCGGACAGACTGTCCAGCTCACACATTCAGTCATCTTCTCCAAAGCCCACACACCCTACACACAACTCTTTGTGACATAGACCCTCCCCTGAGAAATATAGTCTGAATGTTCCCTGGTGGATGCTCTCACACCCAGAAGACTCAAACTCTACACACGAGAAAACCCTGCAGCCAACCCGACAAGCAAGAACATCTTCTCCTTAGAAGTAGGTGGGGACTGGGGAAGACCGTGCAGTCACGGTTTCATAATTATGTCCCTGTCATGGATAATAACAGTAAACATTTATGAGTTTTCTCCAGGCCCGGCACTGTTCTGTGTACCTTACATATATTGTCACTGCATCCTCAGAACAACCTTATGAATTAACTGATATTCTCCATTCCATGTTTGAGATGGAGACACTGAACCAGAAAATGTTTTAAGCAACTTTCTCAACGTTACACAGTAAGTGACAGAGCTCGGATTTGAACTAGTTGGTCTGGCTTTAGAGTATGAGTTCTTAACTGCAGCACTCTACTTCTTAATTTCTATTTTAACACATCTGATAGTTATTGCACACACACATTAGCTACATTGATATATAAATACATCGTTTTTTCCTTATTTTATCAAAATATAGAGCAAGAATTTGAAAACAAAGTACAGCATTCATTGCTCGAGTTACTTTTTAAAAATCACTTGGGGACTTGGTGCTACTGTGTCAGTCTTCTGGCCACGGAGCTGCTTTTATTACTTCTTGTTAGGAGGAAGGCCTATTTTGACAAGGTCAGTGGAAAAATAGAAACCATCCTAAAATCTGGAACATAACTCTACTGAAAAAGGATTTATTTGCCAGTACACTGACAGGGAGCAGTCGCTGAGCCTCTTAAAGGAAAAGGGTTGGTAATTTAAATAGCTTTTTATCAATCTCTCAAGTAAATGGATGCATCTTGCTTATGCTCTGGGTTTGTTTTTAATGCACTAGCTTTCCTCTTTGAAATTTTTCTTTCAGATATGCCAATTACTTGGTCTGGCTCCTTGCTTTCAGCCCAGAGACAGTGCATGATGCAATGCTCTGATAAGAATCCCCTTCTCCTTTGGAAAAATTGCTTGCAAGCTAGACACATGAACACATGAACATCTTTTCTAGTCCGAGGCAAACAAAGGATTATTGTTTGTTTGTTTTGCCCAAGAAGAAAATGTCTAGCAATTTAGCTCACTCTTCACAGTGTAAATTTACTTTAAAAACATTATTCAGGTTCAGTTTGAAACCCTGCCTATCATCTGCTCTTCAAAGAGGAGTGCTGATTGGGAAATGGCAGCAGCTCTCCAGTTTGTTGTGGTTGTGGAAAGAATGCCGCGAAAGGAGTCCCGAGACCTGAGGTCAAGGTCATTTCTGCTGATAACCAGCTGCTTTGGGCTCATTACTTATCCTCTCTGAGTTTTACTATCTTCATCTACAAAATGAAGGTTTACACTAAAAAGATTCTATGCTTTTCTCCATATGTAATAAGCACTAGAGGAATTTCTATGCTAGATAATCTTCTAGATCCTGCCCATTCTGGGATGGGAGGAGTCAAGGGGTCCCTGGGAAGGTCTAATAAGGCAAAGGTGCTACCCCCCTGTCTGGAGTATCCCTCACTCCCCCCACTACTTACTAAGTCCAGCTGTCTGGCGCGGGCTCAAAATCGCCCAATTAAAGATTCACGTCTTAAGATTAGGCAGCACTTAAAATAAAAATATCACTAGAATAAACTTTGTAAGCTATTTGCCATATTTTTTAGTTTATTTAACTAATCCAATAAGCAGTAATTTAGCACATAAAATATTTAAGACACTGAGTGGGGCTCCAGGCGTGTTTGGAGTGCTGGGGAGGAATGGGAAGATGAAGCAGATATGGGCCTGCACTTGAAGGATCTATAATGAGGTGGAGAATGGGCAAATCTGCATCAATGTCGGATGTGCACTGCCCACTGTGAGTGTTGTAAGAGTTCAAATGGAAAGCAGGATTGCTGTCAGCTGCATTGTTTGGGGAAAAAAATTTCTTTTTAATTGAGATCAGGTTCAAATATGGCTTTGACATGAAGGGCAATGACTTGGCATGAATCAAAGCTTAGAGGTGGGAATTTCCAGGGCAGGTTGGGAAATATAGTTCAATATATAAGTTGAAGCCATGGTACTGTAAAAGGCAGACAAAGGAAATGGAATTTAATACAGTGAGTTAAAGGGAGTGAGCATTCGTTCTTGAACAAGAGAGTGAGATGCTGATGGTGAATTTCAGGAACTTTGCCCGGCAGGGTGTGTAGCATAGTTGGCAGCCCTATGTCTTCAGAGCTTCAATCCTCACCACTTGAATGTTATTGAATGTTTTTGGGATTTGATCTGATGTCTTTCTAGGAAGAAGGGTTCACTATAAATAATCTCGTCAGCAAAAAATAAGCAACTTGGGAGGAAAAAGGAAATATTTAAGGGATCTTAAAGTGAAGAGATAGGGATTGGCATGTAGGACTCTAGGCCCACCATCAGCATTCACCCCCCTTTCCTTCTCCAATTTTTCTAGCCCTTAAAAGGGAGTAAAATGACAAACTGTAAAAGGTCACAGGGTTTGGGGGCGGTGTTATATTTAGGTTCTCATCATTTAAAAAATATGAAAGCTATAGAATCTGCCTTATTCCTCATTTCTCTGTCCTCTCATTAGATGAGGACATTCTTAACAGGTTACATATTGGAATTATGGTACAAGTTTCTGAGTCGGCTATCTATTGCTGCATAACAAATCACCCCAACACCATGGGTAAATGATGAGAACCTAAATATAACCCCGCCCCCAAACCCAGTCTGAGCTGGGTTTGGTGGGAAGGAAGGCTCATCTCTGCTCCACATGGCATCAGCGGGGACAGGTCAACTGCAGGCTGGAGGGCCCACTGCCAAGATGGTGCCCCCACACGGCTAGTAAGTTGGGCCCTGTTGTTAGCTGGGAGCTCAGGGCGAGGAAATATGGTTCCTGTTCACATGGCTTGGCTTCCGTGTGGCATGATGGATGAGTTCCCAAAATGAACATCCTGAACGAGAAAAAGAGAGAGGAAGAGAAAGAATAAGCAAACAAGCCAGGCAGAAGCTGTGTCGCTCTTTTGACCTACATTTGCATGTCACCAGAATAATTACAACCACATGTAGAAGTGAGCAACTTAAATCCTCCTCTATCTAAGAGGAGGGGAATTCAACTCCACCTCTAGATGTGAGAAATGTCACAGAATTTGCCAACGTGTTTTAAAGCCACCACAGCATCCATACGATTCTCTCTTCCCCTTCCAGTTCCTCTTTC
>NW_006288434.1:3089130-3094668 GCF_000327345.1 Myotis davidii
AAGATTAAGAATCTCTTTAAGTGTATCTTTAAATGTTCATAGGAGTGAACCTAGAATGCCCTCTAGTACAGGGTCATGTGTAGCTGAGTGAAGCTGCGTTTGGGGGACAGTGACATAAAGGAGAGAACTTGCCCCCACAAAGAAGATATATCCAGCCTCCCAAAACACCAGGCTGGAACTTCAGGCTGGATGGTAATGTCATCACTGCCCCATTTCACTGCTTTTGTTGTTATCCAGTTAGTCTCCTTGGCTATTTTTTAAGGGCAGGATAGCTGATGAAATCATCTGTATAGGCCACAAATGGAAACATGCTTTTAGAGGATGGCCTTCATCTTTGAAGCTGGTGTTGAAATGACAGTTGGACTAAGGGGAGCATGGGATATCCTTTAGAGGTACTTCATACTCTAATAAAGTAAATAATCTCTGGATGGGCCCTTCAGCGACATAGTTCCATAACATCCATGTCTCTGACTCTGGTGTCTGCTGTCACCGGTCACTCGGAGGGCTGGTATCTGTAAGAGGTATTCTGGCCCCCATCATGTGGGATGCCTGAGCTCCCGGCAGAGATGAGAAGCTGAGCTGCAAAGATAGGATCTGAGATGATGGCAGAAGTTCCCTGGGTAGACCTGTCTCAGGGTCACACAGTCAGTCATAAAAGGCCTTCTCTGTGATTCGAAAGGCAAGTGCTGGTTTCTCAGCACTTCTTTAACCTTGCTCTGAGGGAAACTTAATCAAGAGAATGTTACTGTACTCTGTTTTCTTCTGATGGGTTCTGCATGGCTGCAGTTCCACTTGATAGCTCCTGGCTTGTCTTTAATTCCAAGTACAAGGGAGAGAGGATGTTATTTGGAGAGTCCTTTAAGCCCTTTGCACTGATGGGAAGAACATGCTTCAGTGCTTGCTGATTTCCCAGGTTCCTGAGAGGTGTTTTTGAGTCATTTAGAAATAGCTGAATGATTTCTGCCATAAATTCCAAACTTCTTTCACTTAAGAGCTTCAACATTTATTAGTCAACTGTCTTATCAAGGAGGTGTTTTACTTCATTCTTAAAGGCTTAGGCTATTTTTTCTATAAATTATACTATCTAATGTTAGGATGATCTATATAATTACACTGATATTTATTGAAACTATGTCATGATGAAACCACACCCTGGATGGAAGCTACGTCTCTCCCATTGGTCTTGAAAGCAAGAGCTTGTTCTACTGGATGCAGAGCCTGGCACTGTTTTATATAATGTTTTAATTAGGCAGAGATTTCTTTTTTTCTGCATTAAAACTTTAGAAAGGTTAAAGAATTAGAAGCAGAGGAGAACTGTCCAGGGAACGGGGAATGAGTCATTTTTATAGCCTTGCATTACTAGTTGGCTTCTTTCCTTTCGTCTGGTTCCTTCGGTGCTCATGGTCTGTAGAAACCTCAGGTGGAGGCATTTCGGGAGAATGCTAGATTAAAATAACATTGCCGAGTCCGGGCTGGAAACGGAAGGCACACTCAGGAGAGTTTAAGGAGCGACCTATTTACACAAGTGTAGGCATGGTTAAGGGAAACCAACAAAGGACAACGAAAACACTGTGGGGGCGGGCGGGGGTGGGGGGGTCCATTCCTATCCCTGGACTTAAAGAGACAAAAGGAGGAACAGACGTGGATGCAGGAGAGGCTACTGGATGGGGTTGGTGCTTTGGGCAGAAGAAGTTATCCACCTACTAGGACAAAGGCTGAGAGAGTCAACCTTCTTCCCCTTCCTTCTCGTCACCTGTCGAAGTCTTCCACTGGCCCACCCAACCTAAGCCCAGACAGAGGGCAAGAAACCCATCGCTACATAAAAGCTGGTGTTCTGGGGTACCGAGCAGGGTGGATTTGAAGGGGCCTATGGGAAATAGCTGTCGCAGCAGATAAACACAACCCTACAGTTTTGGTTTTAGTTAGTTGTTTTTCTCACAAAGACGAGCTCATCAATTAGGATGGGGCCTAATTGCATGATGAATTTAACATAAATTTCTCTCTAATAGGATAAGGATAAAAACTCAGATTGCACAAAATCTTTTCCCCACCCCTCCCCCAAGTTCATTAGCTCATGACAAAGGGAATAGAAGACTTCATAGTTCTGGCTTTCTTCAAGCCATCGTGTGGGGACAGAGTTCTGAGGTTAAATAGCAGAGGCAGTTGGAACTAACCTTTCCTAAAGGAAAGGAGATCCTGTACCAGGGGAAAAAAATCCCGATCAGAACACTGGACAGAGCCAGGGATGGAGACAAGGAGGAAACATACCCATCGACCCAGATTGCAGCACCCTCAGTGCCTGGGGCAGAGGGACGGAGCCTCAGAAGCAGGTGGGCTCCTGCGATAAATGTGCTCCAAAGAGAGAAGTCTGAGACGTGTTCAACCTGTATCTCAGGAGGATAGCTATCGGTGGGCTCTGCATACTGAGGGTTTAGAACTGTTTCCACCATCATTTATTTCTCCTTTACAAATGGAATCGCCTGTACTCTGCATACCCAGCGAGTGGGGTCACACAGGTTGCCTTTTAGTGAGGAAGCAACCCAAGATAGACGGGAAGAGCATGTGTCTACTGAGCCCTTTACAGTTTCCAGTGTAAGCTAATTTATGCGACGCCATGAGAAATACATTTCATGGAAACAGTATGTGAAATTTTTAAAAAATATATTTTTATTGATCTCAGAGAGGAAGGGAGAGAGAGAGAGAGAGAGAGAGAGAGAGAGAGAGAGAGAGAGAGAAACAAGAAACATCAGTGACGAGAGAGAATCATTGATTGGCTGCCTCCTGCCTGCCCCACACTGGGGATCGAGCTCGCAACCCAGGCATCAAACCTGGGACCCTGCAGTCTGCAGACCAGTCCTCTATCCACTGAGCCAAACCAGCTTGGGCCATCTGTGAAATTTTTTATGTATACCAGTAAGAAACCATAGGGATTTCAAAGCTATAACCTGTTATAAGAAGCCTCACTATACGTACAGTGGCTTTCAACATAAAAAGTGGGTCTGTTTTTTCCCATTCAGCCTGCCTCAATCTCCAAGTACCAAGGGGACTTGCTATATGGCGAACTCCTGGTGCCTGTTCAGAGGCAGTGCCTTTGGGCAATGCCAGGTTCCTGGCCTTTGGAATGAAGTTGACTTCTTCTCTAAAAAATAAGAATGTTTACTGGGAATACATACACATCAAAAGCTGTGTTTAGAAAAATACATGTTTACATAAACATGTTATGGTTCCTGAAGGAATCGTGTTCTGCCAGTGTAACCATGGAAAGACCCAAAGGAGCTGAAAAGTTCCTTATGGTCATTCAGTTTGAAAATTACCTTAATTTGTCATTGGCCTTGAACTCACATATCCACAAAGGCAGCCTCTGTGTGGGAGAGCAAATCAGAAGTGTTAATTGCACTTGTTTAATTCAACCATGAGAAAAATTAATCCTTTCACAAATGGTTGGTTTTCTGGATGACATTTTCTGCTGCAGAACCATTCCTTTTTATTTTGTGATGGGAAGGAAGGTTAAAAGTGTTTTTTAATAAAGAGTTTCAACCTTTTCCCCCCTATTCTAAAAATATGCTGTGGAAGAATACTATTTTAATTGGAAGAGATATTTAGCTCAATAAAACTAGAATATAATTGAGTATAATCAGGAGATGAAATTATCAGGATCAGACATCTGAAAGAGCCCACGAGTTTCCTTGTATGCCTGTGCCCAAGAAATATATACTGAGACCTATAGTTTTACAGCATAGGCACTTAGAAGTCTTGGAGAAAGACCAACATGTTAGGCATTTGCTATGTACAATGCCCAGAGCTAGTTTTAAGAAATATAAGATGAAGTTATTGCCTTTAAGAAGCTATTGTCTGAAAAGTAATTGATATATAAGAAATAAATAACCTTTCAATGGAAACAGTGCCACAGAGCTGGGCATGCTTACCTCTGAGAGAGATGATACAGGTAACCAGGTGCTTTATTTAGAGATGGAGAGAGGATTATGGGAAGCCCTGGAGCGACTTGGAGGGAGAACTTGGGTTGGGTTTTTCAGAATGGGTAAGCACTTGGATAGACTGCGAAGGGCCTTGGGCATTGCAGGAGGAAATAAAGAAATAATGGAGCTTAAAATGGACAGGGATCTTCATGGCCACGTAATCTGGACACTAACTTGAATACCACCGATGAGTCACAGCCTTCACAAGTAACCAGCTCTATTTTTGCTCAGCATTAGTCATTAGAAAGATCTTTTGTTTGGTCTCCAGGTGAAATCTAGATTCTCTCCCCACGGCACCCCTTTAACTTCCATTCCAGTTCTTCCCTGGTAGGGAAATTCGAATCCCTCTTCCCTATGTGAGCCCAGAAAGTATTTGAAGAGGATTATTTTATTCCCCTAAGTCTTCCCCCCATGCCCCCACCTCTTTCATCTGTTCCTCATTTTTCATCATTTCTAGATACTTTGCCATCGAGGTTGTTTTTCTCTAAGTGTGTCAAGACCCTTCCTCCACCAATACATCTCTCTCTCATAAAACATGGATCTGATCAATTCACCTTGGAAGACCTTCAGCAGCTCGCCAGTGCCCACAGAATACATGCAGCCCCTGTGACATACCCAGCAGCTGTGACATACATAGTTCCCTCCTGGGAACCAAAAATGTTTACGCATGTCTCCCCCGCTTCTGTAAAACGCCACCTGAATCAGAAGGCACAGTGTTGTCCTAATGCAGCATCTGATGTGTCTCTGCCTGCACTTTTCCTGGGAGTGAATCTGGCTAAGCCAGACCCAGGTCCTTTCTTGGTGGGGAAGGGGCCGGGGTGGGGGGTGGGTTGTGGTTGTGCTATTTTCCCTTTGGTGAGGAAGCGGGGGCCCTGCCTGAGCGTGGTGAGCGCTGCACTTTTGCCATCCGGGCCACTGCGTGGTGGCTTTCCGTGATGCCAGGGCTGACTTTGGAATTGCCAGGCTTCCCCCTGCTCTGGCCTCAGCCTCCTGCTGTGTCTGGCTCCTCACAGCTGCGAGGCCTTTGACCAAGGCAGTGCCACCGCGCCCTGAGTGTGAGCTCATGGGGCCTCAGGCCTGGATGTAACACAAAGGCCATGCTGGCTGAGTTGCTGATTTTTACCACTTCTTGAAGCTAACAGGGTCTTCTGAGGCATCCAGACTGTCTGGGAAAACAGAATAGTTCCCGGAAAGATAGATGGCCAGGGCCTATAGAATCCATCCTAAGAGCCAGAGAGAGTTTCAGTCACGTGTTTCTGCTGCTGACCTCCTCTGTCTCAAAGGGTTTGAGCTGTTATAACCCAACCCAGCACACTGATCACAGCCTTCCGACAGGGGCGGGCTGTCCGTTCAGGGAGGGAGAAGAGAGTGTAGCTTTTGGCTTTACCGAGGAAACCCAGAATGACTTGCAGTTTTCATTCTGCATCATTTGAGAAGTTGGTAGCATGGGGTCTCTGCAGACAGAGCCCTTCCACCATCTGATACTTCTCATATTTAGTTGTGGATTTACTGTAGGAGCCATGCAAGCTCCCAGGACCCCGCTCCCGCTCTCTGCCCAGCA
>NW_006288434.1:3095490-3132331 GCF_000327345.1 Myotis davidii
CCTCCCTCTGTCCCTCCCTTCTTTTCTACAACAGGCATTTGTTGAACACCTACTATGTACCAAGTTCCATGCTAAGTTCTGGGGACACCATGGTGAATAACACAAGCAGGATGCCAACCCTCTCAGAGCTTACAAGTGTGAATGTTTATTAGAGACTATTATGAAAAAAATGCCTTTCCCCCCCACCCCCCATACATGCTTCAGCAGAAGGGTTAAGATTTATTTGAACAAATACTGCCTTGGTATAGAGACTTTACCCTCACCTACCTCCCCTCACCCCGCTTCGCCTGGTAATCACCATAATGTTGTCTGTGAATTTTTGTGTTTTGTGGTTTTTGTTTTTTTTGGAGTGTAGCTTTTGGCTTTACCGAGGAAACCCAGAATGACTTGCAGTTTTCATTCTGCATCATTTGAGAAGTTGGTAGCATGGGGTCTCTGCAGACAGAGCCCTTCCACCATCTGATACTTCTCATATTTAGTTGTGGATTTACTGTAGGAGCCATGCAAGCTCCCAGGACCCCGCTCCAGCTCTCTGCCCAGCACTTCTCACTTCCTGGTATTTCTCTGGTTTACGTGCGGATGTATTGCAAACTGCAGGAGAGGGAAACACTGTGTTTGCTCACTGCTCCGTCCCTCGCATCGGCACCTGGCAGCCATGCAGTGAGCGTCTGCGCAGTGAGTGGGGCACCCATCCTGGCGTGCAGCGCATTCTTCCCCACACTCAGGGTTGGGGTGGCCTTCTGGGCCCTGTTTGGTTTTAGCAAAAAAAAAAAAAAATTCCAGAATTAGTGTTCCCTGAAAGATGCCCTCCGGGGCGCTCACTAGTCCCTTCTGTTGCTTCCAGTGTCCCGCTGCCACTGGTCACCTGCCCAACCCCCTCCTGGATTCTTCTGGGATGAAAAACTGCCCACTGCATTATTCTTCCCTGGGGTTTTGCTCTCTGAGTGTTTTTTTGCCTGTTTGTGTGTGTCTTGAACAGACTGGTCTGAGGACCCTTTTTTTACCGCATGACAAAATACTTGCTCCTTTATCTCCCTGGACAACTGACAAATGCGGTGGCCTCCTTATCTCTTAAGGGGGCACAGCATTCACATCTAGGAATTGAACTTCAGACAGTTGTACATTTCTATCTGCTTCTTCACCTAACATTCTGTGTTCTTTTGAAAGCCTCCCTCCCTCCCTCCCTCCCTCCCTCCCTCACCCCGCTTCGCCTGGTAATCACCATAATGTTGTCTGTGAATTTTTGTGTTTTGTGGTTTTTGTTTTTTTTGCTTAATCCCTTCACCTTCTTCATCCAGTCCCCCAACCTCTCTCCCCTCTAACAGCTGTCAGTCTGTTCTCTGTATCTTTGAGTCTGTTTCTGTTTTGTTAGTTTATTTTGTTCATTAAATTCCACACATAAGTGAAATCATATGGTGCTTGTCTTTCTCTGACTGGCTTATTTCACTTAGCATAATGCTCTGCAGGCCCATCCATGCTGCCACAAAAGGTAAGATTTCCTTCTTCTTAATGGCTGAGTAGTATTCCATGGTGTACCTGTACCACAGCTTTTTTACCCACTCAGCTACGGATGGGCACTTGGGTAGCTTCCCAATCTTGGTTATTGTAAATAACACTGCAGTGAACATAGGGGATCATGCATTCTTTTGAGTTAGTGTTTTGGGTTTCTTCGGATATATACCTAGAAGTGGAATCGCTGGGTCATGAGGCAGTTCCATTTGTAATTTTTTGAGGAAACTCCATGCTGCTTTCCACCGTGGCTACACCAGTCTGCATCCCCACCAGCAGTGCACGAGGGCTCCCTTTTCTCCACATCCTCGAGGACTTGACTCTTAATAAATGTTGGTGATGAGAATGAGGGTGGTGATGCTAGCTGGGAGCATGGATGGAGTGTTCAGAAATTATTTGGCCTTGGTTATAATCCATGTGCTCTTTATCTCCACTTGCTTGACCACAGAATAATAGGATCTATTTAAATTAATAAAGTTGGAAAGAGGTAAGCATATTGCGATAAACCTGGGTACAGTACCATATTTTCTGAACTTAAAAAACCAGCCCGTGGAGTATGACAAGCATGCATATGCACTTACCTGGACCACTGGTCGCTGCGTATGTGGGCCCCACAGCTCCTATAACAAAAAGGCTACTGAGAGAAGACAAAGGGCTTGCTGGGGAGGAGGGAGCATGGAGAGAGGACCAAGAGAAAAGACCGAGCCCCTGGGCTTTCTCGTCCCTTGCTCTGTTGACCACGGCTTGTTTATAGCTTTTCTAAGCCTGTCTTGAAATACCCGAAGACATCTTAGATACCAGGACCTTCCGTAAATGACACGGAAGTGAGTCATAGGCCTAATGCCCTACGTTGACCTGGGATGAACATCCCGTGTGTCGTCCTCTGGGAGGACTGCTGTGACATGGAGAGGGAGGTCATCGCGGAACTGGGAGGGCAGGCACCTGCGTGCACTGGGGTCGGGGTCTGCCTGGGGGAAGACACACTTAGGGCAGATGCTGCCCCTGGGAGGGCAGGGATTGCTGCCTGTGAGCGCTCACCCGTGTGGCCTTTAATGGGGCGTCCCTTTGAAACCGTTAACAGAGCAGTTACATGTCTAAGGGGTGGCATTGAAATTCCCTCATTAACACCAAATTTGTTGCTTGAAAAATTTAGCTTATTTGAAAATTAGTTCATTTTTAATGCCTTTTAAGCAATTTGAGCACTTAAAATGACTCTTTGGGAAACTTAATAACAATTCCAGTAAAAATGGCCTACAGGGAAGAAAACAGTCTTCTAATTCTTTTAGAATATTTTTCATGTTTCAGCAGAACTATCCCAACTTAGCAGAGTGTGAATATTGAATAAAAATAGTTTAGGACAAAAATAGAAAATTGGACTTGTTCTCTTGGTGTGAAAACGTGTAACAATCATGATATTTTTCTTTCTTTTTTTAACCTTAATCATTTCTTAATGTCTCATGCTGGGCAAATAGTTGTTTCTCCTGTCCATTATCTAATTCCTTCCTTCAATTTTTTCAAAGAACTTCTATTTCCATGTGTCTCTGTTTCTTCTTTAAATTTGAATTTCCATTAGGAAAAGATTCAGAAAAGACCATAGTGAGATGAAGTAAGCCCATGTAAACCTATTGTCAGGCTGCCCTCCCCCAACTTCGCAGCACTTCACCACTTCGCCCACCTCTATCCCACCCCCTACTCCACTGCCCGCCCCTTATTATAATGCCCCGCCCACTACTCCACTGCCCCTCCTCCTAGTCCACTGTCCTACCCACTACTCTACTGCTCAGCTCTTGTCCTGCCCCTTTGCCTTGAGTACTTTTAGCGTTGGTCTTTCCCATGCATAGCACTTATCACAGTAATTTACGAGTAAATTTTGTAATTCCTTTTTTTAATAGATCCCTCCTTTGTATAGTACACTGGGCCTGGTCCAGAGCCTGGCACATCATAGGAGCTCAGTTTGTATTGTCAAGCAGTAGCTAACATGAACTGAATGACAGGCATCCAGCTAATGAAAGAATCAGCCTCCATAATACTTGCAAACAATCAAATAAACAGCAAATAAGAAAGTCCATGTGTGAGATTTGTCTTGTAGATAGCTTTGAATTTTCAAACTATGCCATATACCAAATGCTCCACTTAAGCTGGATACGAACATTGGAGTTTCTGGAAGTGTGAGTTGACTTCAAATAAATTATTTATCTTCTCATTCTTGTGTGAAATAGGGAAGGGGTGGGAAGTTTTACTAAATTGGAACTAGTATAGGGAGAGTAAATCATTGGTGGGGGTGGGTCCCCAAGTCCAGGTCTCTCATGGGAACAGTCCAAGAGACAGGGTCCTAGCAGGAGTGGAAGCCACCTTCAACTGGCAGGCGATTGGAGGAGACTTTAACAAAAGGATGACTTACAAAAGTCAGGGTAAGGTTTATAGAAACTATTAAGAGAGAGTGCAGTACTCCAGGGAGAGCTGAGAGTCAGGGGATAGAGAGTTACCAGAACCCACAGAGGGTGTGCCCTTTGGTAGCAGCACAGCCAACCGGTAGCATCTTGGCCCGGAGGAGGGTGGGGGAATGCAAACCGCACCCTCACTCTTCTCCCACCTCCTAACCTCCAGCCAGCACCTTCTGTTGGTTCAACCCAACCAGGGTCAGGAAAGAGGGAGCCCACTAATCAGTCCACAAGGCTCAGCCTGGCTCAGAGAAAGGTGGACAGGTTGGATGTAAGGTATGAGGAGACGGTGTGAGGTAGGAGAAGATAGCTTCCATCCTCCTCACTGAAACCGCAGAGGACGCAGAGAGCCTGGAAAGTGAAAATCCCATAATGGGATGAGGGTATTTAGGGGGGGCGGGGCTTGGAAGGTCACCTGGGCAATGTACCCATGAAAAGAGGTGTTACATCCAAAGTCATGGAGCTGCTCGGTGGCAGCAGCTCACCCCAAACCCTAGAGATCTCACTAACTGAACGTGTGTTCAGCACCGCGATGTGCTGGTACCCGAGCCTTGTCAGGGGGACGGTGGTGCCCTCACTTTCCACTAGTGCCAGGCTCTACCTGTAGGCTGTCTTTTAGGGCAGGCCCTCAAGAGGAGGTCCCCAGACCACCACCACCACCAGCAGCAGCAGCAGCCTTGGGACCTGGTTAGAAAGGCCAGTCCATGACCACACCCTGACCTTCTGAATCAGCGTCTGTGGGGTGAGGCTCAGAAATCTGTGTTGCAGCAGCTCTCCAGGTGATTCCTGGGCAGGCTCAAGCTTGAGGAACTTTAGCAGAGATAGCAACCAATTACCACGTGAAGAAATAAGCTCAGGGCTGTGAGTCTCTCTCTCACACACATTCACACTCACACTCACACACACACACACACTCACACACACACACTCACACTCTCACACACACTCACATACACACACTCACACACACTCACACACACACACACACACAAACTACACACTCACTCTCACACACACGACACTATGCAGCTCACACAATTTTATCTTAGTCTTGGCGTATTTTCAAATAGTTCTCTAAAATAAGGAAATTGGATTAAAGAAGTGGTTTTCAAACAGTGTTTATCTGATCCTCGTCAGAGCAAAGGAGGCCACTGGGCTGACCCACTCAACTAAAATAATAAACGTATCTTTATAACATTTCATTTGACCATAGGGTCTAGAGCTTAATATGCATTTGAAAGCCCCTGTCTGAGATGACATGGCTCCCTCTTGTTCAAATGTCCTGTGGTGCCGTGCACGTGTGCCAATTGCATTGGCTCAGTATGTGTGGAATCTGTATTTGTAGCTTACATAGATGCATATTTGGTTTTATTTAAAAATCTTAGCACTGCCTTGTCCCAGAGGTGCCATTTTTTCCATTTCCTGTCCTTTGTGGTACAGCTAAAGGAGTGTGCCCATGCGCCTACATGCATGTGCGATTTCCACCGTGGGGCTACTCCTGGGCAGTATGTCCTTTGCTCTTTTATCTCCCATTGCTATTTTGAACACAGAGAATTTGCAGGAAGTGTCATTGCCTTTCTGCTCACATGGACTCATGTGTCTAAAGCTGCTCATGTATGCATTAGGCTTGTTAAATATTTAAAAAGGGAGAGTGGTATGGTTCAGCACGCAGGCTCAGAGTTGTTCCAGTCCTGGTTCTGTATTTGACTTATAGGTTCAAAAGCAACCACTCATCATGTTTGTGCTTGTCTTTTCTTACTTGTCAGAAAGCCACAATAATATATTGCCTACCATGTCACATGTGGTGGCGCCAGAATTTCTGTGTAGAAAAAGGTTGGGGCCTGTCATCTCGCTGCTGGACTTGGGATAGGGACTTACTCATGTTGAAGGTAAATTTGTAAAGCAAGCACACATGGTTTTTCTTATTTGTATATAAAAATCCATAAAATCAGAAAGATCTTCCCAAAGGCTTTACACTATGTGCATCCCCCCTCCCCGCCAAGGGATTGAACCTGCAACCCAGGCACGTACCCTGATGGAGAATCTAACCAGCAACCTTTGTGTGCATAGGACGATGCCCAACCAACTGAGCCCCCTTGCTCTTCTTTTAAGACTTTTTCTCAATATTAATTACATGGTTTCCTCTCATCCCCCTCAAAGTTAACACTTAAATATTTCTAAAGCGTGGAAGCGGGGTGGGAAAAAGTAACTTGCAATGCAGTGCCAAACACTTAAAAATGTGCTTGTGATGAGCACTCTGAAGATAAGTTGAGTTCACGGGTAGAAGGTTCCAGAGGTCACCATCCCTACAGAACTCCTCTGCAGGCTGCAACATGGGTTTTGATCTGTGTTGTTCTTATGCAGACCATCCTAAGAGAAAGAAGCGGGGAGGGGAGAAAAGGGAAAAGGTGTTTATTCACACACTACTGGGTCTGTTCATAGACCATCTCATTTAATCCCTATAACATTTTGAATTAGGTATTTGTGTCCCAGATTTGGACAAGGAGGAGTCGGAGGTGAATGGACCTGTGTGTGGTGGTGCAGCCCCGTGTGGAGCCAGCACTGCCTGACCGGAAGCTGCACCCAGTCCTGGGGCTGCCTCCGCACCCGCCCCCAGCCGGCCTGCAGCTTGCCACTGGCAGCACTAGGTTTTCTCTGGGTCCTTGGCGTTTGCTTTTATGTGTTGCCAGTGCTTTCCAGAGGCAGAAGTTCGAATCTGTACATTGGTTCTCATCCCTCTCAGCAATATTATTCTCCTCCTCCTCCTCCTCACATACCTCTAGTGACCTCGTTGATTCCTGACAGAGATTCTGTGAGAACACATGGAAAGGCTACTTATTTGGGTCTGGTTCTCTTCCCACCCAAAACAAGTCTGTTGGCCCACTCTCCCAGGTCAGAGCATGGCTTCCTTCTGATCCATTACATCCTTTTCCATGACTTTCCCAGCTTTCTCATAATGCTGGTTATGAGATGAGGGGGAGAGTGCCCTAATCGGGGTCCAGTGGGCAACCAAGTGGAGAAAATAGTCAGGAGTCCAGGGCAAGCCTGCGGGCTCCGTCTTTTCTTGAGACTTTTCAGGAAACAATGGAAGTAAGACTTTGATTGGTGCCCTCCTGGATCCAGTTCTGCTTGGCGCCATCACTTGACCTCTGGACCCCGAGGGAAGGGGTGATGCTGCAAAGGCAGCAGAAGTAAAGTTGAAGATAGTTAAGTGGATAGATACTGACACTTTATGCTTTTTATCTTTAGAACCTTCCAGGGAAATGCCCTCAGTGGAGGAGAGCTTTAAACAGCCTCGTAACAGGCACCGTTGACACAACTCGGTGGGTTTATGGTAAAATCAATTTTAATACAACAGCAGTAGGAGTAGAATTCTCACCTTTTTAAGCACAGCCTAGTTTTTGTTACACCACATGTCAAGTTTGAGCCCTGAAACTTAACAGCTAAGTAGAGTGACATGCTGCTAGAATATGGTGATCCCACACAGCTGGTAAAATTATTTGGGGGCAGATAAACCTTTGTTGGTTGGGGCTACAGAAACTCAGCAAAATGCTTCGTCTCTCTGAATGATCGTCATCTGCCCTCCAGGAGTGGGCAGGTGGTAGCAGTGGTGGGAAATTTGCATGGAAAGATTTTGTTATCACAACACGATTACGGTGCAATACATAATGCAATTCAAGTATCCACGTGGCTGAAAAGAGGTTGGAAGGGAAAGGTAGAAATCAGCAGGAGCAGTTCAAATAAACGAACAAGCCTCCACAATGTCCTTGTTAAGAATAAGAACTAAAAGGCACGCAGGAGGCTGTTATTATTTGCATTCTGAGTATCTGCAGCGTCCAGGATGAAATAAGTAGGGACCTGAGCTTGGAACTGGTTTGTGTCAGCTAAATTACTGCAGAGGTCAGCCACTGACTGGAAAAATAAAGCTAATGAGAGTCAAGTTAGAGGCCAGGTACTTAATGTTTACAGTTTCTTTCTTCTCATTTATTTACTTATTGTTCTGAGAGCACTGTGGGGATTGTACCTAAGTGGCTAAGCCGTTTATGCTTTATTACCTATAAACACACACATGTAATTAGAGTTTTTCCTCTGCTTTTTACGTTTCCCAGACCTGAAAGAAATCTGAGAGCGTGGGCCTATTTATTCCACCAAAGGTTGGAAGTTATAAAGTATTAGGTCAAATCATATGAAATTGTTGTTTTTATAAGTCAAAACCAGCCAAATAGCAGTAATTTCATTTAAAAAGAATATTTTTTTATTGACTTCAGAGAGGAAGGGAGAGGGAGAGAGAGAGATAGAAACATCAATGATGAGAGAGAATTATTGATAGGCTGCTTCCTGCACAGCCCACACTGGGGATTGAGCCCACAACTCCAGCATGTGCCCTGACTGGGAATTGAACTGTGACCTCCTGGTTCATAGGTCGATGCTCAACCACTGAGCCACACCAGCCCGGCTTTAGCAGTAATTTCATATGCTTCTATCGAATATGTGAAAGGCTTGGTAAATGCTAGCTGTATCAGAAAATATATGAAATGTCACCCATTACCTGGTGGTAGTTATCCAGGATGCAGCTTGATATTGGAAGAAATGAAAAACATCTGGGATTTGTCCTGAAGCCTCAGTTTTTCACCAGGCGTAGCCGTCCTGTGCTCTCACAACCCATGGGCCCACCTAGGAGTCAGGCTCTATTTATGTCTGTTTTAGAAGAGATGATAAATAACATAATAGATACCTTCCCCCAACCTGTGTCTTGTAGTCAGATGAAGTAAGTGATGAAGTGCCCTGAAGAGGTAAAAACGATGTTGGGTCACACAGTGCCATCATGGTGACTAAGCGGGGGTAAATTCTATGGAGACTGTTGAGGCAGGAGGGCGCACTCTTGAATGAGACGCCACCTAGACTTCTCTGTCCTTTGGGGAAGTATATCCACCAGCTCAAGCAAGCGGATTTCTCCTTAGAATGTGAGAACAGGCTTGGAGCTTAGTTTAGATGAAAATGGAGACATCATTTGGATAACACCTTATTTTTTTTAAAAAAAATTAAAAATATCTTTGTGCTGAGAACAGCAAGGAACAAATGGTTCTGTGTGTCTCCAGATCGGTGGAGACAGGTGGTGCGCTCAGCTTCGCCCTGGGTGCTTTTCTCACACGGAGAGAACGCCCATGTCCCCACATTTCCAGGTGGAACAGCCGAGTCACTGGAAGCTCCAGCCTGCCTTTCCTCCTGTGCGCACGGCAGGATGAGACCTCAGCCCACACGGGACTGTGTTCCAAAGCGTCGTGGGTCCACAGAGATGCCCGGGTTGCATTCTGCTAGCAGGTATTTCTCACCGGTCAGTGAGCTGCGAGCAGGCTGCCTCAGGAACGTATTCATCCCTCTCTCTGTTCACATCTGGGGGTTTTGCTGAGATTTTATTTGAGGGGCCAAGAATCGCGGTTAGAGTTTGAAGAGCACAATGTAGGAAGCACATAAATAAGCACATGCCATTTGGACGAGCCCTTCGTTTTCTTTTTATTGTTTGTTTTATATAAAAAGGGCGTGGAGAGTTTGGGGGTGAGTTAGAGAGTGGGGACGGAAACAGAACACTTTGCTTGTGCCAGATTATCCTGAATGCATTATGTCATGTGTCCCAGACACAGAGCATGTGTTATATCACGCAGTCTTCGCAGCCTCCTGCTGCGCAGTCAGCTTGATGACCTGTGGATACAAAGACTGAGCTACAACAGCAAAGCATTAGAGGCAATGCCTGGGTCTCAACCACTGACCTTGAAGAGATGACCTTTGTTTACCATGACTTAGTCCTAGAGCAGTGGTTCTCAACCTTCTGGCCCTTTAAATACAGTTCCTCATGTTGTGACCCAATCATAACATTATTTTCGTTGCTACTTCATAACTGTAATGTTGCTACTGTTATGAATCGTAATGTAAATATCTGATATGCAGGATGGTCTTAGGCGACCCCTGTGAAAGGGTCGTTCGACCACCAAAGGGGTCGCGACCCACAGGTTGAGAACTGCTGTCCTAGATGGTTAAAACTAGTCTGGAAAAAAAATCTATTTGTCACAACAATTACGTATTGATCTCTTTGGACCCAGAAAAGTTGCTCTAAGCTACAGGGGGGTGGGGGTGGGGGCTGGTGAATTGAAACGTAAATCTATTCTTTCCCTTTCAAGCAATACAAATTATCCTTTAAGGTTGTTGGCTAGTTCTGTTTCCAGCTTTTGTGATTTTTTTTCACCTGGGAAGAAAACTTGTTTATTCTGGGAAGACGCCCATGAGTATTTCCCTTTAGTTAGGTAGATATAAAGCCAACACCCACCCACTCACTATTCTGAGACTATAACCTGAGAGTTTGGGGCTTGGAGAAACACAGAGCTCCTGGATGGATAGCAGTGTGTGTAGTTCTCCAAAATTCATGATCGTACAGAGCCGAGAGGTTCCTGGGCAGAGCGAGGGGGCAGATTTGCATAAGGCCCCCGAAAGGCACTGCTCCATATTCTATTCCAGCGGTTCTCAACCTGTGGGTCGCAACCCCTTTGGCGGTCGACCGACCCTTTCACAGGGGTCGCCTAAGACCATCCTGCATATCAGATATTTACATTACGATTCATCACAGTAGCAACATGACAGTTATGAAGTAGCAACGAAAATAATTTTATGGTTGGGTCACAACATGAGGAACTGTATTTAAAGGGCCAGAAGGTTGAGAACCACTGTTTCCTTTTTGAATTCCGGCCTGTCCACCTGGCTGGTGATCTGGATTCCATGCTACTCCAGAGGTGTTGGGAGGGAGGTTATGTGCTAGAACTCCTCTGGTGAACCTGCCCTGGTGGAGGGGTCTGGCCTGCAGATGACTGTGTGTGTGTGTGTGTGTGTATGTGTATGTGTGTGTATGTGTGTATGTGTGTTTAAATTGCAAGAGCTGAATCAACAAGCAGCTCTAATGCTGGGAACAGGAACACAGGCCTGCTTTGGAGTGGAGTGCCCAAGAAGTGAGGCTGGGAAAGAATCCTCACCCTCAGTGGTCTTACGGGTTGGGCCTCAGTTCCCATGACTCCTAGGAGCATTGATAAGCTCTGAGGCCCTGGGGTTCTGGGTCACCCACTAGTTGGCAGGCTCTGGTGCTGGAGTGTTAGATTCCGCTGTTGGTGTCACTAAGGATTGTCTATGGCGGCAGTAAAGGGGGCATGTCAGTTAATTGATCTGGCTTTCTACCTCCTTTTGCAGAGAGATAGTAACCACGTCTGAGTGTTTGGATGGAATAGGAGACCCTAGGATTCTTGTCCCTTCCCGACAGGAGTTCCCCAGGAAGAAAGGCCTGGCCACTGAAAGAGAAAGTGATCCTGGTGGCATATTGTCTTCACACCAAAATGTGGTGACGAAGCACTTAGGTGTCCCCAGCTGAACGTCTCTGAATTTCTGGGTGCTTGCTGCTCCCCTCCTCCTATAGAAACGGGAATTCAGCGCACTTCCTTAGCAGCCTCTGCGGTGGCTTATTACACTGTTCATGGGCCAGATGCAAAGCTTATGATTTTAAGTTCACGTCATAGTAACCAACCTGTGATCACCCACAGATAGGTAAGAAGTGGAAATAATTAGAATTTAGTTTGCTCCAGGAATTTTCAGCAGCTGTCTTGAGAGTTTTGGTTCTTTTCTTCATCAAGCATCCCAACTACCTGTTATCATAGAGGTGTTATCATATACTACTCACACATATATTCCATAGAATTAGGACCAGGGGGTATGCATTATTTTATTTCCTAATTTTTATCCCCACATAACCAAGTTTCATGTTACTGAGTATTTCTCAAAGGTATGACTTCTATAGGTGTATTGTATTCTTTAGTATAGATGCACCATAATTTACTTAAACACCTTTTGGACACATTGGGTATTTTCATTTTCACCTTTAAAAATAGTGCTGGCATGAACATCTTTGCATGGGAATATGAAATTTCTGGATCAGAAAGCAATTTTAAGCTTCTTCATCCCTATGTCAAACAGCCCTAGATGAGAATGCTAGCTTTGGCACATTCTTGTCAACATGGATACTAACCTTTAAAAACAGGTTTACCAACTTGATTGGTAAACAATGGGTAACTTTTTTGCTGTGTTTGCTATTGAGTCAAACTACCTTACTATACCGATCATGTGTATTTTGTGAATTGTCTAATCATGCCACTTGATTTTTCCCATCAGAGTATTTATTTTCCATTATTTCATTATTTGCAAAATTCTTTATTTTATGGATATTAACTCTTTGTCAGAATAATTGCAAATATTTTCCTAATTTTTATACAGTTTATTGACATACAAAAGCTTTAATTTTCACATAGTCTAATTTATCAATTTACCCTTTATCATCTATTTCATTTTATTTATTTATTTATTTATTTTTACTTACTTAATCTTCACTTGAGGGTATACTTTCATTGATTGGAGAGAGAGAGAGAGAAACACACACACACACACACACACACACGCGGGCGGATTGGTTGCCTCCCCTAAGCGCCCCTCTTGGGGATCAAACCCATAACTTACGTATGTACTCTGACTGGGAATCAAACCCACAACCTCCAACCAACTGAGCCACCCAGCCAGGGCTGTTTCATTTTATTAAATAACTAGAGGCCCAATGCACGAAATTCGCACCCGGGAATTTCCCTCTGGCACCCGGGACCCAGGCTTCCCTTGCAGCCCCAGCTTCGTCCGGAAGGTTGTTCAGAAGGATGTCTGGTCTAATTAGCATATTATGCTTTTATTATTATAGATGAATAAATACTAATAATGATGTGAGAATAACACTGCAGCATTGCTGTTTTTTTTCCCAGCTAATTTAGGCAACAGAAAATCTTTTCTAAAAATGGGTTTTTTCTTCTTTTGACCTACTATTGCTTTTTTATTATGTTTAGAGGAAATGAGTTTTCCTAATACAGTCTTTGGGAAACCTTTTGGAAGTATTCTTATTCAGATGTTTCCCATTTCACACCAAAGCATTTTCTATTTCCATGAAGTATAAAGAATGAGTTGCAGGAGAAAAGGGTGAGGGTGAGACTGTTATCATACAACAGAAGTGTTAGATCACAGGGGTCCTTTCTCTTGGTGACATTTCGCCATGTTGACAGGGAGCCATCCTTTTCATGTCTGACCGGTTAGGGAAACTGACTGAATAAGTTAATTAAATGGAAGGAGATTTTCCAGGTATTCACCAGGGAACCAGACTGTAGGAAGCACTGAAAGTGACTTGTTTGAAGCTAGTTACCAAGCAGACCAGCAGGCAAACGGGCTTGATTGGAGCAATCAAACCAAGCAATGAGCCAGCTGCGTGGAAAGATATGTTTTTCCTTCTTTTGTATTTATTTATTGTGTAGGTTGATCGTATGTTCTCTTGGACTATCAAGGTAAAAAGACGAATGCAGGCTGCCAACTGGAGTTTGGCAGACTCTGCAACAACACAGATTTGTCTGTGAGACGTATTGCTTTGTTTCCAACCTGTTGCCCAGGAATTAGTTCCCAGAGGTGGATGATTGCTAAGCCACAGAGTTCTGTGTCACTGAGGAGAGGGTCATGGGCTTTTATGTGGACGGTGTAGGTCTTCTGTATTCTTTCTTGGAAATAAAGTGAATGATACCCATTTTGGTTCTCAATTTTAGTAATGTTTCTAGGAATTGCCTCTTTGGAGATGAAGTGATTTATCCAGGGTGGTAGATTTTTATTCAGGGCCCAGAAATTCCACTAAGAATATCTGAGTGAAACGCCAACCTTCACTGCTTTTTCTGAAATTTTCCTAGGTTTGTTTTGATAAGTATTTCACTATAGCCCAGACCAGATGACTGTTAAGCTAAAGTCAGCCTCTGTTTTGTGTCTGGAAATTAGGGAAGGGGGAAGAGGCGAGGTGCAGTGGAAAATGCAAGAACTCTGCAAAGTTGCCTGGAAACCCCTTTGTAAACTTGAACTAAAAGTATAGTGAGCAATGGAAACTTGAATACTTAAGCAGCACCACAATTAGCCTTTTTGAGATGCTGTTAGGCAACAGAAGTTCAGTTTTTACCAACTAAGAATTACCATTGTGCAAGACTGGAAACTTTGACCATGAGATATGCAAAGTCATTAAACTTAAATCCTGGGTTAGATGCTCTAACCCACCCCATGGGTTTATAGAGAAACTACGATTCAGGTCTCTCATCAGAATATATGACTTGCCCCAAATCACCCTGTTAGGTGGAGAAAGAACCAAGACTGGAACTCAGGTATCCTGATATTTTTATTTATCACATGTGACATTTTTTTTTTATACCACAGATGTTGATTTACAACCTACCAGCTGCTATGATAAATATCCTGTTTAATAAAAGGCTAATATGCAAATTGTCCCCTCGGGAGTTCAACTGGGAGACCGGGAGTTTAATCACTTGTTATGACATGCTCTGACCACCAGGAGGTGGCATGGAACATGGCGGGCCACCAGTGGTGGTGGTGGGGTGCTGAGGGAGCGAGGGAAGGAGGAGGCAGGGAGGCCAGGAGGTGACCCTGATCCCCGGCCAGGCCTAGGGACATTCCCGTGCACGAATTTCGTGCACCGGGCCTCTAGTTTTAGTTATATTATCTCATTTATTACTCACAAATTCATATAAAACTATTATTCATTCTCTTATGCCATTCATACTTATTACACATCTATTATGTATCCAGCCATTCTCGTAGGTGCTGGGAATACAACCAGAGCCACTTTACTTATGTTTTTATATTCTAGTGGGAACAATAGATAATGACCAACTAAACGAACAATATGATCATCTCAGACAGTGATGAGTGCTTTGGTTAAAATAAAACAGGCTAGTATAACGGAGGGTGCCTGAGATGGGAGAGGGCGGCTTTTAATGGAGGTGGCATTTGGGCTGAGACCTGAGTGACCAGAAGGGTGTTTTAGAGAAAACAGCAAATGCAAAGCTCCCAAAGGGAAGGAGCGTGGTGTGTTCAAAGACTAGGAATCAGATCAGGCTGACAGACTATATTGGTGAGGGTAAAAGTGAAATAAGATAAGAGTCAGGAAGGATTTTCAAAGTCAATGTGAAGAGTTTGGAAAAGTGGAAAGTCTCTGGGGGTTTTAAAAGCAGAGAAGTGAAATGATCCAATTTATGATGATTATTTTTACTTTTATATCACTTTCATTTTACAAATGAGAAGCCAAGGTACACAGAGGTCCTGTGACTTTCCCAAGGTAATTCAGCCATTGAGTAGCATAAGTGGCATCAGCTCTGAATTGAACAATTCCATGTCCCATGCTGTGCTATTTCTTCCCCACCCCCTGGACTCACACTGTGCCTACATGTAAAACAGATATACTAGTAAAAAATATTTTTTCTTTTTACTCTACATGCTTGAGCTAATATTTTCTCCCTGGAAATGGGTCAAGAGCAGTGCGCTTCATTGCATTCTGCTCTTAAAAGAATGAAGGAACTCTGATTCTGCATTTTAAGGTCTTCGACTTCAGTGAGTTTTGTTCTGTCCAGTGTTGCCATTATCTTTTGGACATTCGCCACGCTATTGTAGAGAATGGTATGGTGGGCAATGATGCATCTTAAATGGAAATGTACAGGAAGTGGAAATTAATAACGTGGGAGCTCATTAGTGTTCCTTTCTGTGAACCTGAATCTTCCTCTGTCCTTCCTGAACAATCCGGTCCAAAAGCCATTAGATAGGGCTGAGTGAGGGAGGTGTTCGCGTAGTGTGCATGGGGGGTGGGCATCGTGGGAATAGAGGAAGGATGCTTAGGTAGCTCAGGCAGGATGTTGGAGTCCAAGTGGGGTAAGGAGGGTGTCCATAGTCATGGGGTATTGTAGCCAGACTGGGGTGAAGGGAACGTCTGTACAGGGCATGGGGGCGGGGGGCAGTGGTAGCAGTGAGCAATAGCTATGTGCACACCTAGTGCCCAGATATTGGTTTCTAAATGCCATTTTCCACTGAAAGAAACCAGGGCTCCTTGGGGAACTGGCTGGGAGAGCTAGAGCAGGGAAAGTAAACAGTGAACATGGACCATCATGTTGTGCCGGAAAGTAAGAAGTAACAAAGTGAGAAGGTACTCAAAGAATGATGATGAGCATAGAAGCCAGCTTGAAGGGTCTCCCCCTGACTAAATCGGTGATATGTTGAGCATTAAAAAATGATAATATTAAAAAAAATGATAACATTGCAACCCAATGAGTAAAACAGGAGTCCATGAGACCTTATTAATATAAATACATAACTTAAACATTTCTTGAGGAATGGGACATTTATAGCCTCACAATACTTTCTGATGAAATACTTACAAATAACATAGGAAAAATGAGTAGTAAATGCACTGGAAATGACTACACCTGGCTTGCCAGGTTTCTCCAGTGAACATCACCAGTAGTGGAACACATCAAAATTAGGTGTCACCTGCTAAGTGCAGTGCGAAGGACACTTCTGTGGTCTTCTTGCCAAAGATGCCAAACGCGAATCTCATCATGAGGATACCTCACAAAAACTCACATCAAGAGCCAGTCTTCAACATAACTAGCCAGTAGTTTTCACAACATGCCAAGGTCATGGAAGGCAAGGAATGATCCAGAAGTGGCTGCAGATTGCAGGAGAAGAAATAGCGATGGCAAGTAAATGCAACCCAGGACTCAGAACTGGCTCCTTTTGTAGAAGAGCCATTAGGGAGACAAGTGGGTGAACCTAGATGGGGTCTAAGGATGAGATGGCAGCAATGCTTTGAGGTTATATTCCAGACCTTGGTGGTGGTTTGGTGGTTGCAGCATAAATACACTGAGGCATTCGTGGAGGTGATAAGGCAGAATGCTGGCAACTTACTTTCAAATGGTTCACGTGTACTTTTTTTTTGTAACTTCGCTATCTGTTTGAAATTGCTCCCCCCAAAAAGTTAGAAGAATGAAATAAAAGCAGGCCGGAAGGTCCAGGGCCTGGTGTTTCCCATTGGCCGCACCACTGTGTTTACAATGAAACCTGTTTGACTTGTGCTGGCTCTGAAACCAGGTTGCCAGGGGCTGACTGTCCTTGAGTGAATTATTATTATTTTTTTAAAATATTTTTATTGATTTCAAAGAGGAAGAGAGAGGGAGAGATAGAAACATCAATGATGAAAGAGAATCATTGATCGGCCGCCTCCTGCACGCTCCCCACTAGGGACCGAGCCTGCAACCCGGGCATGTGCCCCCGACCAGAATCGAACTTGTGACCCCTCAGTCTACAGGCCGATGCTCTATCCACTGAATCAAACCGGCAAGGGCTTGGGTGAATTATTTATCCACTCTGTGCCCCTCTTACTCATCTGTTTGAACACATGAGGGACACTCATCCAGTTCTTGTGTAGCAGGCCCGAGAGGAGAATTTTTTATTTTTTTAAAATATATTTTATTGATTTTTTACAGAGAGGAAGGGAGAAGGATAGAGAGCCAGAAACATCGATGAGAGAGAAACTTCGATCAACTGCCTCCTGCACACTCCCTACTGGGGATGTGCCCGCAACCAAGGTACATGCCCTTGACTGGAATTGAACCTGGGACCCTTGAGTCCACAGGCCGGCGCTCTATCCACTGAGCCAAACCGGTTAGGGCAAGGAGATTTTTAGTGAGATAGTTATGCGAAGATTCTAGAATAGGTCCTGGGATATGTTAAACAGTCAATAAATATTCACTATTATCCTTATTACTCCTTAAACTGATAAAACATCTATGTAATCTATCCTCTTCAGTCTTTTCATGACACGGCTTCCTTGAATGAGCTCCAAGCAACTCCCTCCTTGTCCCAGGCTGCTCTCGAAGCTCCAGTTTCTATGACCAATTATGCTCTGAAAGTAAACTCCCACAAGCATTCTGAGGTGGCGGTGACAGGGCCACAGACTTCTGAGAGTCGTTGGAGAGGCCGTCAGTCCATCTTTGGCTAACTGGTCCCAGTTGTGAGATTTGGCCAGATAAAAGCATCTTGATTGCTAGCACCCACAGCCAAGACTGTGGGAGGCCCAAAGTTAATGTCTCTAGTTTGGAATCCAGAATTCGCTCATTGTCATTCCATTTTTAGGACTGGGAAGGACCTTGGAGATCAGGGTCCAGCTCTCTCATTTGGTAGGTGAGGGGACTGAGGCCCAGAGGCATCGCAGATCCCCCAGGTACGATCTTACCTCTGGCGTTTGGAGGTATCCCGACACAGAGGTAACACAGTTTGGGCAATGCTGAGGTCTCGTGACAGAAGGCGGACAGTGTTTCTGGTGGAGAAATGCACGTTTTGGGGGGGATAGTAAAGGAATTTACCAGATTCTACCTGGGGCCTCCTGCTGTTAGGTACCCTGACCTACTGCATTTTAGCTTGGGGGCTCCATTTCTACAGCCTGGCAAGGTCTCAGCTCTAGACCCCCCCACCACCACCACCTCTATGCCCCTCCCCCCCCCGCCCCGTTTTTCTCAGGCGATCTGTATAATGTCTCACATGCCACAAAGTGCTGCCTAATCTCCTGGCTGCCATCTCTGGGTGCCAGCAGTTCTTGTGCAGCAGGACAAGGTGTCAGGGCCCTAGCCTTGAGCTCTTAACTGATCTTCCTGACCGTGATTGAGTAGAAAATTCCTCAAGTGCTCTGGTCACTTTATGTCCATCCCACCATTTAGGAGACTCCAGCTATTTTTGGTACAAAAATAAATATCCTCCAGGCTGCCCGTGAGTTTGCCAAGACACATCCCGATTCATTGTGCAACCACCAAGATATCAAGCCCTATAAATAGAGCACTTGCTTTAATATTCCATTTGGCATCAGGATGCTAAGTTCATACTCCCTGCAGTCAGTATTTTAGACTGGTTTTATTTGATTTCCTGGGTATTATGCTCTTTGGCTGTGGAGGGCAACTTCTTGTTTATCTTCATCTCTGCTTGGCTTGAGATTAAGGCTTTGTGCTTTGAAAAACCCCCACAACTTTTCCTTTCACTGCCCATCTGTTTAATAGTTATTTTCCCTTTTTAACTCACTTGTTATGCTAACATGACTGTGTCTAAATAGGGTGTCTATATTTGATTGCATTGTTCATTTTAAAACTTTTTTTTCTTCAACTAGGATTTAGAATATACCAGAACTCAGATCTCTTTCAATCATGCAAGAGTCAAAATTACTTTCATAAATCCCAGCGAGTTAACTATCATAATGTCTGTGTTTATCTCTGAGACCCATTAAGGAAGAAAACTTTCCTGTTTTCTTTTATTTCTTGGGTGGGGGGGGGGGGGGGGGTAGGGGAAGGCATACATTTTTATTAAATGTGGCTTGTTCAGAATTTAACTTTTCCCCAGTTGGTATTTCTGTATTTTATTAAGCTGCACAAGATACTTTGAGAATGAAAGTGAAGTGTAATTGTTGCATGATTATATCCGTCCCGCTGGGCATGATGGTATAGGTTAGGTAAAAGGATTTTCAGCTTCATAGAGCGTGTTCCTCTTAAGACCATTTTCCTTGCCCAGTCCTGTGAGATTAAGTAGGGGGCTAGAGTTTAACTGATTATCCACATTGTTTCTTGACTGTCATGCAAGTAAGCACTCTCTCACAATGCATAGTACATGTCCTTCTTTTTCTCCTATAGCTTGAGAATTAGAACAAATATCCATCGTGGAGACTTAACATGGGAAGAAACCAAGGAAACTGAAGTCAGGGGGTTAAGTGGCTTAAGATCATTTATTTATTCAAGAAGCGTTTGCTGGGCTCCAGGCAGCACCGGGAAGAATGTGAAGATAGGACATGAATACAATGTTTTAGGAGGCTCAGCTTTGGTCACGCCCACCAGCAGGCACAGAAGCCTTTTAGAACTCAGATGCCTCCATATGAAGGTGGAAAACATCACAAAAGCCCCAGCGGAAGGGATGGGAAGTTGGGGTCTGTGCTCAGTCTCATGCCCAGAGTCCAGCCTCCCGCCGTCCACGTGTGCCGTCTCCCACACATGCACAGAGCATGGACTCCCCTCTTGCCTGTGTGCCCTTTATATGCTTTTGGCCTCAGATTGCTGAGGACGCCCCTGTCACCTCTGGGAGCATGCTGCCTGGAAACCTCCTTGCCCAAGGTATACTTTCTATCTTCCAATAGGTAGCAATTATACCAAATGATTTGCCATTACATAACATAGGGCACCCACCATCTTTCCAGCTCCTATAGTAGTTTCCTAATCATTTTTAGCCTCTCTCTCTCTCTCTCTCTCTCTCATATCTCTCACCACCTGTGACCTGTTCCCAAACCCAGTACGCATACCTTATTTCATTACAACAGCATCCCACTAGTACAAACCTATCGACGTCTCAGCTAACTATGCCATAGAACAAATAACTGCAAGATGATGGTGGCATATTCCAACATTACACACAACCCCAAGCCCTTGTTTCTAGCTCAGGTGACTGCAGGTCAGCGGGCCCTGGCTGGGCTTGGATTCAGGCCGTGGTCTTCAGTCAGGTCTGTTCCGCATGCCTTTCATTCTTCTTGGCTCAGTGGGCTCCAGGCCAGATCAGAGCTGCAGCAGGATAAGTGGAGACACACAATGTCTGCCCATATCCCACCAGCCTAACACAGTGTCAGTGAGCGGGGAGATATTTTCTGTGTCTAGGGGTAGCAACGACAAAACCATATGGCAAAGGGGGGGCGGGCGGTAAAGAATGGAGAAGATGGTGCATTCTTCCCCCGTGACCCTGTGGCATAGGAAGGCTATCTGGGGACCTGACAGTGTCTTTAGAAGACTCTCGATTAATCCTCTTGCTTTTAGCCCCAACATTAACTTCTGCTCCCAGAGACTCCTGGTCCCGCCCATTCCTGAGCCATTTGGGGTTATGCAATGTACATCTAATGGCTTCTTGCCTCTCCTTCTGCCGCCTTGGGATTCACATTTTCAGGCTTGTTGAGTTAGTCACCATTTGCCCATCTGCTCTCCAGCTTCCAAAATTTCATTGCTCTTGTCTCTTTTCACATTTTCTTTGTCCTTGTGTATTTATGTCTGTAATAACATCCTTTTACTGTCATTTTCATGAGGTTTGGGGAGAGAGTAAGGCTAAATGCATGTTTTCAACCCATCATCATTCCCACCTGGCCCTTTCTTGACACCGTAATGAGCAGCCTTCTTTCCCTCTCTAGCTCCTCTGGCTTTAATTACGTGATGCTCAGAGCCCCCGTTGCCCGGAGACAACTCAGTGGAGAAACTCTGATGAAGTGCCTGACAAGGTGGTGACTCACGTCGCAGTCTGGCTGGTTGTTGGAACACAGTGTTATCCGGCCCACAGCCCTTCTAACAGCACTGGGTACATATAGCGACAGTAGCAGAAGGAGTAATCGCAAAGAAAACCATCTCCAAACTGAATGGAAACATTTGGAGTGCTACCTGGACAGGGACCCACAAACCTTATTTCCAAGCCGGGGAAGAAAGGAGAATGGCCTGTAGTGATTAGTGAACCTTGAACCTTGAACTGAGGTTCAAATCCTGATTCTGCTTCTTACATTGTGTATCCCTGGAGTAATTTTCTTGATCTCTTGGATGAGAAAACAAGTCTCCTTACTCACAGAGTTGTTGGGAAAATGAAAGAAAAACAATACGAGCTCTTAGTTAGATACAAGTTCTATCCAAACAGAAGTGCTATTTGGGGGTCGTTATGAACATAGGTAGTTTACACAAGGTGGGTAGGTGGTCAGAAATCCATTTCTATAAACCTTCCATGACTTGGAGCACATTTGTCCTGGTAAACCGAATGAGATGCCGTTAATGATCATTTACACCCAGTGGGCACTGGTAAATGCCAGGCCCTCTTCTAAGCACTTTGCACATGTTAAGTCATCTATTCCCCAGAACAGTTCTATGAAGTGGGTTCTAGTGATGTGATAACCACTATGTTATAATGAGGGCAACTGAGATGTGAGAACTTAAGTCAGTTGCTTACGATCGTGCGCATGTAGTGGTGGAGCCAGCAGGACCACCCACAGGCAGCCGGCCCCAAGTCTGCAGGTGAGGGCTGCACTGTGCTCAGGTTCCCTCCCTTCCTCTCCAGCCCTCCCTTCTGGGCTCTTCCTCATCTGGGGGCCATGCATGTTCTTCCGGGGTCTCTCTCAGGCTTTTTGTCATCTCACTTACTGCCCTTCCCTTGAACAATTGCTAGGTCTCCATGGCTTTCGCTCCCATCGACATGTTATAGACTTCAATCCCTGGATCCCACCAGATCTCTCTCTTGGTGCCCACGAGGTTTATTTAACTGTCAAAAATCTGTCTCTTTTCAATAGCAGAAGATGCATTGTTGTAGGTGACATGGCTTCACTGTATCAGCCCAGGCATTTCTACCTGAACATGCTTATCTCATATTCTTCTCTATATTCCCTGTGGTTTTAATTTCCTTTTTACCCATCTCTTCCTTCATAAGTTGCATAGCTTGGCCAATAACAACTCCAGTTGTTAAACAGAGTTGATGTTATAAGTGAGACCTCGTATTATTCTCTTAGCTCCTTCCTATTTTCATTCAAATCACTTGTCATGTTTTGTAATTATAGTCTAAGCTTATTTGCATGATTATTTCTTTGCTGGCTGCTCTATTCCCTACTTCAACCCCTATCTCCTCCTGCCCCCAACCATTGTAAGGTCCATGAGGGCAAAGACTGTGTTTATTCTGTTTGCCACTTGATCCCCAGTGCCTAGCATGATGCCTGGCACATAGTAGGGGTTCAATAAATGCTTGTGCAAAAAAAATCACAACCAAACACTGGTTGAGTGAACATCATAATGAGGACAGCATGTGGGTGACTCCCTGACCTCTCCCACAGATTATCCGGAGAGTCCTGCTCAGGTAGGTATCTCAGTTAAAAAGATTTACCATAACAGAGGAGTAAGAAAGAGTGAAATGGCCTCCTTGTAGAACTCATGGAGAACATGGCCACTACTTGGATAGTCCATTAGTCACTCCATTCACTTTTGTCTCAGTTGCTCTCTATCTTCTGTTCTTCCACACACCAACCCCAGTGCAAAGAAAGGGGTTTGAGAGATAATTTAATGAAGGGGTTGTTTATACAGCTGCTGGCAGGGGCTTCGGAAGCATCCAGGGACCAGCAAGAGTGGGAAGCTGTTGCCGCTCTGGGGCCTGCAGCTGGAGCCTGGGGAGAAGTGGACGTGTGGGAAGGGCCACCACAAGGGCACACGTGGACAGGGACACAGTCACTGTCAGGGGCATGATGCGAGGCAGGGTGGGAAAAGGGAAGACATACCCCCCACTCTCTCCTCCTGCCCTTTGATCTCGTGCTAATTCTCCAGTTGGCACAGCCAGATGGGAAGCCGGAGAGGAAAGGCTCTCAGGTGTAGAGTCAGCCTCCTGGGGCACAGAAGGTGGGGGATGGACCTGGGGGTGGGAAAAGCTGCCGTGTGCCGTTGTTGTTCGTGAGTGTCTCTCTCTTTAACTAGAGAGACGGACTGGTTGTCTGCTTCATCGTGCCCATCTTCACCCCCGTCGATCATGGCACCTGCCGTCTCTTGACTTTAATTGACTGGATCTCTTGTTTTGCTTCTCTGCTACTCTCCTGTCTACTGTTCTTTATGTGTATTGCATTTAATCTCTTCCAGAGACAGTCTGATGGCGTCACCCTGCAGTACTAGACAGGTACTCACAGGGCAGCCTGTAAACACTGCCTTTGGGTCACATACCTATCTCTGGTCCAATTCACTACAAAGCTCTTTGGCCTCTGATGAGTAATCTCTCAAAAGGGCATGTAGCAGACTCCTCAGGGAAACAGTCTAACTAGAAATCACCTCACATGTCCAGTACATTGTCATCCCCACATCTACCTCCAGGATGACGATGTCCGTGTTAGGCTGCCAGGAGGGACTAGCAGATGTTCACCATGAGAACCTGTCAACACGGGACAGGTTGCATCTGGCAGGTGGACTCGCCCCATGTGCCCAGCATTGGTGCCTCCTCTCGTGTGGTGCATCTCCAGCCTCCTCCCCGGCTCTGGTTCCTGAGTCAAGAGTCTGGTTCCTGAGCTGATGTTGTTCTGCTTCTAATCAGAATAACCATGTTCATTTGTCTTCATAAAAAATAAATGACTCTGTCAATGAGGTTCCTGATAAAAGGAACAGGGCACGATGCTTTTTAGTCATAATCAGCTCTGCAAAGCCTCCTGCAAATAGGAAATGAGTGTTTTCTGGCATTTGGCTTATGTTGAAAGTTGAATTTACAAAAGATGACAACAACTGGTTGTTGGTAAGGTTCCAGGTGGCAGCCTTGATTGATGGCTGAGATGCTAATCTCTCTCTCTCTCTCTCTCTCTCTCTCTCTCTCAAGTCCTCAAGGGAAGATATGTTTTTCTATTCATTGTAGAGAGAAAGGAAGGGGGGAGGGCTCTGCGGTCAGATCACTTGCCCTTTGTGTCTCGTCCATCCTCTCGTTGGCTGGCCTGGATTTCTTCATTTGTGAACATGGGGTGGTAAACGGGTTATTACAGTGGTCGGGCATGTAGGCCTCAGAGCCAGATTGCCTGGTGTTGAATGCTGGCTTGACTACCTACTGGCTCTGTGACCTTGAGAAAGCTAATCAACTTCTCAGTGCCTCAGTTTCTCCATCTGTAAGAAGGAGGTGATGGTATCTGTATAGATCTGCTGTGAGGATTAAATGAACTCTTTAACGAAAAAGCCCGTAGAACAATGACTCACCCTCGGTAACCTTTGACGAATGTTGTGTTTTATTTTCTGTCACTGAGTTGTAAGGATCATGCGAGGAAACACATGTAAAACATTGGAATCACGCCTCACCCTGGGTCAGTTCTCAATAAATGATGGTGGCAGTCTTTATATCGCATTTTTCTTATTATTCTCCAGCATGTCAGGAAATGGTTGTCCGTCCCCTGTGCTTTTTAGTATGTTATCACACTTCTAATAGCCATTTCTCACACTGTCATGGTTTGAATTCTGTCTTCCATATTGGACTGTGAGGTCCTCACAGGCAAGAGTAGGTATCACATATACCAGTATGTCTGATTTTGGTTAAAATGAAAAGTTGCCATAATTTGGCAAGGGTTTTTTTTTGTTTTGTATTTTTGCCTCAAGACTGACGTTGATAACTTGTCAGTGAAATGTTTTGTCCAGCATGAGGCCAGCCACAGATGAGTTAAGACCTCTGTTCTGGGCACATCTGCCTCTCCCAGGGTTTACCAAGTGAGAGTCGGATCAGGAGTTCTAGGGCCCCGGCTGGGGCTCTCCCCATCTTTCCGTAGCTGTATACAATGTCTGAAAGGAAGGGTGTTAAGGGAGACTTGGGGCCTCTCCTTTTCGCTCCCCTTTTTGGAAAAACGTTTGCTTAGTTTCAAATGTAGGTTTCATACCCTTGACTCAAACTGGAATTCTACCACCATGACGAGTGTGCTGAGGTGACTCATTCAGAGATGGCTAACTATATCTCCTCTTCAAACACACCAACTGAGATGTTTGGGAGGTAAAAGAAAAAGAAAATAAATAATGACTCATCACTTCCTGTTTTTGTTTTTCCTTATGCAAAAAGCAATATATCTCTAACTTGAAACTATTTGGCCTGTGTCAGTGATATAGTAATGACTGTAAAAGAATTGACGTCATACAATGACTTATTTCAGAAATTGCTGCAGTTAAGGCTGAGAGGTTCATTAGTTAACCTTCCATCCCTACTCCCTCGTCAACATCTTTATAGGTGCATACAAGTGACAAGGGCACCACACAAGGGCCCAGTGTGAGCTCTGGTTTGTCATATTGATTGGAAAGATGCAGATTTTTGCAATATGGTTCATTAAGCTTATGTCATAGATCAGAATAATCATAACCATCCCCTTAGTTTATGTAGACAGTGAATGAATGAGTGATAGGTTTCCAGTAAGAGAGCACAGACGACTCTTGAGACTTAACATGTATTATAACCGAGACGCCAGAGAGAAACTCATCAAATGGAATGTCTCCTTTCTATTTATTTCAGACAAGATTCAAATCTGGAATGCGCTGGCCTTGTTTGTTGGCAAAAAGTTGGGATTTCCCCCTCTTCTTAAAAAACATCCTTAATTTTACCTTAAAATAGTTTATAGTTCTGGTGGTAGGCTCTGTTCAGAAGCCCCTGGGTCCACCCAGGTGTGTTCTCTGTAGCAAAGGCGGATATGGCTGTCTCGTGTGATGTGCCTTTAACTCAAAGACAGTTCAGCTTGATTCTCTGTTTTCCATTCAGCAGCTGACCAAATAGGTTCTGTGTAGCTAAACCAATATGTTGTGATGCTTTACAATATCTTTTGTCCAAACGTAGAGCTTGTCTCATTTGGGGTTTGGATTGTCTGTTGGCTTAAGGGCTGTGTTCATTGTGCTCGCTGTGTTTGCTCTCTGAATTTCTCCAGCCCAGCTGTGCCGACTGCTGCTTGCACAGGCTCAGTGAGAGAAAAGTCTGTCACATTGAAGGTTAAATGGGTGCTGGGGCTCTATCCAGATTCAGATATCTAGTGCTTTTTAGTGTATCTGTGCATGCTTTGTATTTTTTATTTTCTATATGTTATGATGTTTTGACATCTTAAAGACCTTTCTGGCTGGGGAGAGACTGCCGCTCCCTGGGCTAGCCAATTCCTAGAGAGAGCAGAGGGCTCAGGGGGAGCAGGCCTTGATAGGAAAACTAACCGATGAGGCATACCTCCTCCATCTGGCGTATTCATATGGAGCCCATGCTGTCCCCATCCCCCCACCCCTGCCCCATCTGCAATCATCCCGGGACCCATACCAGGCAACTAGAGGCCACCTCTACAGCCAAAGCCACATGGCAGGAATTTTTTAAACTAGCCAATCTTAAAACCGTTTACTGTGTCTGGCCTTGCCTTTCCCGCGAAAACCCCAATGAGGGCTCTGGCCTAGACCTCTCCCTCGCTCTTGCCTCCTGACCTTAGGCCGAGGCTTCCCACGTTGGCTGCGTGGCCGAGGTGGCATGCCTCCTGTTTCTATAAGGAATGTCTTTTCCTGAAGTTCACCGGTTTCTCTTCTCTGGCTGCACCTGACAGGCATTTCATAAAAGAATACAGGATGATGTGTGCTTTACCTGCGTCAACGTTTGATGGGGACGTGTTGGGGCCATTGAAAATGAGCCAAACCTTTTCTTCCACACACATGTCCCCTGAGAGACGATAGGTTACTGATTGTTATGTATCTTCATCCAAGCATATCACTGCATTTCCTTAGCTCCCTTCAGTGCTTATCTTGTCTTATCGTCTGGAAGTTCCCCTTGCTATCTAACCCAGTTCCTTCTTATTACTACCCAAGGCAACCAATGTTCACTGGATATCTGCCTTCATAATCCATTTTCTGAAAGTATTTGAGATTCATGTCAGCATGCCAAGTCCAGGTTCTTCTGTATGCCTCCTCTCAAAATGGCAAACGGAACAAAATCTGCTGGGTTTGAGATGTGGATATGTGTTCAATGGCAAGCTTGAAAAGAACATTAAGTGATAAAAAGAATGGCAATAAACGCATGCTGACTGCCAGTCTCCTCAAAGCTCCTCGGATGCACTGAGTCACCTCCCAGAGAACCAGGTCTTTTTCTTCTTCTTACCATCTGGTGGGGCAAGCGCCCGCAGGCTTCACGTGAGACTCACCGGGGATCGCACTGGCCGTTGCCACTTACTCGCTGTCTGGGCTTGCCACCATGATTTTACTTCTCCGAATCTTAGTTTGAGTGTCAGTAAAATGGGGAATACAGTGGCTGTCTCAGGGAATCGAGAGAATCAAGTGACATTATCCAATGGAAAGCACCTCGCCAGTGATGGGCACCCCACCATGTCAGTTTCTCTCTGCCAGGTTTGTTAATGGTCTAGGTTGATAAGTACACTACATTTAATTATTACAAAACTCATTAATTAAATCAGAACTTGTAGCTGTTTAGGCAGGGTTGAGCAGAAGTTAATTGTTTATTTTTGCACTGAGAAGAAAGGATTTGCTAAGCAAATATCTCCGTCAACCAGAATGGTGATAAGGAGAAAAGTCAAGCTACTTATAGCTTTTAGAAACTCCTATTGGCAAATAAAGAGAAAGGATTAATTAAAAGCAATCATTATCTAAATCACTGAAAGGATGGAGGGGACCACCCAATTAGTAGTTCTTGCCACTGGTCCGGGTGCAATTGGTTTCTGTGTGATTTGCAGAGGCGTGACTCATTAAAACGGGTCTGTATTTCGGCCATCTCACTAATTAAAATATGCTTTCCTCTCAATTAAGCTGGACCCCTGAATCTCTAACACAGAAAAAAATGGAACATTCAATCAAGGTAAAGCGCTGTCAATCATCACCAAAACCGTGGGAAAGTCCTCCATTCATGTATACTAATTTGCACTCTCATAAGGGCTCCCGTTTCCCATCTCTTCATTAATTCATTGAACATTTATTGACAGCCAGTCCTGATCTGGCACTCAGATATGGTAGAAGAGGTTTCCTTCTGGCATCAAGGAACCGAGATAAAGCCTCCCTTCTCTGATAGTGCTTCTCCCTCTGCCTGGGAATCCCGATCAGACCCTACACCGATAGACACCGTTTAAGAAGGTTGTTAATAATGACATCACAGGGACAAGGCCAGAGGTGATTAGTTGCCTTCCAGTAGTGAATACCAGGGGGTGACTCCTCCCTGTGGCAGGGCCAACAGACACTGGTGATCACAATAAGGACCAGGGGTCTGTGGGCCAAAGGCCTGTGCTCAGCTTCAGGCCTGAGGATACAACCGAGGCCACTGCCATGATTAAGACATTTTCAGGGACACACTTACTTGGATGTTTTTATTGCCACCTGCACATTTTTACCATTATTTCTTTGCTTGTTCAGCATTTACTAAGATTTGATTAGAAAGACAAGAGTGAGTTGGGTCATGCTGTCCAGTTGCCTGCCTGTCCAGATGCTACAATTTTGATCTTCACATTATCAAAATATGTGTAACCTGAAAGCTATGGCAGTACTGTTACGAGGCGCCGTAGAACATAATTATTAGGAGCTCTGGCTCTGAGTCATCTGTCTGGGTTCCAACCTCATGACTGCACTGAAGCACGGGGGAGTTCACCTCAGAAACGTATTATAAAGGTTAAATGCAGCAGCAAACAAAGTATTTAATATGGGCCTTCAAATACATATTTATACATTGTGTTTATCTGGATTATTTGAACATATACATTATGCAAAATAACACGATTTTGTATTTATATACAAATATCCTATATAATAAAAAGGTAATATGCAAATTGACCCTAACGGCAGAACTACCAGGGAACAACCGGTCACTATAACATGCACTGACCATGAGGGGGCAGATGCTTAACGCAGGAGCTGCCCCCTGGGGGTCAGTGCGTTTCCACAGGGGGAGCGCCACTCAGCCAGAAACTGGCTCATGGCTGGCCAGTGCAGCAGTGGGGTGGGAGCCTCTCCTGCCTGCCTCCATGGCAGCACTAAAGATGTCCAACTAACGGCTTAGACCTGCGCCCCCTGGGGAGCAGGCCTAAACTGTTAGTTGGACATCCTCTGAGGGCTCCCGGGCTGCCAGAAGGATGTCTGACTAACGGCTTAGACCTGCGCCCCCAGGGGGATCGGGCCTAAGCTGGCAGGTGGACATCCCCAAGGGGTTCTGGACTGTGAGAGGGTGAAGGCTGGACTGAGGGACCCCCCCAAGTGCACGAATTTTTGTGCACTGGGCCTCTAGTATATAATAAGTGACTATATATGTATGACTATGTTACATATATAATAAGTGACTATATATGTGGCTATAAATAATACAGAATAAGTAGTACAAATTTATCATTACTGCCCATGAGCCAATTGTTCTGATGTTCAAACAGGAAAATGATGGATTCTTAAAACAACTGCTCATTGAGTTCAATAAACTCTAGGATGGATTATTCATCAGAAGGTTTATGGGCATTTTAGGAAAAGTTGCAGAGCAGCAGTGGGGATTCATACGTAACAAGCTGTGTCAACGGTTAGAGCAGGAAGATGCATCAGACTTGGGTCTATGGATTTCAGAAACTTTCTTTTAAGTCTTTCATAATGTCCTCCTGGAGAACTGAGAATTTGGGGGCTGATGTTTGGCTTGGAAGACCATATCTCCAGTTATCTTTCCCAAAATTTGCTATCTCAACATTTGTTTTTCTTTATCACACTTACCACATACTTATTTTTCTGATTTATCCGTTTACTTATTATTTGTCCCCTCAAAGGAAAGTAAGCTCCCTCAGGTCAGGATGTCTGTCTTGATCACATTTGCAACCCCATAAACTGATACAGGACTTAGCCCCTAGTAAGCAATCATTAAATGTTTGGGGGATGAGTAAAAATGAAAGAATTCTTTGCCTGTGACAAAGGTGTGACTTAGAGTACTGGATTCTTAAAGGATCCAGAATGTCACAGAACGTGCATTGGAGCTCTCATTAGAATGTCACAGAACTTGCCTTGGTTACATTCATTTAATAATTTACAGGCAGACACTCATTAATCATAGATGTTGGAAGATGTAGCTAATATGTCAAAACAAAATTTATCTTGATAAGCTAAAATCTGAGTCAATAAGATTAGAATGAAGATGAAAAAAATTAATATACTTAAATTCAGATTAATAAATTCAGTTTCCCAGGCAAATACAAGGAGCACTGAAATAGAGACAAGTTTCTCTGGCAGGTCGTATGGAAGAGATGTGGAGTTTTAGCCGACTTGATGCTAATCTGAGTCATAAACACTATGTCATGGTAGATTTTTAAGGTAAATCTATGCTAGACCATGGTTGTCGACCTCAGCTGCCTGTTAGAATCTCCTGGGGGAACCGGTTAACAAAGAAGCAGATAAAAGCATACTAATGTCCAGGCCACACCTAAGAGATTTGATTCAATTTGTTTTGAGAAAGACCTAAGTATAGTTTTGTTTCATTTTGCTTTTGTTTTTTTGTCCCCAAGCAATTCTAACTTATAGGCAAGAACCTCTACTCTGGACGTGGTCCTTACTTTTAAGAACATATCTTCTGTAATTGTTTTTAGCATTCTACTTTCTGACCATTATCCTCTCTATTTCTAAATTATCCCCTGAGAGCCCCACTGCCACATTTTTGCTCACTAAGACTTCTGATCCACTGTCTTGACCAACTTTCAGCTGCTCCTCATGCCCATCATTTCCTCTCTCCCATCCATTGTCCACTCTAGTAACCCTTACTTTGCATGTTCCTTTAAACCCTTCACATATTTCACCCTACAAGGCCCAACTCTGGTTCAACCTAAGAGAGACTGGCTGTGGCTGGAGAAAGCCATGCAACCATGCTGAGTGGTCTTGTTGAAAATCACAACTGAGATCCTAACTAGAAAGTGTCATCTGGGAATCCTTTCACTTACCCTCGTCATTTCACTCTCTCACTCTCCTAGATTATTTTTTTTTACCCCTTTTCCTTTTTTCTTTTTCAAACCTCAAAACAACCCTCTCTGCACTCTCAACTGATGAGCCTGCTTCCCTCACTGAGATAAGGCAAGTGATCAGAAAAGACTAACTGTAGATTCCTATTAGAAAATCTCGTCACCTGCTTGACTCAGGACCTATGCACTCTTCCTTCCCTCTTGTTAGCTGGGATGAATGACCTATCCCTGATCCTAATTAAAGCCAGCACTCCCATGCCCTGCATCCCATATTCTTTCTTGCTCAAGACTGGGCTCCTGCAATGGACCCCTAATTCATCCTGCTTCATCCATTTTCCTCTCTTTTCTGTATCATTTCCATCACCTTGAAAACATAGTATAATATCTTTCACCTTAGGGAAAAGGAGTCTTGTGATTCTACAAGCTATAGCCCAGTTTCTCTATTCAAAAGAGGTGTCTGGATCTCCTCTCTACTTCCTCCCCTCCTCTCAGAATTTCATCCTCACTACTCCACCAAAACCAAGCTCACCAGTGATATTTGTGCTGCTAACTCCGGAGATCAGTCCTCATTTATTAGAGGGTTTTTTAAAAGAGCATTAGACACCACTAATCATTCCTTCCTTTATTTTATTTTCCTTTACTATTTTAGTCACATATTATCTGTTGCGAACTTCAAACTCTCTAATTTTATACTAGATATTATCTGGCTGCTTAGTTTCATGAAAAGAACATTTTAGTGTCATACTTAAACTCAATTTTTAGTTTTTGTGTTTTTTGATATTAAGTTATGCTATTATGTCATCATAATCCTGTCCCCCTAGGTCAGTGCTTGGGGAATGTTTGCTAAATTTAGGGGTTACCATGGAAACTGGGTTTTTATAACATTGTTCTGTCTCCTGTGTCATCATTATATCTTAGTTGTCTGAAATTCTTTACTTCTATTTTTTAACTTTGTAGTTTTCACAACATTTTGTCTAATTACTAGTATTATTATTATTCCTTTTGTCTCATGGATGTAGAATTCACTCCTTTGTCTTAAGCTTCCTTAACTATCCCCACTTACGTCTCTAGTCCATCTGCTTCCAGATCTCCTTTCCTCTTTTGGGATCTTTAATTCGAAACTTCTTTGACAGGCTTCTAGGTAATAGAAAACGAATAATACCAAATGATGGCTCTGCCTCTGGTAGGTTGGGAGCTTTGGACATGTTGTTTACCATCTGTAAGCCTTGATGTGACAGGCATTCATGGAGATGGCTCTAATGATTGAATTGGATAACTCCTACACAGAGGTTAGCTCGGTACCTGCACATGGTTAATGTTCAATAAAGATTTTTTATTGTGAGTACTTCCAAGTTGCATTCATCTTTTAATCAGCCCCTGTGGTCATAGAGAGCTTTGGATGTAATCAACAGAAATAAACGGAGACTTCTGGAGCCAGAAACAAATGTTTATTGGAAGGATATTAATAGCTTGAAGAACTGAGGGAAGAGCTGGCCACCCAGGACTTGGGGAAGATGGAAATCAGGACAATTGGGGGGGTCTCAGAGACAAGAACGTGTGAACCATCCTTCTGGATAGCACAGTGGCTTGGGTTTAAATGTGTGTGTGAGGGGGCAGGGGGATGAGAATCAGCTAACCCAGCTTGGGTTTGGGCCCTGCCCGCGGGGTCGGGGGAGCAGATTCTGGGATTGGCTGCCTCACCAAAGCCACCTGGAGCCAGTTGCATGAGGACAGGATGCTAAGCAGACAGAACTACCTGTACGTCACAGACCTAATGCTAGATCCTCCTGAGGACCTGCCAAAAAATGACCCTGACTGACTCTTCAACGACTTCATCAAAATTTAATTGCCTTTTGTAATAACCCAACATCATTTTCCCCTATCTTTTGAGATAATCATTCCGTTTATGAAGTGACTTCTATAATGTTTATTGACTCATACATTCAATCAGCAAATATTTATTGAGCAGCTACTACATGTGATGTTCTGTTCTGGGGGAGGTTGACCTCTGTGAACCAAAGAAACCCCGTGTCTTTAAGCACTTACTTTCTACGGAGAGGGACAGGCAACCAAACATAAACAAATATATGACATCAAGTGGCAATAGTTTTCATGAGCAAGAGCTCATGGGGAAAACCATGAGACAGGGACAAGGAAAGAATGAGCAGGATGGGAGTATATTGGCCGGATTGGATATTTATGGTTACATGAGTCTAGGTTTCTGTTCCCATCCTTTAAAAATGTATTTTTAATTATAATTGAAATACCATTTTATATTAGTTTCAGGTATACACCATAGTGTTTTAATATCGATGTGCCTTATAAAGTGGTCGCTGCCATTAGTCTAGTAACCATCTGTCACCCTGCATAATGATTACATTATTGACTCGCTTCCCTGTGCTGTATATTACGTCCCTGAGTAAACTGTTCATGTTTGATGACTTTTCTTGTTTATTTGTCTCTCATAAATGACTATCTGGCTTCCTTCCCGCCTCCAGGAGTGAGCACCTTAAAGGTGAATCATGCCATTCATTTCTGGTCCCCCCCTGCCTCATGGTGGATGCCGAGTAAATGTTTGTTGAATGAATGAATAAACACACCCCTTATGGTATGGCCATTGGATGACTGTATTTGTCTGCTTCTGAGCCAGGCAGCCATTCTCCCAAGTGGGACATTGCAGGCGGCCTGGACAGAGGGGAGAATTCTGTGTGGGCTCTGCCCTTGTGGATTTCTCTGTCAATGTCGTTGACTGACCAATAGGCTAAGTAAGACATTTATATAACGCCTATTTAGCCAATTTCTCTTCCCTGCAATCAGGTTGGTCTCTTTGTGTTATTGTGTTTATTTTGTCATAACATGCTTTCTGCATTTAAGACCAGCTCTGAGAGAAAGACATGAGGAAAACATCCATTCCTCTCCACTTGAATCATGGCCACAGACAGAACGAATCATAGCCTCTGAAGGAAGCTCGGAACAGCACCAGCCCAAGGGAGGCTGTGCTGTGAGTAACAGGGGCAATAGCTATGGCTCCTTCAGAGAAGCTGGAATCCTGGTGAATCTGCTCCCTCCATACCTACTGCCCGTATTTACTTATTAAATCAAATTAAAATGAAATGTAGAGAGCTATCGAGTTCTTGTCAGAAAGTGCTGCTCAGTGAAAATGCCAAGTGGAGAGAACTACATGGATCCTCATTCAAGTACTGAACTGGAAACTAGAAAACAGGACCACAGAATGCTTTTGTGTTTTTTTATTAAATATTTGTGTGAGTTGGAGCAGTGCTGATTGCGTGATGTTCAGACATGGCCTCCACCCTACCTTCTTCATTCATGACTTTCACTGCAGACCAATGAATGGGCTGCCCTCAGTGCAGCTCTATGGTTGCCAAGGGAGCTGTGTTTATAAATGGTCAGCTGTGTTGTGAGTATATTTAGCTTATGCTAAATGCCCCTGAGAGGATGAATATCATCTGTTTCCAGTTTAATTGTGTTTTTGGAGCATGGTACATTCTCCCCTGATCCCCAGGTGAATAAATATTCGGCCTTTTCCCCTTCTGAGGAAAGTTGGGTTGGATTCTGGAATTCAAATGGACAGACTTATTAAATTAAAATGAAATGTAAAGTGCTATAGAGTTCTTGTCAGAATGTGCTGCTCAGTGAAAATGCTAAGTTTGGGATAAAATAAGAGAGACCAGAAACCATTTCATTCATTATTGGCATGAAGGGATGGTGTGGCTGACTGATAGAATAATTACAAATAGTGGTGAAATGGTATTGGTAACTATATGGTATCTTTATATAACATTTAAAACTGTTTAAAGCAGTTTTTATGCAAAGTTTTTAGATTTCATACCATAAACCTTAAAATTTGTATATGCAAACCAAAATAATTTATAGTAGCTATTTTAACTACTGTCACCCTTAAAAGGGGGTTCACTTTAGGCTTCTGAAAAAGCAAATTTGACCAGTTGTATTTTTTATTTGTTCAAAAATCATGAACTTTCTGATAAAGATTGTCAAGGAAAAGTAAGGGCTTTTAGGGTGAGGACCCACCCCATTTGTGTAGAGACTTAGTGATGTAAAGTGACTGCTCTAAAGCCAGTCCACGCTACCTAATGGCTGAGCTCAGATGAGACCCAGAACTCCTCAAGCTCCCTCCTGTGTTCTTTCTACTGTATCCTTTGTCTCCCGGAAATGATTATTTAAATTATCAAGAGACGAACAAAAATCTACAAAACTTCTCTTATGCATATGTTTCAATGCAAGCAGCTATTATATGGGGTATGCTAAAGTAGGCTTCCAGTTGTACAAATACGTAATACACTAATACATAAATAGTAATACAAGAATAAACTATGTCTTGTGTACTCACAACTACAAACCTACGTTTGCCCACCCTGAATAAACAGCAGAATATACACTGTCGATTATTTATACCTGCATTCCCACATGTCTGTGCCTCTCCCACCCCACCGCCATCATTGTGTAATCAATCTCTGAGAAAAAAGTAGCTAAGATAGGTTGTGTTTCAATGTAGTTCTGTGAGCAGATCCATGAAACTTGCCCAGCGGCACTGACAGAGCTTTAGTATTTCCCACATGATGTCTTCTCCTGGTCTCACCCAGCTGACTTAGATGCCGTCTAGCCAGCTTGGTCTCCCATGGCCTGTCCACTCAGATACTAGAGCAAGCCTCTGGGGTCCTGTGTCAGGTCAGCTCTAGTAATTGCTCATTTATTCGACTTGCCATGTTAACCAAGCACCTGCTTGCTTGTTTTTTCTTTCCAATAAAACCTGAAAGCCCGAAACAGAATTACTGGTAAATACACTTTAAAATGTAAAACACTTTGAATTCGCTTTGACTTGATTCCCTATATTAACAATGAAAGGCCCTAAAATATCACATTTCAAGTTGTGATATGTTTTTCAACATACAGTAACTATGAGATAAAGGAAAATATGTAAAAATCCTTTCACAGATTTTTTTTTTCCAGCTAAAAATCATGCTTGGAAAGATTACATTTTATTAAGCCAAAATCTTTTCTAAATATCTATGTTATAAAAATGTACAGGTTATTATGAGTAGCTCCTAGTTTTAATCAATTCTCCATTAAATGCTTAGAGGAATATGAATCCTTGATGTATGGACTAAGGTGCATTTTGCAGTGATTGGTCCATCTTCAAGTACCCAGAAATCAGTAGAATATTACCTTTATTTCCTAACATGTCAGTAGGAATACCTTTTCTTCTTGAATTACTACAATTGACTTTTGTTAATAAAAAGGGAGGGTAAACAATTGCACATTTCTTGAAATTTTATTTCTAATAAAGGTGACACTCTGATATTTAAGAATTCAATGATATGAGTTGAGATTGTTTTTTTTAAACAGGTTTTCCAAGAGGGCTTTGACCCTGCTGATAGTTTTTAAACTGTATTAGATAAGCTGATTAGATTGTCTAGACTGGTGCTCCCAGCGGCACCAAAATGTTCTTCTCTCAAAGAGC
>NW_006288434.1:3132355-3138608 GCF_000327345.1 Myotis davidii
CCAGAAGCAGCTAAGACCATCCCCCTCCCACATCCATTGATGTTGCTATTGAATAGATGACCTCCTCCCCCACTTCCTGGAAGCCTTCTCAGTCATACATACTGGGCGAGGCTCCTCACAGACCAACCCCTTTATCATCTCTTTCTTCTGACCTATGAATCAAACCAATACACTACTCCCATTCACTGACCTATGTCATTGTGATTTCTTATTGTTGCATTAAGGCACTTGGTCTGCTAATTCCTTTTGGAATGTCCCTTAGCTTTGGCACATCTCGAAGGCAGCTCGTTTGGTGCTTGCTCTGCACTGACAAATGAAGGCCCACGTTCCTGACTGTATCCTCTTCCAAGGAGTTTATAAAGACCAGCAAGAAGTCAATAAGTATAGTCGGGTTTCATAAGTACATAAAAAGTCTTCCTTCTTTTTCTAGGTGAGTCCTTTCTACAGAGCCCCATCTCCACCCCACCTGCACTCCTTTTCCCTGAGGTGGTGTTGACAACTGCACCCAAGTCATAGGAAGTGGCGCTCTGCCACTAAAAGAAGTGGGGATGAGGGCCTCACAAACCGCCCATTCACATATTTGCATTCAGCGGGGTTGTTTTGCCTGTTTTCTTTTAGATCATCTCAACTTTGGTCTCTTGAAACCATCCACCCGTGTGAGTCAAAAGTAAGTGTACATTTTAATTTTTCTTTCAATTAGTTGTGAACGGAACTCGCAGTTTCGTTCAGTGGTTTTCACAAGAGAGAATTTCATTCAAATATTTGCATAATGAATGGGAGTTTCATAGCTGGGAAAGATAGGAAAGCCCCTCTTTAATTTTTGTGGGAAGGAAAATGGGTAGAAATGAAATAAATAAGGCACCGCCCATCACCCTTGAATATAACAAAGTATATTTGCAGCCACTGAGTGGAATGGTTTTTATTTTTAATTTTGTTAATTTATTTTTTGTTTAAGTATACTTAGTACACAATCTTATATTGGTTCTATTAGTTTCAGGTGCATGATATAGTGATTCGACATTTTTATACCTTACAATGTGAGCACCCTACTAATCCTAGGCATCATCTGTCATGGCATATATACCAGCTTCATCCTGGGCCGCTTCCAGAGTCCTCTCAAGAGTCCTCTTCCTTTATTTTAAGTTGGGCCACAGCCCAAGAAGTACCTTAAATGACATCAATTTTATGCTCTGTGAGGTCCTCACCACTGTAAGGCAATGTGGTATAATGGTTAGTGCCCCAAATCTGGAGATGCTTGGGACCAATTCCTGGCCTTCCACTTACTAGCTGAATGATTTGGGGCATGTCAAAACCTCTCAGTGCCTCTGTATTTCTGTCTCTTAAATGGGGCTAATAATAGTTGTTATGGTTATTACAAGGATTAGATGAGTTAATATTTTCAAAATGTTAAATAATACTTGGCACATAATGAGGTCTGTGGAAATGTTTGTTGAGTAAGTGAAAATAAATTAAGCATACAGGGATACTCCAACGTCTCATATTAGGAGACTGAAAAACTGGTTTGGTCTAGAAACAATGACACTCCAGTAGCAATAAACACACCTACCACCCAAATATTGGCTCCCAATGACTATTTCCTAATAAAAGGAACCAGAACTCTTTGGAGACCTGGTTGATTCAGGTGTGTGTGTGGGGGGGGGGGGGTATGCTCTAACCATTGAACACCACGACCAGGGCAACACAAAACTTTTTTGCAAGAATAATTGTTCTTGGAGTGCAAAGTGGATGACGATATGTGCATTTGTTATATATTACAGCATAACAAATTCCCATGAGTTGAGTGGCTTGAAAGAGCAGGTAATTATTATCCCGCAGTTCCTGTGGACCAGGAATCTGGGTGCCGCCTAGCTGGAGCCTCTCCTTAGGATCGCAGAGGTGTAGTCAAGATCTTGTCTGGGCTGTGTTCCTCCTTGAAGCTTGGGTTGCTTTTCTTCCAAGAACACGTGGTTGTGGGTAGAATTAAGGCGGGGTTGTACGACTGAGGTCCCCTGCTTTTTTTGCTGGCCGTCCCCTGGGGCTCTCTCATCTCCTAGATCAGTGGTTCTCAACCTGTGGGTCGCGACCCCTTTGGGGGTCGAACGACCCTTTCACGGGGGTCGCCTAAGATCATTGGAAAACGCATATAATTACATATTGTTTTGTGATTAATCACTACGCTTTAATTATGTTCAATTTGTAACAATGAAAATACATCCTGCATATCAGATATTTACATGACGATTCATAACAGCAGGAAAATTACAGTTATGAAGGAGCAATGAAAATAATTTTATGGTTGGGGGTCACCACAACATGAGGAACTGTATTAAAGGGTCGCGACATTAGGAAGGTTGAGAACCGCTGTCCTAGATAGTGTTCACATTGCTTTCCACGTGGCCACTTGCTTCTCACAGGCCCCGCCACAGCGTGGCAGAGTCAAGCCAGCAGGAGACTCTCTGACTCCAGGCTGCTCAGATGGAGTCTCACAGAACGTAACCTAGTCCAGGCGCTCTGGCCTGTCGGCATGGCTGTATTCCAGTGGCTACACACAAGCCAGGGGTTGTGCCTGTCTCACGGGAGCGTATTCTATGAGGGTGCGACTGACTGGGGATCCCCTTAGGCTGTGCCCACTACAACAGGAGAGGTTTAAACAGATACAGGCAGCTGGGTATCGGGATCTCCACCATACTAGTATATGAGCCAACTAGAGAGGAGGAGGACAAATAGAACATGCTTGCTTCTTGCTTTCAGTCAGACTAGAGCTTGAGGTAAATAAAGTGATTTAATTTCCCCTCCTTCCTCCCTCCCCCGACACAAAATTATACTCCTCAAAGCTTAAAAATCCTCCTCCTCAAAGTTATCAAATGAGAGCTCTGGTTATTTGAAGATGAAGCAATCAGAGAAAAATATTTGGAGGGAGCTCATAAATACATCCCCTGACTACGGCCTTTTCCCGATTATGGCCCTTTCCTGAGTAGGGCTTTTTCTTTTCAGCAGCGAAAAAATTTGCACAGAAATAAATGTGCTCTCAATTCAATGGCAACAAAGTTTATGCGCTTTAAGAAACCTCTACAAAAGTTCAGATAAAACGGTCTGCTTTTCAACTTTTTGTGACAACATGACAATTTTTGAGATTGTTGAATTTTTTAATACTTGGGTTTTAAAATTCTGTCTACTAATAATTATTAGTAGGATGATAATATTTAGGTTGTATTTCTTGCATTTTACATGATGTTGCTAAACTTGTATATTTGAAGCCTCTTAAATATTCATCTTCACCGATTTCTTTTTATGGATTCTGAATCCTCTTCTTATAAAATATTGAATGCAAAAATGCTGGTACTGTCATTTTGCTCCAGTATTGGAATTGCCTCCCAGATTCTTATGAGTTCAATTTTTTTTTCTTCCTGATTGCTTCTTTGAACACCAGAATGTCCCGGAAATCCTGACACTTAGGCGTTGGGTCTCCGTTAGCCAAGTTGCTGTGTGCATCTGGAAGCGAAGCACAAGCATCCTTTGTTAGGCAAAGTCTGTGCCTAATTGTGGGCTTGGGTAATGCGATCACTGTCCCTGTGCGTCTCCATGGAGGTTACTACAAACCTATTAGCAGACCAAACCGCAGGCCTTTGCCGTTCATGTCTCAGATGCGCAGCCACCTGGGAGAAAGCAGGCGACTTGTGGAAACGTAACTCATTAGCAGCCAAAAGTTGAGATGAACTATAATATGCTGGAAAGATAATTCAATTATGAAACGAGGAGGAAGGATTTCTGTGGATCCTCCTCCTCACCCTTCACCTCTCTTTCAAGTCTCTTCCTACCCTGGTTTTCTTCTTTCTGCTCACTGATGACTAAGCCCGAGGCGGTAGTCCTTGGTTTTTCTTGTGCCAACGGGTACAAAGGGCGGTTATTGGGAATGGTGAGAACATAATCACCTGTAGCCAGTGGTGAAATAACTCATTTAGCAAATAAAGGTCAACGCTTGCTTGCTTCCTTCCTTTCTTCCTTGCAGTTGTTTTCTTTGTGAGAATGAAATAAAGGGACCTTTTATAAAAATACAAAATAAGTTGGAGAAACGAGGAGGAAGGATTTCTTGTGGATCCTCCTCCTCGCCCTTCACCTCTCTTTCAAGTCTCTTCCTACACTGGTTTTCTTCTTTCTGCTCACTGATGACTAAGCCCGAGGCCGTAGTCCTTGGTCTCTCTTGTGCCAACGGGTACAAAGGGCGGTTATTCGGAATGGTGAGAACATAATCACCTGTAGCCAGTGGTGAAATAACTCATTTAGCAAATAAAGGTCAACGCTTGCTTGCTTCCTTCCTTTCTTCCTTGCAGTTGTTTTCTTTGTGAGAATGAAATAAAGGGACCTTTTATAAAAATACAAAATAAGTTGGAGCAAATAGGAGTAACCTTTGCTGCTGGAGAAGGGAGGATTAAGCGAAAGCCCGGAAGAGGAGCATTTGTTTCTGGTTGGAAGGTCACAGGATAAAGCGGTTCTTTATCAGAACTGAATCCAGTGGCAAGTCTTGGACTTTTCCAAGGTTGCTGGCCCAGGCTAGTCATCAGATCTCTTTCCCACAGAGATAACTGAGGGGTTTACATTTGCCTAATTGGCTTCATCGAGTCTACTTGCCATGTGTCTTAATAGATGCATCTGGTAATTCCACCGGTTACTGAAATTCTGGGCTTATTACTGCATGCATTTGTTTCTGCACCATCCTAGCGTCATTTTGCATCATGCTGATTAAATCCAAATGTGGGTTTCCTCGTTTGGGGGTGCTTTGGTAGCAATAGGTTATAGTCATGTGGGTCTTCCCTTGGCATGGCAGGCATTCACCAGCCTCCTCATCTCTCTCTTTGGTACTGTTCTTGGGGCCCTGTGTCCCCAGGGAAGCGACACCACCTCCTGCCTCCCCCACGGAGCTCTCCTGTTCCTGGGTTTCTGTTATACCTGTGTTTTGTGCGTGGTCATTTCTGTCTTATCTTACGAACCCGTTGTTTGCTGGGGATATTTTCTCTCTCTGGAGAGGCGATAAGCTCTTTGAGGGCAAGGGTTCTGTCTTTGGTGGTTTGTGGCCTCACAGTGCTCATGGCCCTCAGCACGTGATGCCCACCTGCCACCACCCTCCAGGCCTCCAACTTTCACCCCGGTCCAAACAGTGTTTTCTCAAATCAAGAGAATTATGTACCTTCCCTTTGCCTGAAAATACTGGCTGTGGTGCATGAAAGGAAAAACAAACAAATTAAAAAGCCCCAACCATACAGCACTGGAAGAGAAGTCTGTAAAATCAAGCCTGATGCCAAAAGGGATGAGTTGGCAGCCTGGAATGGGTCATTGCAAATCCTCTTGGCTCGTGATTTCACACTTCTCTGAGCTGCTGCTGTTCCATGATATTCAGAGATGAATGTGTTCCCATCTTATTGGCCTCCTCCAAAGCAATGATTTATTAAAGGCTGCATGCCCAGCCGGCGTGGCTCAGCGGTTGAGCATCAACCTATAAACCAGGAGGTCACGGTTCAATTCCCCGTCAGGGCACATGACCGGGCTGCGGGCTTGATCCCCAGTGTTGGTTGTGCAGAGGCAGCCCATCACTGATTCTCTCTCATCATTGATGTTCCAATCTCTTTTTCTCTCTCCCTTCCTTTCTGAAATCAATAAAAATATTAAAATAATAATAATAATAATAATAATAAAACAAATTTTAAAAGGCTGCATGTTTCCTTTCTATTCTTGTTTACACCTCGCCGCCCTGTGTTTACAGGATTGGCCTCTCACGCTCTGCCTGGGGGGGTTTCTATTCCTGTGTGGTTACAATTGCCAGAGGAGTCTTTGGGCTGCTCGGTTTTGAAGAGGGGGAAGCCTCCCAGCCTGTGGAATCCCAGCGTGGCACGCATCTCCACCGTGAAAGAGCCTTGGAGCATTTATGAACTTGTGAGCAGCTGTGAAACTGCACGTTCAAGTATATGCAATGCTTGAAAGTGCTCACTGTGCATCTCATTACAGAGATATAATACCAGGCGGGATTTTTCACATGAGCTGATGTCTCCTTGGAAGTTGCCTAGAGTCACATGAAATGTGATTTCTTTCCAAAGGGGAGTGTTTGCCATGTTTCCCCAGAGTGGATGGAGCATTGGCCCCTGGACTGAAGGGTCCCAGGTTCAATTTCAATCAAGGACAAGTACCTTGGTTGCAAGTTCGATCCCCGGCCCTGGTCAGGGTGGATGTGAGAGGAAACCAGTCTTCATCTTTCTTTCTC
>NW_006288434.1:3138706-3150336 GCF_000327345.1 Myotis davidii
AGCCTGAAACCAGGAGGGAGGAGTTGGCAGCCTGGAATGGGTCATTGCAAATCCTCTTGGCTCGTGATTTCACACTTCTCTGAGCTGCTGCTGTTCCATGATATTCAGAGATGAATGTGTTCCCATCTTATTGGCCTCCTCCAAAGCAATGATTTATTAAAGGCTGCATGCCCAGCCGGCGTGGCTCAGCGGTTGAGCATCAACCTATAAACCAGGAGGTCACGGTTCAATTCCCCGTCAGGGCACATGACCGGGCTGCGGGCTTGATCCCCAGTGTTGGTTGTGCAGAGGCAGCCCATCACTGATTCTCTCTCATCATTGATGTTCCAATCTCTTTTTCTCTCTCCCTTCCTTTCTCCCTAGCTGGTTTGGCTCAGTGGATAGAGCATCAGCCTGTGGACTGGAGGGTCCTGGGTTTGATTCCGGCAAGACAAGTACCTTGGTTGCAAGTTCGATCCCCGGCCCTGGTCAGGGTGCATCTGAAAGGCAACCAGTCTCTCTCTCTCTCTCTCTCTCTCTCTCTCTCTCTCTCTCTCTCTCTATCTCTCTATCTCTCTCTAGCTCTATCTCTTTCTCTATCTCTATCTCCCCCTCCCTTCCACTCTCTCTAAAAAAAAAAAAAAAATCAATGGTAAAATATCCTCGGGTGAGGATTAACACACACACAGATGAGTTGCAACATGGAATCTAAAAAATAAAATATAAAAAATAAAACATAAAGCAACAAAGGGGAGTGCTTGCTGTATTTATCCAGCGCTGGCTTGGAAATGGTGTCCTGATGCCTCCTGTCCCAACACCCGTCTTCCCCCCACACCCCCTGCCTTGCCCAGCTCCTGCCTCCTGTCCTCACTTTGGTCTGATCTTTCCTTCCATCTGAATGGTCTCCTCTGGGCCTTGTGTTCAGGTGATGCACCTCCTGATCACAAAATCATGGTGGTACCTGGCACAAGTGGGAACTGGAAATTGGAAATAGTTCCTTAGCTCTTGAAGCAAGGGATCCAGAAAGGTTGGGGGTGTTGAGCAGCAGTTGCTTTAATTACAGTTGTTTTAATGATGATTACCATGGCTCCTGGCACCAAGAGGAATGGCCCTGGGCGGAGTGGTAAAGAGGGCGAAGATTGTTCTTTCCTTCTGGGCCTCTTCGCGGCTTCATCCTTCTAGGGGCTCTTAACCCCTCCCACCCCCTAACCTGCTGGTAAAACCCTTTCTGCTTCTGATGTCCGTTTCCTCAGACACTTCAGGCTCCTTCGCTTGGGCACTCATTTCTCCCAGCAAAACTTCCAGTCCCAGAGAACATTCCTTTGGGGTGCTCACTGTGATCTGCACATGGAAGGTCTTGGTCTAGTGCCTGTCCTATTTCCTGTAATCTCAGTTTGTGAGCCTCTTTTTCTCATCCAGACAAGAGAACATAATCAAACCTCACGGGACTGTCATGAACATTAAGTTAAATGACGGATATGAAGTCCCTTAAGCTCCTTCCCACCTTAACATGTCTCTTAAGAAGTGACTCTAGAGAAAAGGGAATCCTTGTGCATTGTTGAAGGGAATGCAAGTGGGCGTAGCCACTATTGGAAAATAGTATGGAGGTTCCTCAAAAATTAAAAATGGAACTGCCTTATGACCCAGCAATTCCATTTCTGAGTATATATTTGAAGAAACCCAAAACACTAATCCAAAAGAATATATGCACCCTTATGTGCATTGCAGTGTTATTTGCAATAGCCAAGCTATGGGAGCAACCCAAGTGCCCATCAGTACGCAAGTGGATAAAAAGTGGTGGGACATATGTATAGTGGAATATTACTCAGCCAGAAAAGGAAGGAAATCTTACCATTTGCCACAACATGGATGGGCCTAGAGCAGTGATGGCGAACCTTTTGAGTTCGGCATGTCAGCATTTTGAAAATCCCTAACTTAACTCTGGTGTCGTGTCACATATAGAATTTTTTTGATATTTGCAACCATAGTAAAACAAAGACATATTTTTGATATTTATTTTATATATTTAAATGCCATTTAACAAAGAAAAATCAACCAAAAAAATGAGTTCGCATGTCAGAGGTGTCATAGGTTCGCCATCACTGGCCTAGAGGGTATTAGGCTCAGTGAAATAAGTCAGTCAGAGGAAGACAAATGCCATATGATTTCACTTATATGTGGAATCTAAAGAACAATATAAATGAACAAGCAAAAAAGAAACAGATCTTAGATACAGGGAACAGATGGATGGTTGCTAGAGGGGAGGGGAGTTGGGAATTGCGTACAAAGGGCGAAGGGATTGAGAAGTGCCACCAATCTTGGTAGTTACCACATAGTCATGGGATGTAAAGGACAGCATAGGAAATCTAATCAGTAATATTATCATAACTATGTATGGTGCCAGGTGGGCTCCCATAGGGAGCTTCCACCCGCTTCAGATCCACCTGTGTCTGAGGCAGACCCAGAAACTGAAACGGAATCTCAGCAGGCAAGAGGAACGATCCGTCCAAAGGGCACAGGGATAGAATCGATGGCGTCATCTCTGAACTGGGGGTGGGGCTGGCAATGCAGAGCGGACAGGAGGCTGGTTCTAAGGGGAAGGGAGGGAGGGGAGTAGGGTAGTCACTTCGGCACAAAATTAAAGAGGGCACAATACAACTCCATAATTGAAATAAGGAAAATCTACTTCAATATCTTTTAAACATCAAAATTAATGCAAAAAAATCATAATGAACAAAATATCAGCATTTGAAGTAAAGGCAGGATTCATAGCAGTGATGAGCAGAGCCACACTTGAGCCCAAGGCAAAAGATAAAATCAGCAATAGCGATTCTGTCCCCACCCTGGGATGATGTCCACTGGGCTGGGAGGAAAGGCCTGGAGAGGGCTTCAAGCCCCTACCCCTGGCCTCCCCTCACTCACCCTTGGATCCTGAGTTTGGCTGAAGTATAATTTGTGACAGAAGAAAAGACTGTGTCAAATGAAATTCAGATGTTGTTTCCAGTGAAGTGACTGTAATGAAATTTAGTTTGGAAAGAACACATGAAACAAATGGTTCATCAGACCCTGGATTTAGGTTGGGAGTCGGCAAATGGTGACCCGCAGGCCAGCTGTGTGTTCCTTAGGTAAAGTGTTATTGGCACACAGGCCCACTTGTTTGTTTTTGTATCATCTTTTGTGACATAATTGAGTACTTGCAACAGAGACCATATGTTCTGCAAAGCCAGAAATATCCACTATCTCGCCTGATGCAGCCCCTGATATAGATGATTAAAGCGCTCAGATGTTTTTGGATCAGCGTATGAGACTGGCCGCAGCTTAGAATACGCAGCTATTTGCAGACTTCTACAACAGAGCATCGGAGGACATTTACAGAGACTATCATAACCTTCCATGTGTAAGAAGTCGGAGAAATGGGGAAGAGATCCGGGTTCAGAAAGTAAATCGAGAGGCAGCAGCGAGTGGGCGGGGTCTGTGTGTGCCTGCACCCCTCAGAGTTCAGCTGTGACTTGACGTCACAGGCCCTGACATGCTTCCCAGAGCTTGACAGCACCCATAATTGGCAGAAAGCAAACAGCGGGTTTGTGAAAAAGTACGATCCTTTGCATTATCACATCAATGATTTGTGGATTTAATTACTTTATCTTGTTAATGTGGATAATTTAGCACTGACTTCATTAACTCAGAAGGCGTTTTGTGGGCATCTATTTGTGTAGAAACAGCAAGAGTTGCCCTCAAAGTCGTGTACTTGTGAGCATGAGTGTGAGCAGATAGAGGTAGGAAAGCCTGGATAATGTGTTTTGATGTGCCTTGAGCTTCCGGTGCATAGAAGAGAGACCACAGGGAGATAAGAGGAGCAACATCAACTCATGGAAGGCCCTAATGCTGTCTAGGGAGCTTGAACTTTTACCAGGAGCCAGGAGGAAACTTCTTGATCAAGGAGATGGCATATCCATACTTGTGCTTCCATTAGGGTGTTAATTGAGTGTGGGGTGGTGGAGGGTGGATGAGAGTAGAGGTCGGGGGACTGGTCAGTAGGCAATTTCAATAGCCTGGGATGGGTTGTAGTCTGACAGAGATGACGTGGGCCTTGAGCGGGCAGTATCCATGGAAATGGGGAGAAAGACATTTAAAAGTGACGGTGAGGGTAAAATCAACCAAGATCCTGCCACTTGATTAGTAAGGGCTCCTGGATTGGAGTTGAGGTGATTGGGAGGCTGGAGAAGGTATTAATCATATTAATAGAAATAGAGAAGCCAGGAAAAGAAGTAGGTTTGAGGGTCAGAAATAATAAGATCAGTTTTCTATGAAATGAATTGAAGACTCTGTAAAATACCCGGGTGGTAGGGGGAGGGGAGGGAAGAGAGAGAAAGAGAGAGAGGGAGAGAGAAAGGAATTGGTGCTAGAAATGAAGATTTAGGAATTATCTGAGAAAAGATAATTATTGAGGCTGTGGGCATAGATAAAATACAAGGTGCTCAGTTAAAATTGAACTTCAGACCAGCAAAGAATCATATTTGAGGCTAAGAATGTCCCACATAATATTTAGGACATCCTTATGCTAAAAAGTTATTCACTGTCGATCTGAAATTCAAATTTAACTGGGCATTCTGTATTTTTATTTGCTAGATCTGGGCAACCCTAGACTGTGGGGATTGTCCATAATTATGATATGGTCAGAAGAAGAGAAGATAGTGAAAGATCCTGAACTGGAGAGATAGGTCGTAGGAAAGCTAGGATGCTGTACCATCATGGAATCAAAGGGCAGAGTGGGTTTCAGGAGGGTTGAGCAGAAAGGTCAAGGTCATTGCATCTGGCCACTTGGGAGTCATTAGGGACCTTGGAGAAAGCAGATAGAGGTCTGGTTACAACGGGTTAAGGAGTAAATAAAATAAGGGAGATGGAAATAATTAGTGTAGACTCTTTTAGGAAGTATGATGGAGAAGAAAAGAAGAGAGATGGGATGGTAAAGGGTAACAAAACAGAAGGCAGGTTTGCAGCATTAGAGAGACCAAACCTACTTTCCAGTTTGGAGAAGGAGCCTAGAGAAGTGGCATCCTGAAGATGTTAGAGGAATGATGGGGACAGGGATGGAGTGAGCTATGGGTGATGGTGGGAGGGAGAATCAGGACATAAATGGAGGCATTCACCTTTGCCTGGAGGATGCCCCCTCTTCCTCTAAGGAAAGAAGGAAAGGTGGGGGCAGGGGAGATATGGAGGCTTTCACAGTAGGGAGAGCAAGGAAGGCTTTTTATTTTTTACTCGCTGTCTGACCATGATATTGAGAGTGCATTGTGGAGGGAGGATTGGAGGAGCAGGAAGAGAAGACTCAGACTCAAAATATTCCGTTTGCTGATTGCACAGGACTGATCTGACACAAGCTCAAAGGTGCCTATAATCCACCCACGTGGGAACCATTCAGGTCCCTCTGTTGTATCTTCCTCCAGCTCTAGCGATCTGTATTGATTCATCACATAATTAAATTACTCACTGGGGAAGAGAAAATGACAGAAACATAACTGAACCGAGTCACACTCCTCCATTTTGTTAAAGCAGGAGACTCAGGCCACACAAGGATCAGAGCCATTTATCCGTGTCTCTAATTCTAGAGGGGGTAGCCGGGGTGCCCAGCAGACAGCATTTGGGGGAACATGTGGAACTCCTAGCCTGTGAGTTCCTGTCTATACCATGCAGACGGTGTCACGTGGCGTTAATGGCTCTGCTATGTCATGCCCACATACCAGGGACTCACAGATGTACAGGTGACACACGCTGATCCCAGCCACCATCCCTCGGCTCTCCGGGAGCTCAGGTCAGAGGCCTATTTTGCAGAGGGAGAGGATGAGGTTGAGGAGCAAAGCAGCCTACAGTCTCTTAGCTGCTTTTTCTAAGAGAAACGAGAGGGAGCCGTTTGCCAAGCAGCAGAAGCCTGAGAAAGAGAGTTATTTCGGGGAGGGGGAGGGGAGAGGCCGTCTGCCTGGGAAAGCTCTTAGTGCCTCCACCTCCAGAGAACATTAGCACATCCTGCCCCTTCTCCACCGTCCTCTCTCTCTCCCTCCTCCTCGCCCCCAACACAAAGACACAAATGAAATTCCTAAAAGTAGACTACTTCTGCTTAGTTATTTTTAGTATTGGCTGTTAGTATTTATCAAGCTTTTCCGTGATCATTTGTCCTCCCACCCACGTCTCTTCCTGCCTCCGTGTGCTGGGCTTGGGATGGAGGGGGCATGTATCACGAACAGCTGGTGGCCTCATACAAACATCACCTGGAGAGAGGAGACTGCGGGCCTTTCAAATCCATCGCCCCACACTCAGCTGGAAGAGAAGAAAGATCTGCATTCCATTAGCTTTGGAAGGCAAGGGACGCCTTGGTGAAGGTGAGCCCTTTAAAATGCCTCGGTGCTAGATGGTGCTTCATGAGGTCAAGGGCCCTGGTCAAGGAGCTAGGGTAGAGAACCCACACACGCACAGAGGTCATCGTACAGGCAGAATGGTTGGAAGGCTAAGCAAAGAAGCAGAAAGCCAGAGGAAGCAGATACCAGAGGAGAGAAAAGAATACAAATCCTTGCACAACTCAGGGATCTGAGCGAGCTGAAGGGCTGAAGTGACGCGATGGGGGTGGGGTTGAAAAGGCCAGAGGAGGAAAGCTCTGTGGCACCCCAGTTAGTTATGGCTTAATGCTGAAACCTGCTGGCTCCTGCCCCCAGCCTGTCCTGTCCCCTGGAGGCGATGCCCAGAGCAGCCACATTGCTCTGGGCAGAAGCTCCCGGACAGGACAGGGTCTAACAAAGGGCTGATGAATGGAAGGAGGCCAGTCCAAATGGAGTCGCGGTAGCTGCATGGCCACTGCACCCCTTGCCTGCTCTATCCACTGAGCCAAACCGGTTTACGCCTGCTTATTTTTTAAAATATATTTTATTGATTTTTTTATAGAGAGGAAGGGAGAGGGATAGAGAGTCTGAAACATCGATGAGAGAGAAACATCCATCAGCTGCCTCTTGCACACCCACTCCTGGGGATGTGCCCGCAACCAAGGTACATGCCCTTGACCGGAATCGAACCTGGGACCCTTGAGTCCGCAGGCGGACACTCTATCCACTGAGCCAAACCGGTTAGGGCCCTTGCCTGCTTATTAATGCATCTGTGTATGAGGAAGCAGAAGAGAGTTGTCCCTTTTTTAAATAAATATGTTTTTATTGATTTCAGAGAGGAAGGGAGAGGGAGAGAGAAAAATATCAATGATGAGAGAGAATCATGGATTGGCTGCCTCCTGCACGCTCCCTACTGGGGATTGAGCCCACAGCCTGGGTATGTGCCCTTGACCGGAATTGAACCCGGGACCCTTCAGTTCGCAGGCTGATGCTCTATCCACTGAGCAAAAGAAGCTAGGGCGAGTTGTTTCCTTTTGCATCTTTAAAAAAAAAAAGTTTTGGCTTGATTTTTGTGTTATTTTTAAGTTTTATTATCTTTTTCAGTTTCCTAGAAATGGAAAAATACAGTAAATGAAATAAAAAAAATTCAATGAATGGGCTTAACCCATGGAGGGAATAGAGAAAAAAATCAGTGAACTTGTAGATAAAGTAATAGAAATGGCCCAATTCAATCAACAGAGAAAATAAACTGAAATGGGAAAATATTAAAAGAACAGGGCTTCAGGGGACTTACGGGGATATAAAAATTGTGTAGAATGTGTATCATCAGCATCCTAGAAGGAGAGAGAGAGAGAGAGAGAGAGAGGGGGGGGGGGAAAGAGAGAGAGAGAGAGAGAAAGGGGAAGAGACAAGGCTGAAAAAATATTTGAAGAAACAATAGCTGAAAGTTTTTCAAATTTGACAAAAGACAGACTTATAGTGTCAAGAAGTTCAGTGAAAACCCAAATAGGATTAACCCAAAGACATCCACACTAAGACCCATAATAGTCAAACTTCTAAAAACTAAAGAAAAGACCTTAAAAACAACAAGAGAAAAATTAGACCTTATCTATTGGGGATAAACAATTAGAATGAGAATGGATTTCTCATCTGAAAGCATGGAGGCCAGAGGAAGTGGCAGAATAGTTTTCACTAGTAAATGCTGAAAAAAGGAACTGTCATACCAGAATCCTAAATCCAGTGAAGATATCCTTCAGGAAAGAAAAAGAAAACATGACATTTTCAGCTGAAGGAAACCTAGAAATTTGTCACCAGCAGACTATGTTAAAGAAATATCTGAAGAAAGTTCTCTAAAGAAAGAAGTGATAAAAGAGGGAATCTTGGGACACCAGGAGGAAGAATGAATAATACAAAGAGTAAAAAATGGTAGTAAATGCAATAAACTTTCCTTCTCCTGTTTTCTAAATTATGTGTGATGATTGCAGCAAAAATTGTAACAGTGTCGGATGTGACTGTCAATGTATGCAGAGAAAATATTTAAGAAAATTATATTATAAATGAGGGAAAGTGAGGTAAGGATTTTACTTTAGGTGGTATAATATCAACAATAATACACTCTTGTAAGTTATGTATATTTAAGGTAAGATAGAAAGCAAACATAACAAAGCTATACAAACAGATATAATAAAAAGTACTAAATAAAAATGGAATTCTAAAAAATGTTCAAGAGTCCACAATGAGGTTAGAAAATGAAAATAAAGAAGGAGAAAATAGAGAATAAACAGGAAATAAAAAGTAAAATGTCAGGCTTCAGCCCAAATATATCAACAGTTACATTATAATGTAAATGGCCTAAGCATATAGAATATAAGACAGAGGTTGGCACATGGGATTTAAAAAATTGATTCAACCACATGCTATCTACAGAAAAACTACCTTAAAATATAATAATATAGGGGAGTGAAAGTAAAAATATGGAAAAAGATGTACCAGATAAACATTGATGAAAAGTAAGAAGGAGTGGCTAAATTAAAGTCAGATAAAGACTCCAGAGCAGTGGTTCTCAACCCTCCTACTGTCGCAACCCTTTAATACAGTTCCTCATGTTGTGGTGACCCCCAACCATAAAATTATTTTCATTGCTACTTCATCACTGTAATTTTGCTACTGTTATGAATCGTCATGTAAATATCTGATATGCTATATGTGTTTTCTGATAGTCGTGACCCACAGGTTGAGAACCGCTGCCCCAGAGCAAAGAAAATGACCGGGGCCATAGAAAGTCATTATATAATGACAAAAGGCTCAATCCATGGAAATGACATAGCAAATATACATATTTTGCATGCAAATTCTAAATATATACCAAACAGCAGAGAAAAATATGTGGAACAAAAACTGATAAAATTGAAGGAATAGACGAATTCACAATTAGAGTTGGAAACTTCAGCAAAGCTCTCTCAATAATTAATAGAACTAGACAGAAAACCAACAAGTACAGAGAGCAACACAATAACACTATCAATCAACCAGATCTAATTTAATTAATAGAACCCACCCAGCAACAATAGAAAAGACATTATTTTCAAGCACCATAAAATATGTATACACACACTTTGAATAGTTATAAAGGCAGTGTTTATTAAAATACATTTCATTTTCAAAATTGAGCTATCAGCTGCTAACATGTGTATACATTTTTGGGGACACCCTGTATATGCCAAGATAAACCAAAACCCAAACCTCAACAATTTTTAAAAAAATCCTTCACTTGAGGATATGTTTAGAAAGAGGAAGTGGGGGGTTGTGGGGAGAGAGAGAGAGAGAAACATTGATCAGTTGCCCCCTGTACTCGTGCCCCAACTGCGGGGGTTGAACCCATAACCTAGGTATGTGCTTTGGCCTGGAATTGAATCTGCAACCTTATGGTGTATGGGACGACACTCTCACCAACTGAGACACCCAGCAAGGGCCAAACCTCAATAAATTTAAAAGAATTGAAACTGAGAGAAAATTTTAACACTAAATATTTAGATTACAAAAGAGGAGAAGTCTCAAATCAATCATCTAAGCTCTCTTCTCCAGAAACTAGTTTTTCAGGAAACTAGAGAAAAAGCGCAAAATGAATACAAAGCACATATAAAGAAGGACATAATAAACATCAGAGATCAATAAAATTGAAAAGAGCAAAGCAATAGAGAAAAAAGATCAAACAAACAAAAAAAAAACTGGCTCTTTGTCAAGATCAACAATTAATAAACCTCCAGCAACACTGACCAAAAAAGAGAGCGAGAGAGAGAAAACACAAATTACCAATATCTGGAATAAAAAATGCAACATCACTATACACTGGCAGACATCAAGAGAATAACAAGGGAATACTTATAAACAACTCTACCCAACAAAGTTTCACAACTTATATGAAATGCAACAATTTCCCAAAAAGAAATGCCACAACCCACACAATATAAAATAGGTTTTTGGGGGATAGCCTTATAACTAAGGAAATTGAATTAATAATTTAGAAATTCTCCAAAGAGAAAATTGCAGACCCAGAGAGTTTCACTGGAAAATTCAACCAAATATTTAAAGAAGAATTAGCATTAATCTTATAAATCTCTCCCAGAAAATAGAAGAGGATGGAATACTTCCCAATTCATTTTATAAAGCTATTCTGACACCAAAACGAGAAAAAGACAGTACAACATGAGATAACTAGAGACTAATGACTCTCTTGAAGAGAGATGCAAAATTCCTTAACAAAACATTCGGCAGTACATACAAATAATTATGTACCATAACAAAATGGGCTTTATTCTAGCGATTCAAAGCTCATTCAATATGAAAAGCAATCAGTATAATCCACCATATAAACAAGACTGAAAAATTGCAATCGCACTAATTAAGTCAGAAAAATCATTTGAAAAAATTCAACACTCATTCATGGTAAAAAAAAATAAAACTCTCAGAAAAATAGAAAAAGAAACTTCCTAAAATTGATAAAGAATACATACAAAACATGTGCATCTGTCAACATACTTTAGAGCGAAAAAGTGCATCCTTTTCTCATAAGATCAGGAGCAAGGCAAGGCTGTCCTCTCTCCCCACTGTACTCAGCATAGTACCAGAAATTCTGCATAGTGCAGTAAAGTAAAAAGAGAAAATGGAAGGCATTCAGATCAGAAAGGAAGAAATAAAACTGCCCTTCTTTTCAGTGACATGATGGTCTACTAGAAAAATCCAATGGAATTTACAAAAACAAAACATAGCAAAAACACTTTCCTAGAACTGATAGGTGAGTTCAGCTAGGTTGCAAAATATAAAATGAACATAGAAAAATCTATGTATTTCTATATACTAGCAATGTATACATGGATATTGAAATACGGCCCTAGCCAGTTTGGCTCAGTGGATAGAGCATCAGCTTCTGGACTGTAGGGTCCCAGGTTTGATTCCAGCCAATGGCACATGCCCAGGTAGCGGGCTAGATCCACACAGTACAGGGCGTGCAGGAGGCATTTGATCAAAGCTTCTCTCTCATCATTGATGTTTCTCTCTCCTCCCCCCCCCTTCCTCTCTGAAATCAATAAAAATATATCTACACTAATAAAAGAGAAAAATGGTAATTGGCGTACGACACTACCCTTTTCATTGGCTAATCAGGGCTATATGCAAATTAAATGCCAACTAAGATTGGCAGTTAACTGCCAACAAGATGTGGGTTAATTTGCATATGTAGGCACAATGCAGGGAGGCGAAAGGGAAAGCAGGAAGCTCCTG
>NW_006288434.1:3151106-3164904 GCF_000327345.1 Myotis davidii
ATATATATATATATATACAGTATCACTTATAATTGCACAAGATATGAAATACTTATGTGTAAATCTAGCAAAACATATACAGATTTGTGTGTTGAAAACAGTAAAATGCCTATGAAAGGAATAAAAGAAGATCTAAATAAATAGAAAGACATACTATGTTCATAAATTGGAAGATTCAACATAGTAAAGACCTCAATTCTCCCCAAATTGATATTCAGGTTTAATGTAATTATTTAAAAAATTCCAGGAAAGAATTTTGTAGTTCTAGACAAGATTATTGTAAAAATTTATATGAAAAGGGAAGAAGCTAGAATATCTAACACAATTGTTAAAAAGAAGAAAAACTGGGAGGAATCATTCTACCTGACTTCAAGATATATTATGAGGCTACAATAATCAAGACTGTGTGGAATTAGCAGAGGGATAGATACAAAGATCAATGGAACAAAATAGAGAAACTGGAAACAGCCACATATAAGTTAGTCAACTGATTTTTGGCGACTCTCTAACAGCAATTCAATGGAGGAAAGACTTTTTTTTTCCTTCAGAAAATGGTGCTGAAATAATTGGGTAACCATGGGCAAAATCAAACAAAAAACACCTTATACAACTCCAAATGGATTGTAAATTTAGATATAAAACATAAAACTATAAAACTTTGAGGAGAAAATATTCAGGACCTGTGGCTGCATGAAGAGTTCTTAAAACATAATACCAAGGCATGACCTCTAAAAGAAAAAATAAATCAATCAGACTTGATCCAAATTAAAAATATTTGCTCTACGAAGGACTCTGTGAAGAGGATGAAAAGCTAAGTTATAGACTGATGGAAAATATTTGCAAAACACATACCTGACAAAGGACTTGTAGCTACACTGTGTAAAGAACATGAAACTCAACAGTTAAAAAAGAAACAATTCTATTTGAGAATAAGCAAAATAATTAAAAGAGACACTCTACTAAAAAGGATATAGCTGTTAGATAAGCACATGAAAAGACATTTAACACCACAAGCTATTAGGAAAGTGCAAATGAAGATCGTGATGAGCTATCTCTATCTCTACATACCCACTAGAACAACTGAAATTGAAAATAGCAATAATGCCATATGCTGACAAGAATACAAAAAAACAGAATCTCTCATACATTGCTGGTTAAAATGGTACAGCTACTCTGGGCAATAATTAGGCAATTTTTAAAACATGGCTCAGCAATCACTCTCCTATGATTTATCCCAGAGAAATAAAAAACTACATCTCCACAAAAGCCAATATTCAATTTCTCCTTGAAGCTTTATTTGTAACTAGAGGCCTGGTGCACAGATTCGTGCACATTGAAAGAAAATTATAGAGGCCAGGTGTGGTGGTGGGGGACCGTGGGAGGTTGGCTCCAGGGCAAGTCTGGCCCATCTCGCCCACTCCCGATTGGCCAGACCCCAACAGCAAGCTAACCTACCAGTTGGAGCATCTGCCCTTGGTGGTCAGCGCACGTCAATGCAATCGAATGGTCGGACATTTGGCTGGCTTTTATATATATAGACTAGTAGCTCTGTGCATGAATCTGTGTGCCAGTAGCTCTCTGCAGGGCCTGGCCTCTCCGCACCCGCTGCCTAGAGGCTCTCTGTGGCCTGGAGGCCCATCTGCGGCTGGGCACGGAATGCTTGCCTAATCGCTGGGGCAATGACGCAAGTGTTCCTTCCCTCCGGCCACTCCATGCCTGCTGCCCAGAGGCCCTCTGTGACCACAGTGGAACGCTTGCCTTGTCACCACGGCAACAAAGCAAACATTCCACCAGGCCACTCACGCTGCCTGCTCTCAGCGGCCGCCCCCCCGGGGCTGATGGACTCTAGCGGGGCTGAGAGGACTGGGTGCTACCATCTTGTGATGGAGTGATGGTTAATTTGCATATTACCCTTTTATTAGATAGGGTAACCCCAAAACAACTAAAATGTCCTACAATGAGTGGTCAAACAAACTATAGTACATTCAAACCATGGATTACTATTCAATAAAATTGATGGACGAAACAACTCTGTGGATCTCAAGAGCATTATGCTGAGTGAAAACAAAGCAAAATAAAAAACACAAAAGAACCCCCACCAATATCAAAAGGTCACTTATGGTATGTGTCAGGGCCAGCCTGACAGGTTGAGCCAGGTTGAGGTAGGGAGGTGGGAATTGAGAAAAGAAAGAAGGACAGGAGAGCGGGATCGGGAGGACTACAGCTCAATCGAGGAACTGCAGCAAGTTTATTAACCACCCAATGCTTTTTATACACAAGCCACTGAATTAGGAGGTCTGTCAAGAGGATTGTATTCCTTGTTCCTCTTAATCTCTAAGGGAGGGACAGAGCAGAAGGACAAATTCTCGGTACAGCAAATCTCAGTAAATAGTTACAGACTTCTTGGTAAGCCATGAAAGGCTGTTCTCATTCCACAAAGGTTGCTCTCATTCTACTGATAACCGCCATCCAAACAAGTCTGGGAAAACTGTGTGGGTAAGGGTCCCAGCCTTGCTGGCCCCTTCAGGTGCAAGGACCATGTCAGCTTACACCTGGTCTCCAACAGGTATGGTTTAATTGATAAACATTCTAGAAATGACAAAATTGTAAAGACAGAGAACAGTATAGTGGTTTCTAGGTATAAGGGGCGAGGGCAGAGAGGAAGGGTGTGACTATAAAATAGTAGCAGGAAGGAGTTTTGTGTGGTGAGGAACAGTTCTGTGTCTTGATTATTGTGGTGGCTACATGAATCTTCATATGTGATAAAATGATTGTAGAACTGTAAAAAAATGTATTACATGTGGGTTTACTGAAACAAAACTTTTCTTAGCTTTTGCTGTTCTTGAGCTTCATGTATTAAAATATGTTATCATTTGTATGTAATTACCTGATACTTGCTTTTTTTCATTCGTTATTTTCCTAAGGTTCACCTAAGTTGTTGCATGCAGTTGTGATGTATTGATTTCCCCTGTTGTCTAATATTTTATTGTATGCATATGACTCAATTTATTGGCTCTCCTGTTGGTGGACATTTGTGCTCAATATAGCTTCTTGCTGTTTTGAATAAAGCTGTTATAAACACTTTGTGCATATCTCCCAGTGCAAATATACAAGGGTTTCTCTAGAGAATAGAGGTAGGAGTGGATTTGTTCAATTGGAGGATATGGGAACATTCAACTTGGTAAGATTCATAAAATAATGCTAAATTGTTCCCAAGTGTTTACATCAATTTATACTCCTCCCACTATCAATTTAACGTCCACTTTCCTGATTACAAATGTGGTTGTTCATATTTTCATATGCTCACCCACTATTTATATTTTTCTCCTCTGTGACAGGGTGTCACATCTGTTGCTCATTTTTCTATCGTGTTGTCTTTTTCTTAATGATTTGTAACATTTCTTTATAAAATCTGAATACTGCTCTCTTGTTGATTTTGCATGTTGCAAACCTGTCTCGGATATTGGCATACCTTTTGTTCTCTTTATTGCATGTTTGTAGCAGATCTTAATATTACAGTAGGAAAATGTATCGGTCTTTCCTTTTATGATGAACACTTCTGTGCCTTAAGAATTCCTTTCCCATTTGGAGGTCAAAAAAGATGTTTCATATTTTGTTCTTCAAGTTTTAACATTTTGCTTTTCACAACTAAGTCCTTAATCCCTCTGGAATTGATTTTTGGCTATGACTCCTCATTGATTTTTGGCTCAGTAAATTACTCTAGCCTTCATGGGAGTTCTGTTGTCTTTTAATTCCAGCTTCCCTGCCTTGTATGGTTCTATGCTTGCTCTGTCTCTTCAAATTGTGTTTTTCGCCTTTTGGTATGCCTGGTCATTTTTTCTTGATAGCCAGACACGCTGTACCGGGTAAAAGGAATTGCTGTAAATAGATCTTCAGTGGTGGCGGATAACAAAATGGAAGTTCAAATGCAAGGGCACTTTATACACTTTGAAATATATTTCATAAACAGTGTGGAAGTGTTCTGAACTATTTTCCAAGAGGGCAAATCCAATGTTAATAGGAAGTTTGACTAAATGTAAAGACTTGGCTAACCAATATCTCTTGAACTTCAGCTCATTCATTCTCTTTCAGACACCTTCAAATAACCCCAGAGCTAGTTGTTTTCCTGGATACACACCCCCAAACACCAATCTTCAGATTCTGATTCTTGCCGAACATTGTTGTTGTGGACATTTGTTGATTTTCTCCCCAGTCTTGCCCCTTTTCCCTTCCTCACAGGATCTGGAATATCTTTCCATGTGATTTTTCTTTAGAATGATTCTCCCCTCACTTCCAGGGAATAACCTTACTTAATTTAAAGTCATTCAGCCAAGTATGGTGACTGGTTCAGCAATGAGCAATCTGAGTGACATCGGTCAGAACTAGGGCAGCCAGCATGCTCACCCTGTCCCCTTGGAAGATGGGTGCGTGGTCTTCAACTGCTGCTGCTGTTGGTTTTGTACCATGAGGGGAAGGCAGCCAGAAGTTCGAGTCCATCTACAGAGAACACCTGTGCCCAGAGAGTGGCAGAGAGTCAAATGATAGGATGAACTCTGGTTTCCCAAAACTAATCCTCCGTCTGTTTCCCCCGCCCCGCCCCCCCGACAGTTCAAGGAACCAAAATATTTTTTTTTGTTATTTATTTGTATGAGTGAGTTTGAGTTGGGTTTTCTGTTATTTACATTAAAAAGATGACTGAAGGATAGTTTCTATCTGTATTGTAGGGGGGAAATATATATATATATATATAATTTTAACATGTTATTTGTTATTTTAATAATGTGTATACTAAAAATAACGTATTATATGGTCACATATTTATTACATACATATGTGTATATACACATGAATTTGTTCTAAAGTTTATAGTCCTTCCAGGATTAAAGCCAGAGGCCTGAATGTTACTAAGAGCGCCTGTTTCTCCCTATTAAAAGTTGCCTAAAGAGCATCTATCCAAAGGACTTTAGACTGTGAAATGCTAGGACATGAATCCTACTCTTTGGGGGACTGTACCTCCCACCCCCTGTGATACAAGACTCACTCTGAGTACTTTGAGCCACAAAGACCAATTAGGCTGAAATATGTCAGTGTTCTTGTAGGTGTGTTTCCTGTTTCCTGTTGGCAAAGCATCTTCAGAGGAATTAAAAGTAACAACCTTACATAAACTGCTTTACCGAACGGTCAAACCTTCAAGTGAAATATTCGTTAATTATGCGCGATCTCGGTTGCAGGGCCACAGAGCTGCTGGTCATAGGCTCAGCCGTGAACCCAGGAGGCTCCGGGACCCAGGCTCTGCGTGGCTGCGTGCTGTGAGTGACTTTTTTAACCTCTCTGAAAGCCCGAGTTTCCATTGTGCAGATTAAGATTCAGAATGCAAAGTTATTGTGTCCTAGTCGGGTTGCTGTGTGTTTATATGTTTTGGTGTTTGGCAAAAGGAAAATGCTAGCTTATGTGTGTTGTTAATTAAAGCTTCATCATGAGGTATACGTTTCCATTTTTAACTCTTGATAAATCTATGTTACTGAAAAGAAAACTATGTACCCATTCTAATTTTTTTTTAAAAAATTCTGTTTTCTTCTATGGTGACTCTGGTTAAATAGAAACGTTATTGAAGTGTAAGAAATCTACTTAGAAACAAAACAGGATAGCAGGTAATGAAGTAAAAACCTGTCTTGCTTCCTGGAAAAAAAGGCAATATGCATGGGCCCCTCCTTACTTTCCCAGCGTGCTCACTGGGCCTGGGACATGTGAGAGGATCCTGGGCAGCAAGCAGGTGGGATGTTTTCTCATTCAGAAAAGGTTCTTCTGAAATTCTACTCTGGTACAATTAGGAAAGCAGCAACCACAATAGTGAATTTCCTGTTAAGACAAGAACATTAATACTTTCTTAATGTGTGGATGTGGGCCTCAGAAGCCAACTCATTGAATATTTAGGAAGTTGGCTTTTCAGAGAGGGAAATCTGGTAGATGAATTTTGTGGATATTTTTTCAAAATATGCTTGTGGCCGCAGATGGGAACCAGCCAAGATATGTAAGCAAGGTAGTATGGCTTAGGCCCTGGTAACATGTTTTGTGGCTGTTTGTAAATGAGGCATGGATAGTAATCGAATATTTACTTGGCCAAATAGTTTTATATGAGGAGTAAATGACAAAAATAAAATAAATGTGGGCAAGAACCAAACCTCATTTTGTATTTTACTGCTATTATAAGGGAGGGAGAGAAGTAGATGTAAAATGAAATATTCAAGTACTTGACTCAGCCCACTTCCTTTATCCCCATCAAGCTCCTGGTTTATTTAGCACTAGAGGCCTCATGCAGGAAATTCGTGCATGGGGCTCAGCCCTCGCAGCCCCGGCTTCATCTGGATGATCGTCCAAAAGGATGTCTGGAAGGACGTCCGGAAGGTCGTTCGACTGTCCGGTCTAATTAGTATATTACACTTCTATTATTATAGATTAGGGGAGCAACATGGCTGGTCTGAAGGACACCAGAAAGTGAAAGTACAAAGTCTTTATTCCAGATTTGGTAGGCCAGTCCTCTTCATGAGATCTATGGGACAGTAAAGAAATATCTGAAGTTATGCTAAACAAAATCTAAACTTTTGTTGTTTTCTCTCTCCTCGTGACATTGAGAAGTAAGTCTCAACCCCAAAGCATGTCTCCTGGAAGCCAAGAGAGAATTGTACATCAAGTTGGTAGGGATCTGGCAGTTTGAGCGGCCATTTCTTCTTGTCATAATTCTCTGTTTGAACTACATGTGGGTAGCACAACCCTACCAGTAGATACGATAGTAGCCATTGCATTAGTTCCTTGGATCTTTCTAACATCACATTAAAGAATTACAAGAAAATGCCGGGGGACAGTAAGGCCTGAGTATGATTCAACGTAAGAACCTCTCCTGGGACCTGGAGGTGGAGAGAACCGGCGTCTGCTCTGGGCCTCTGGGCCTTGCTGCTGCTCCTCAAGCATCCAGGTCTCTCCTCTGTGTCTGTGATCTCAGGGGCAGGGGATTCGTCACTGGCGACTCCCTACCCGGGTGAACCCCAAATATAAGCTCTCCTTCATCCCTGTTGTATGTGGAACAAGGAGAAGCTGCAGGAGTTCGTGCTGCAGATTTGAGGCATCTGCCAGGCCCACAGGAGGACAGTTGGGATGAGAAATGGACAGCAAAGCTCCAGGCGGTGAATGAGCAGCTCCCCTTTGGGCTACTGCTGGCCCGTGATAGTAGTGAACAAGGCAGCGGGCAGGGGACCTCTTTAAGGAGGCTAACCTTCCTCGGGGGGGCTCTCCAGGAGGGTGGCCTAGGTTAGCAAACCCTGCCCCCACTTCCGGGGAGTTCAGGAACCCTGTGTAAGAGTTCCATACTCGCATAAAAATGGGCCAGCGACAGGGATCCTGATAACAACCGGTAGGGAAGATGTATGCAACGAAACTATTTTCAAGTGAAGTTCATAAATAAGCTTCAGGTTTACAATGAATTATTTCTGATTTCTGGTGGTTGGTTGTCTTTCTTTAGCTCCTTTAGGCTAGAACCCTTTTGTCTGGATCCCCAAGAATTCCATACTCTTCCCCAAGGCTTCCTGTGTGACTAGCTTCTTAGTTACATGATATTACATGGAGTCCTATTTTTCTGCAGTTCTCTGCACTAAAGACCTCTTCCTTGCTGCTCCTCTTGAAGAGAATACTATCTGAATCCTCTTGGTCCCCAAGTTCACTACCCTTTTTCGATGTCCCATAAAATCCCCTCTATCAGAAACACCTATTTTGTCAACACAGTATCTTTCATGCGGGGACAGTAATGGGAAGAGATTATTTCAGAGGCTGAGAGCACAAGACACCAAATATCTAGAGGGAAATTAAAGTACGCTTCCAGATGTTTTCAAACGCAGACATAGAAACAAATACTCATTATCCAAGCAATTGATTTCCTGACCACCATTTTCCACCCAGTTATGTTCTTAATGCCCACACAGCTAATCAATTAAGTGGGGGGTGGAGGTGGGGGAAGGAAGCACATTACTTTTTTATTAGTATGTAGAAGAATAAAAAGCAGTTGATTTTTCAGTAATTTTGCAACAAGCTCTTTTAATGTTACAGACTTCAGAGAATGATGATTTCTCTGAACCAAAAAGTATCAATTAAGCCCCCAACTTGAGCCCAAAGAAGAATGATACAGTAGAACATGGACTTGTATATTTGGTAGCAGATTATAATCCTAGAAAAATAATTCATTTATTCTTTCAATAAATATTGGTTGAGCGCTTGCTATCTGACAGGCACGGCGCTAGATGAGGGGATATTGATGGGAAATGAGGCAGGCATGGCTTCTGCCTACAGTTGAGTGGTATGAGGTGGGAAGAGACATTAGTCAAATAACTACACAAATTATATTTTACAAATGCAGTAAGTACTATGATGAAAACCGAACCAAACACGAGAAACTATGAAACTATAAAATACAGGCACTGCACCTAGTGGAACGGTGATCAGGGAGGCCTTCCTGAAGGAAGCTGGAGGGCTGGGGGTGGAGGGGAGTGCGCCGGGCAGAGGCTCTGAGACAGAAGAGAGCGTGGAGCATGCTGGGAACGCTCAGTCATACCCCCAATGCTTCCAGTTCAGTGGGGAGCAATGGGGGCATGACATGAGGGAAGCTGGGAAGGTGGCAGGGGCAGGCATGAGAGGCTCAGTAGAGAATGACTGAGTGAACATGTGCAGTTAATAACATGCAGTGAGTCCTATTGCCTCCTGTCACGCGTGTGAAATAAAAGACACCTGCAATTGTATAATGACTCTGCTATTTGGGAGAAGATTTCATTTATTCATTCATTCACTTACTCACTCATTTAAACACAGATAAAATCCTTGTTCACATGGATCTTCACTTCCGGTGGAGCAAGCAGATAAGATGCAATAAGCAAATATATAGCTGGTATGCTTTTGTTGATGCGTAAGTGGTATAGGTTGGTTATTAGGTGGAATTTAAAAAATAATTTTAAATATGCATTGGATCTAAGCATGTAGTTATGTGAAGTTATATTCTCTAGCAGTGCGAGGACCATGCGCAGCACCGGTGTTCTCCACAGTATCAGTTTGCAGTCAAAGGCCTTGGAGAAATCCCAGGAGAGGACATTAGAGGCAACCTACGAGATTGGTATCTGTTCTCGTTGCTGAGGATCTAGTGGTGGTACCGCTAACCGACCCTGCATCTTACCGCCTCTTCCTGGCGCGGTGGTGGAAGGTTGAGGGGACAATGTGAAAGTAACTAAGATTAACACTGATTGAGCAGGATCTAAGGCAGTGATGGCGAACCTATGACACGTGTGTCAGAGGTGACACGCGAACTCATTTTTTGATTGATTTTTCTTTGTTCAATGGCATTTAAATATATAAAATAAATATCAAAAATATAAATCTTTGTTTTACTATGGTTGCAAATATCAAAAAGTTTCTATGTGTGACATGGCACCAGAGTTAAGTTAGGGTTTTTCAAAATTCTGACACGCCGAGCTCAAAAGGTTCGCCATCACTGATCTAAGGGATAGTGTTTCAGTCTTCCCATTTTTTACAAAAATAGCTCAGTATATCTTCTCTTACACTTCATATACTTTACACATTTTGCATATCTACTGTCTCTAAAAATAATGTTCGCATTTTACAATCAAGGGACACATTTAAGTGGAAGTATTTCCTTGCCACGTTCTCAAAAGCTGTTCTTTAATTGATGGTGCATCTTAAAATCATCATGACTTACAACTCAGCGGGTAAGACATGTCTGGAACCTTGTTTGAGTCTCCAGTCATGCCTGTCTTTTCTGAAGCTCTGCTTGAAGATGCCCTGATGATAGTGTTTGCATATCTGTACATAAAGCATTTCCACGGATGGGGTTAAACCAGGGCTCCTGTGAGGGTCACCTTCAGGTCTCACTTGCAAAAATCGGGGGTGGGAGGCGGGGAAAGGTAGTTCACTGTATCAAAAGGAGGCATAGATCCTTTCTGATTGGTGTTTCTAGTTTCTTGGGATATATTCCTAGAAGTGGGATCACTGGGTCAAATGGGAGTTCCATTTTTAGTTTTTTGAGGAAACTCCATACCGTTCTCCACAGTGGCTGCACCAGTCTGCATTCCCACCGGCAGTGCAAGAGGGTTCCTTCCAGGAACTTCCTTGTTCCTGATGTTCAGATTATATGAATCAACGTTGTTTTCATATATGCCTAGAGGAATGATGGGAATGTGTTAGTGTGATCCTTGAGTTCAGGGTTTCTCAACTGCAACCCGCTGGACCAGATCATCCTGGTGTGAGGGTGACTACTGTATGACACCATCAAAATAACCTTTTAAAAATGTCCCATGCAGTGCAGAAGGGTCAGTGCCAGCAGTCCCCCCACATCCATCTCTAAGCATTGTCCCCCATTTCCTGAGAGAGGCACAGTCACTGTCCGTGGAGAACCACTGCTTTAGCACATCACGATCAGCGAGTACTCAAAAGCTCACCGTGTTTTAGCTTCGCACTGTAGTCATAGCATTGCAAACACGGCCAATTCTAAACGGACAGCTTTCAGCTTCATAGGATGGTATCTTTATAACTCTCTAGTTCTTCCATCACAATTTCAAAAAGTATGAAACCAGAATTAGAAGACTGAGTAATTAGATTTTTATGGAGCAAATGTGTGCATTACTAACGTGGTAATATTTTTCCCCCTGTGGGGGAGAGAGCAGACCATTGTAGAGCCTTCTTTTATTTGTTAAAATGACATGAAATTTTACCCTCAAAATTGAAAACTTACTTAGTAGCTTATCTATTTTTTTAAAGGTACATTGATGGGAATCTTAATGCTGCCAAACATTCCAAGTCAGTCAGTTGCAAGAATTAATAGCCTTTTGATGACACACAGGAACTTAAAATGAAGCACATTGAATGAGTTCAAGTCTAGTTTATAGGGAGCTGAGAACAGAGAGAGAGAAAAATGCCACTTCTGTGTCCTTTGGTGATGGTACTTGACATTGTAGTGTAAGCCTCTGTAATGGTATGTTACTTTAATGTTCCGTAATCTCTGTGGTTTAACCAGAGGCTCTGAAAACAGGAAGAGTGTGCGTCCTCCCGTCACTGTTAAGCTAAGAAATGGCATTTCCAAATCGCTGTCATCACCCAGGATTGGACCTTTTCAAGTGGCATTTGCTATGCTGTGGAGCCCGGGCAGACTTAAGATTACACAAGTTTACTTAGACATATGACTACACTGTATGACACCATTATAATAACTTTTTAAAAGTTCATTTTTACTATTATTATTTACTTCACATAAAGACATCCTGCCTCAAGTGATGCCTATAGAGACCAATATACGAATGAGACCAATAGTGTTTGGTCAAATGGAGCTTTCTTTCGCGTCACTGTCACATTCAGAAATATTTGGTAACTTCCGATTGTAAATGAAGTTCTAATTCTCTTCCATGGCATTCAAAGCCCTCTACTAACTGGCTGCAACAGACCTTTTCACATTTATCTCCTTGCTTCCAGTTGCCCCATCCCCATATCACACTCCAACTGCAATGAACCAGGTGGCCCAGGACATCCCTGCACTCCTTCGCCTTCATACCTCTTCTCATGCTGTTATCGCTACCCCTTCCATTCCAATCCACCCTTAGAAATCACTTCTTCTCTGTATTGTTCCAATTTGAGTATATGTGCAGAATATATGCACCCTATGTTCATTGTGGTGTTATTTACAGTAGCCAAGATTTGGCAGCAACCCAAGTGCCCATCAGTAGATGAGTGGATACAAAAGCTTCCCAAACTATCTATTGGAAGGAGTAGATTTTTTTTTTAAAAAAGTTTCAATTCATCACAGACCAATATGTGTCCTCCTGCCCGTGACCAGTGCTGAGATCCTGCCATGGGAAATTTGTTTTGCAAGTTTGGCAATCATTCAGTGAGGCGAGGTGTGTCCACTTGGTTATTCATATAACCAAGTGGTTATATGAATAACACTTACACTCAACTGTAGGGAGGGAGAGAGGTGAAGAGTAAGGGAAATTTGTTTTGCAAGTTTGGCAATCATTCAGTGAGGCGAGGTGTGTCCACTTGGTTATTCATATAACCTTTAACAGTGCTGGGTAACCAGACTTGACCACACATTCCACTGAGTCACACATTGGGTGTTGCAACAATGTGTTGCAACAAAAGCAACAATGCCCAACTGCTGTAACCGTGTCAAACCAATTACTTGAAATATCTGTACTTATCCTGCTGCAGTCTGATAAGGTATAGTTCATGGGGTAGTGCTGGTCCACAGACCACACTAACCAGCCTACCCCAGACTCTCAGCTCCATGAGGACAGGACCTAGGTCTGCTGTTTTCATCATTATAATCCCAGCACCTGGCATTGCCTGTGGCATCATCAGCACACTGATTACATGTAGTACCATCACACTACAGAGGGCAGCGCTGTCTCCAAAGTAGCTTGGATCCGACCTTGATCCCTTTTGAGTGCCTACAGGATCATCGTGCCTTATTGGCATCAGGAAATAGAAATGAATGAGAATAACAGACTGATGCATTCTTGAAATACATGCTCTTGAGTATAAAATGTACTGAAAGAAAACGTACCTTCAGCCTCCTACTGTTGGTATGGCCTTTATAAATGAAGCTCACTTGATCAATAATTAATTTTCTTTCACTAAATAGTTGTAAAAATGCACTTCAGTCACATTTAAGTGACATAAAAGGGAATTTTAAAAAATCTAAAACATGGAGCCTGTTAAATAGCAACATTGAGAAATTGCCTCAGAGAATGTGTTCCTAGTAGGAAAAAAAAAAAACAACCCACACCAAAAGACTCTATTTAAACCTGAAATGAATTTCTTTTTAATGCAACTCAAGGGGATAGATTGTCACTCTTAAGCAGTCCAAAATTGTGTTTCTGAAAATGAGAATCACATGGAGTTAGTTTAACATCTTCCACTGTAATATCTACTGGGGGGAAAATCACCTGAGACCCGAGTAACATTTTTCAAAGTTTAAAATGTGGCAGATTCAAAAGAAATTACTTGACAATGCTATTTGAACACAGCCCCCAAACGTTTCAGTGCTCTGAGCGTCTTTCTGAAGGGTGGAAGTAGCTGCAGTTGAATGGTCATATTTTTTCAATGCATATTTCATTGTATGAAAGTTAGCAGCCAAGAAAAACAAGGACATTTACTATATATGTTTTTCCTACCCTTATTAGCCAATTACTTTTCCATGGAACATTTGTTATTTCTGGGAAACATATGGCATATGACCAGAACCATAATTAGTAACAGTTTGATGTTATAGGAATTTGAAATTTGGCTATTTCTAGCTTCATTAGATCAGGGGCTCCCTCTGAATTATAAAAGCAGTGCATACAGATCCTAGGGGTGCATTCTGGAGTTGGCTGTTTCTCCCTTCATAAACTGAGGTGTTTTCTGGAGTTGGCTGTTTCTCCCTTCATAAACTGAGGGCTTATTTTAATTGAAAGGAGAGGTGGTTGAAGACTCTGGCAAATACTTCTACAGCTCTGCCCCAGAGCCAGAAGGTGCCAGAAGGAGTCACTGTGTTAAGCACGTTACATACATCAACTTATTTAACCATTGCAACAGCAGGTGAGACGCAGAGGCACGGAGACATTCATTTGCCCCAAGTCACTTCAATGGGAAATAGTGATATTGAGATTCACCTATGTAGTCTGGCTCCATCCAGACGCTATGCTCTGACTGATATACAGCATTGCTTATCTGAAGAGTTGAAAAATTCCTGAGTTCCATTGATGGAATCCTG
>NW_006288434.1:3164932-3167491 GCF_000327345.1 Myotis davidii
ATGTCTTTATCAAAAAACTTATGCATAATACTTACTTAGTAGCTTGGAAATACTGAGTTAGTGGGGAATACTGGATACTGTGAATTCTGGGTAACTGAGAATTTGGGGTAACCAGGGAATGCTGGGTAAAAGAAGCAAGAAGCCATTAGTTGGCACCTAAATCTGAGCAACTTCTAGTATCTATAAACCAAAGGATTGTTGTCATCAGTGCGGGATCTGGGACCGGCCTATAGAGCAGCCACCCTCACACAGGATCTTCCAAACCAAGGTTATCTTTGGATCAGGAAGAGAAACATGTGTAGAATCATTTTACTCCAAATGTTGAAGTGTATTTAAAATTCACAGTTTTCTAGCACTTGCTACATAGACAAATACAAGGTTGGGGAGGAGACATTTTATGGAAAGAATGTGTGCTTACTTATGAATTCATTTATTTTTTAAGGCTTGAGGGCGCTGTGGGGGCGTGGGTTAGCGGAGAGCCCACGGACTTCCCACGGGACATTCACCGCTGAGTTCTAATCCGCATCCCCGCCGGGCACACAGGATAATCACTTCTGCTCCATGTTGGAAGCCGTGGTTGCCGAGGCTGATAATTCACAGAAATAAGAAAGCATCTCATGATTCTCCCAGTGGAGTGCGTCCCATCCTGTGTGGCTAATGGAGTTATGAAGGGCTGGAAATGCAACATCGCTTAGCAACATGCATCAGGGCATTTACTCTTTTGAGCAGCAGTAGCAATGAGTGTGTCTTAGAAATGTCCTGGTGGGTACCTTCATTTTCCTTCCTTTTCATCTGCCATTGCTTATGTCCATTGCCATGGGAATAAGCAGAGTGCTTAGACGGTGGTGTGGTGGGTGGGTTTGGTCATGCCCCCTGAAGTATAGAGATCAGCCCTGCGAGCTGGCATTCGTCCACCCAAGAACCAAAAGGAAATTAGGCTGTAGGTAAGGAAATGCGGTGAAAGAGTCCTTCAACTCTCTTGTTCTATGCAGGGCTCTAATTTTCACCCCTGGCAAGTATGTGATGGTGGGGATGTCACCCCCATGAGATGTGGGAACCTGCTGTCATCCTCGCCAGGCTTCTCGTTTTGCTGGCTCTGCCTTTCAGGCAGTGACTAGAGTCCCTAGTAACCAAAAGCGAATGTCATTTCTATTTCCTCCTAATGACAAGGCAACGCTTCCACTAATCACAGTGCCCACACTCCCCTGCCATTTACACTGCACCACGGGCGATGGAGAACAAGTTGATGTTGTGGGTGAATTTGATTGGATGGACTTCTAGCCAAGCCCTCCTAGCTTCTCCACCTTGGAATCGTAGCTGTGCCTCTGGGAATCCTGGCATTCCACCGTCTCCCCTCTCTGCCTCCACAGTCACCCTAGGTCAGTCTCTTAAATCCTGGTGTCCTAACCTGACTTCTGCTTTCATGAAAAGCAAGACATCCCAGGGGCTGAGGCCATCTTGCAGGAAAGGCTGACTCTAAAAGGCTCGAACAATCATGGAGGGACAGAGAGGCCAGGGTTCCCCACATGAAAGTAATGGGAAAGGATGGGTTCACCACTAGAACAGAGGCAACCATTCATCCTGGAGCGGGAGATGTTCCGCTTGCAACCGCCACCCATGACTGATGTCTGCTCAACCCCAAGACCATGGAGGAGCTTTGGGGATTTGAATTAGTCAGCGGAGTGTGGGTTCTTTGTCCCTCCCAAGGAAGATCCTAGAATGTGCGCATCTTCCTCCTGCAGGGTCCGTTTTCTGGTCTTTTCACATCCTTGGCTTTGCTTTTGCTTTGTTGTGTCCTGGAGCACTAATTACTTATGGACCCAGTCCCTCTGTGCCCTTGCTAATTGCATGTTTTGGAAAATTGCGCCATGCTGGCTTAAATAATGAGGAGAGAATGAAAAGGCTGAGAGGTTCTAGGAAAGATAGAGAGACTTTGACCATTGGGAATCCAGCAGATATCACTCACATATCTGTTTACCCTCGTAACCAGGGGATACAGACCAATGGGGTCAGGGGTCGAGAAAAGATACTCACAATGAAGTGATAAAGGGACAGGGTCAGCAAGAAGGCCTGTTGCTGTGGGAGGAAATCCTGTCTGAAGGCTGTACAGGCTGGGCAGCCCCAGCCAACTGGGGCCTCCTTTCGGGGAAGGGGATTCCCTGAAAACAGGGGGAAGGGCCAGGACTTTGAGGTCCACACCACGGAACTCTGTGTCTGGACTCTGTGTCTGGGAGCAAATGCCGGCCTCTGTGAGCACCCGGCCCTTCACCTGCGGGAGGAAAAACAATAGTACTCGGCACCCAGAACTGTGGTGAGGAGCAACTGGGGTCAAGTGGTGTCTGGACCACTTCCTGGCAGGTCACCCTCTGAGGACTGGCTAGCCATTATGATTATGCAGTTATGTTGTCAACTTAATGACGTGATAATAATAAAGCTATCAGCAAAGGCAAGGTGCTTACCCTGACATGACCCAGGAAGGGCTGGCTTTTAAGTATGCTGTGGGAGAATCATTATTCCCATTCCTTCCTTTCTACTTTTTTTCCTGGCTCATTTGTCTCT
>NW_006288434.1:3167570-3211568 GCF_000327345.1 Myotis davidii
TCACTCATCCGCAGGAAGGGAAGAGGAATTTAAAAATTGGATAAGAAAAGTACAGCTGTTCCGCTGGGGCCTTTGGTTGTTGGACAGGAGGCCCCAGGACCACAGCTGGCCAAACAGACAAACAAACAAACAAACAAACAAAAAACCACTCTGGAAACCGCTCCCAAAGTGCATCCTATCATCCCGCACCACCACTTCACTTACCATTTAGACACTGGTGATTTGCAATGGCAGATTCTAGATTTTTCTTCCCCATTAGAATGTAAGCTCCTAGATACAAGGATTTGTGTGCCTTTTGTTTACTGCGAATTCTCTAGTTTCTAGAACTATGCTATGCATGTAGCATGTGTCCGGTGAGTGAATATTGGTTGGGGGGAGGGTGGAGTTTGGAGGGAGGAGGGAAGGAAGGAAGAAAGGGAGGGAGAGAGGTGAAGAGTAAGGGAAGGAGCGGGGAACAGAAGGAGGGAGGACTTTACCCAACAGACTTGAGGCAATAAATAAATAAATAAATAAATGTGTTAGAAGGCAGATCCTCCTGTCTCGTCCAAGGGGTTGACAGAGGAAGCCTGAAGGTATTCAAGTGAGTGAACATTAGTGAGTACCTCCTCTGTACCTGGCACTACACCAAGTGGTAGGGATGTAATAGAAAAGAAGTGCTCTCCCAGCCTGTGTGGTTCAGTGGTTGAGCATTGACCCAGGAACCAAGAGGTCGCTGGTTTGATTTCCCGTCAGGGCACAGGCTTGGGTTGTGGGGCTCAATCTCCAGTGGGGGGCGTGTAGGAGGCAGCCTGTCAGTGATGTTCCTCTCCATTGCTGTTTCTATCTCTCAATCCCTCTTCGTTCCTCTCTCTCTAAAAAAAATCATTAAAAACATTTTTTTTAAAAAAAAAGTGATTGCCTTTGCTACCAAGGACAGAGGTCTAGGAGAGATGGAGACAGTCTTAAATGTGTTATAACTGAGGTAGCCTTTGAAGTGAAGTGGATAATGTGTGTATTATCAGATATACACAGAGTAGAAAATAGTGTTGAATATATAGGTGCTGTGTTGAATTCCTAGGGCTGCCTTGACAACGTACAGAATCATAATGGGGAGCCTTAGACAACCAGAAGCTATTCGCTCACAGTTCCGGGGCTAGAAGTCTGCAGCCAAGAGGGTGACAGGGCCATGCTGCTCTGCAGGCTCTGGGGAAGAGTCCTTGTCTCTTCCAGCTTCTGGTGGCCCCCGTTGCTCCTGGTTGGTGGCAGCATAACTCCAACCTCTACTTCTGTCTTCACACGTCCATCTTCCTTTTCTGTCTTCTCTTCTTTTAAGGACACCAGTCATATTGGATTAAAGCTCCACCCTACTCCAGTATGACCTCATCTTGATTATTGTACATCTTCAACCATTGTATTTTCAAATAAGATCATTCTGAGATACTGGGGGTTGGGACTTTAACATATCTTTTTGGACATCAGCCCATAAGAGCTACTGATATAGGATTTTAATTGCAAGGTGGAGCCTTTAAGATAATACTGGCAATCAGTACTAGGCCAGTAAAATCAAAGCAGGCCCAAGGATATTAGTATAATCTTATGTTTCTACTTACACACACACACACACACACACACTCACACACACACTCATATGTGTGTGTACAGATACATAAGTATATATCACACATGTATAGTCACTCGTTTACACACATATATGTACATTTATGTATGTGCAGATAAATAGATACAGAAATTAATATAGATGTGTGTGCATACAAGGGGTCATATATATATATACATAGATTTTCTAGCTCTGTCCATTGAGAGAACCTTGAAGCAATGACACCAGATATCAATGAACATACCCAGCTTTAACATCTTTGTTTCTAAATACCATCCTCCTAGCAAAGAAATCAGGGACTCTTGGAGGAATGACTGATTCTAGAACTGAGGCATGAAAAATACAAGATGAATTTGGAGCACCTTGAGTGGTAGAAAGTTTGAAAGCACTAAAAACACTGTTTTTACAGGATAGAGCATGTCTAAAGGATACGGGGGTCAACCTGAAAGTTTTCTATAGTCAACGTTGGAATAATTTGGACCCCCCAAAATAAGTAATGATATTATTAGGCTATAACCGATATTCTGAAATAAATATTGACGCGTTCATACTTATATAAATAACTAATAGAACAAATAAATCAGTAAACAAATAAGATGAGAGAAGGGGCAGATATTATACAAGATTTGCAAACTATAAATGTAGAAGAAATAGGGCAATGGAATATCACCACTAGAACATCACAGTAATAATTACTGCAGAGAAGATGAGATCCACTGGTGAATCCTAAGATTAGTGGACAACCTTTAAGGAGGAAAAAAAATATTTGCATAATCTCAAAGCATCTCTCCCAAAATAATTACTAATTACTCCCCAAATATGTAGTTTTCACTACACATTTCAGTTCTTCATCCAGGAGATAAAGCTTACTTTTCTTTGGGTGTAGGCTGGACTCACATGTGTGTAACAAATAGAGTATGAAAATAAAGGAACATTTTAGTTGATCAACCTTACAGACACTGCCTTCAACAAGGGATAAAGGTTAATATAACTACTGAGAAGTCAAATTGAGAGCATCTATCCCCTGATAGGATGCAATGAGAAGGGCTATTCACCTGGTGGTATTCTTCTTCCCCAAATCCCGAATCTCAATCTAATCATAAGAAAGTATCAGACAAATCCAAATTAGAGGCTTTTTAGCCTTTAAACTGGGTTTTACCAGAGTGCTTCTAACTACAGATTCAATGGCAAGGTTATCCTTGGTTATAGCAGGACATGAATTTGATTTATTTCTTGAGAAGCATTTCTACGTATTTTGGTCCCTGGTGTGAAATTGTGAATCTCAGCCTGTGTAACAGCTGCATTCCCACCCTCGGCCCTAAGTTCAGGGCTTTGTAAGTATGGCCAGAAGCTGACATCATGTCCCATTCATTCTTCCTAGTTCCAGTCATTTCCATCAAGTGGTGTTTCCCAAGCGTTAGTCATTCATGACCCATCTTCCTGATTTCTACCACATTCACATTCTATCTACTATGTTTTTACTTAATATCTTTTTTTAAACCATTCCCTCTTTATATTTTCACTCGAAGCAGTACTAGCTGTGAAATTGCAGATTTGGTGTGCTAGCTATATATTTTTTCTAATGCACATTTCAATCAATACACAACCCAAGTCCACCATAATTGTGCACTACCTAAACTTGTCTCCAGGAACACCCGTGGTGTGCCCGCATGCTTTGAGGAACACCTCTGTGAAGGTCAGGGGCAGCGCCCTGCACATTTCACTGTCATCTGTGTCCCTCACCCAGGGATCTAGAGCTTGGGAAGAAATAAAAAGCCTCCCTCTCAATGAGAATACTGGGGATCCCCTTCTAAGGCATGGGGGATTGTTCACTTTATTTCGTTTGGAATGAAGTACAGAAATATCGAAGCCTTCCTTGGAGGGAAAGGCCCGAAGGGAGATGGAAAGAGCTGGCTTAAAAAAAACAGGCATCAACAGCAGAGGAAAGGGCTGGAAAGAAAGAGCAATTAACTGGAGTAAGAAAAAGTAGCAGGAAAACATGGGGGGTGGAAGGGAGAAATACTGGAGGGAAACACAGTTGCCCCAAGAAACAGCATTAAATGAAAGGTAAGAGACTTCGTAGTCATTTCCTCCTCTTTTTTGACTTTTGGATTCTCATTCATGGTGTGAGAACTGATTGGATACACCCGAGGGTCAAAGGGATGGTACTCTCCAATAAACTTCCTGCTGTAAACAGGTTAGCTTCTCCATGACATCCAGCTTTGGCATGAAAGATGGATTTAATAGTATCAGACAGGAGTTAGAAAGGCATTTAGATTTTCTCCAACATCTTTTCACACTTAATAAAGAAAGAGAATGGCTTCAGCCTTTATCATAACGCAGATCTGATTGATTCAAACCCGCATATGTGTAAGGGTCAGTCACATTTTTAAAAAAATCTGAATTCCAGAGGGTTAAAATATATCTGTGTAGGAACATCTCCCCTGGCACACAGCTGAGGCAAAGGCCTGCAGATGGTCCTGCATGCAGTGCGCTAGGCTTCTGTAGAAGTTGATGGGTCCAAATACCATCACATTGTGCTTGGGATGGAGGGGAGAGGGACATTAGGAGCCAAGTTAGCTGTACAGAGGCCAATCAGGAAAAATTTCCATGTGGTTTTGTATTTTTCCAGATCTTTCTATTTCAATATAGATCTTTCCATTTCCATCCTTTCCTAATGAGGACAGGAACTGGGAGGCTCTGAGAAGACTGGGAGTGGCCCATACGTCCAAGAGCATAGATTCAGCCAAAAGACAAGAAGCTCTTTGTCAAGATGGGCCAAGAATGCCATTGATACCCTTTCCTGAGATGAATTTAGGAAAATCCCAAGAATTAAATTGCACTCAAAGCACATGAAATGCAGTCTCATCATCTACTGTTTTTCCAAAACCTCAGCTAGGATATTTATAATAAGGTTTGGGTTTCTTTCCAAATGGGAGAGAACACTCATTTGAAATTACATTTTCGGGTTGATTTCTACCAGATGTTCTTTAGATAACTTAAGAAAACTTTTTTTTTCCTCTTCTTTTTTTCCTTTTTGATCAGAGAGCATTGTCCCTTGGAGATCACCTTATTGCTTTCCCTATTTATTTTTCCTCTCTACTTTAGCTCCCTTTAGAGGCAGATGCATGGACAAAATCTTATCTCTCCAGGTTGAGAGAGAGAGAGAGAGAGAGAGAGAGAGAGAGAGAGATCTTTTGCACATGTCTTGACTTTTTAGAATTTTCAAGACTATGTCAAGACCTTTGTGCAGAGTCCATGAGTGTCAGCAGCAGCCATGGTGACACGGCCTCCCCTGGAAGAGCAGTCACCACAGGTCTTGGGCCGCTGAGTTCATGTGCATCCAACAGCTCAGCTCGCGCCCTTGGCTGGTGATTTTGATTCTAGTTTTTTTTTTTTTTTATATGAACTTTATGTGAACAAAATGACTTGTGGTAAGTATATATATACAACCATCTCCAAATGTAAGAAAATCCCCCAGGGTAAAATAGGAACCGTAGGAAAATATTTTCTTATTAGGCGTTTCTTCTCCCTGTCCTCCAAAACACTCAGCTTTAGCACTGTTTTCTAGTTGGGAAGAGAGTCATTGTTCTATAGATCTAAACCATTGAACCAATCGTGTTTCTGATGCGGAAATTTTTTTCTAAGTATATGAATTAGGGGTTGAAAGGCGGAGGCTGAGTTGAAAATATCAAGATGTTTTATTGTTCCTCCCTTATTCTGGTGGATTAGCAGTGTGCCCATACCAACAGCCTGGCATATTTTCTGTTTTTAATTTCCTCAATTTTTGAACTGTAGAATAACATATTATGATGTCTGTTTCCTGGGAACATAAGACACAAGTAAATATTTAAGAAATTTGATACAGGGAATTCGGTTTGAAGCTTATCAAAAGAGATGCATGGCAGCGAGCCCCAGTAAAATGCTGTTCTTCCTTACATCTGGTCTATCATGATTTGATGAAACCATCTTTGGGGCCCGCTCCTGAATCACTTGGTAACTAACATCTAAGTGGGTGGGTGTCTTAACACATTGCGGGCGGATCACGAGCATTCTCGTGTTTTCATATTACACAGTGTTTTACATAAACGTTAAAGGTGCGCCTTAAAATTAAATACCCATTGCATTTTGAAGTTATTTATTACATGTTCTTACAAGCTAATATCTTTTTAAAGTATGATACTTCGTAAAACGTTTTTTTGTACTCATTCAATAGAAATTTATCTGGCCATTGGGTAAAGCTAGCAATAGAACTACTGGTGCAAATGTGTTAAATACTGTTGTGCTAACAGTACCTGGCCTTTTGACCACTGCACAGACATGATATATAAAAATTAAAATGTTTGTGTAAACTGTGGTTTAAGTCTTTCATTGAGACACTACCTTTTGAGCCTATGTGGTTATGAATTAATATTTGAGGCTGCCCCAAACAAGCACACAGGTGGGAGCCCTAGCATGCAGCCCCTCACCTTCTCTTGCCCTCCTATCCCTGGCTCCTCCCGGGAGGCCTCCCATCTAAGCAAGTTGTTTTCGTTTCCTTCGCTGCTATAACAAATGATCACAAACTTCCTGGCTTAAAACAATGCCCACTTGTTGTCTTGCCATTCTGAAAGTCAGAGTGTAAACTCCAGGTCTCAGCAGGACTGCATTCCTTCTGGAGGTCCTAAGGAGAGGATTCATTCATTCCCATTGCCTTTTTTAGCTTCTAGGGCAGCGGTTCTCAACCTGTGGGTCGCGACCCCTTTGGCGGTCGAAGGATCCTTTCACAGGGGTCGCCTAAGACCATCCTGCAGATCAGATATTTACATGACGATTCATCACAGTAGCAACATTACAGTTATGAAGTAGCAACGAAAATAATGTTATGGTTGGGTCACAACACGAGGAGCTGTATTTAAAGGGCCAGAAGGTTGGCAACCACTGCTCTAGAGGCTGCCTGTGTTCCTTGGCTCATGGCCCCTTTCTCTCATTGATCCAACCTCTTGTTTGCAGCATCACATTTCCTACTACTGACTGATCCTCCTGCCTCCCTCTTCTAAAGCTCTTGTGATTACATTGGTCCCACCCAGAGAGTCTGGGATAACCTTTCCATCCTAAAATCCCTAATTTCATCATTTCTGTGAAGACTCCTGTACCATGTGAACATCTTTGGGAGGCCTACCATATATGTGAACTGTCTAATTCAAACTCCACCCTCTACACCTGCCCTCTCTGCCCCCTCCCCTGCAACCTACACACACACACACACACACACACACACACACACACACAGAGCCTTCTAGAACAGTAGTAACACTGCATGTCTGCCCTTGGAAGGGCCACCCCAGATAGATGAGGGCTCACACAGGTCCTGGAAGTGGCTAGGACTCATTGGACAGGACATTTCACAATCTTGGGCACCAGAAACGTAGTCTAAGTTTAGGAAAAGGTCAGTGCAAGCTTGATGCGGACCGTGTCCTTGGCCCTTGGAGACCCATGAGGAGGAGAACAGCCAAAAGAAGGCCAGAGGAGGGTGCGCTAAGGCTATAGGCTCAGAGCAGAAGCCAGTTGCTCACATCTACAAGACGTATTGCCTCCCAAAGTCAGACAGGTGACAATCTCTCTCTCTCTCTCTCTCTCTCTCTCTCTCTCTCTCTCTCAACAAAACTAGAAATTTTCTTTTGTATTATTTTAAACATTATGCAAGAAAAAAAAGTACATGATAGGGACTCTTCAGCCCTCCAATTTTCAAGTCACCTCTGGTTTAAGGGGGTTCGCACAGAATCCCTAGGAATAGGTAACACAAATGAATGAGGGAACAATGAATGTCAATGTTAACTTCAGAGATGTTGCATTAATTGAATTGCCCAAAGCTGAAAATTCATTCCTGATCATGCCACATTCTCCAATAGGCTGATCTGATATTTGGCAGGAAGATTAAATGACAATATTAAGATAAATATTAATGAAAGCCAACAATATAGCAATGCCTTCAATTTGATGTAAACTTTTTCCCATTATAAATTTCACACGGAGAAAGTAAAGTCTATAAATTAAAACTTCAAAGTTAAAGTCCAATAGAATTCAGGTCCAAAATCAAAAGCCCTTGACCTTGTGTGTTAAATCTAAAGGAATCCAAGGCGAAGTTCAAAATTACATCAGAAATTTCTAAGAAATTACTTGACATCATTTAGTCACTCACCAAATAATTACTAAGCTTCTACTATATTCCAGGCACACGAATATTCCCCAAACCAAGCATTTAATATTGCCAAATACCATAGCAGAAATTCAGGGGCACTGAGTGAAAGAGGGTAACTGGGGAAAATCTTGATTTCTGTTTCACTGGAGTCCAGTATGTCTGCCATACTGGAGATGATGATCAATGAATTCATACTTAATGGGATAAATTTCACATACACACATAACCCATAACCACCATCACCAGAAGGAGAGGAGAAGAGAGAGAGAGAGAGAGAGAGAGAGAGAGAGAGAGAGAGAGAGAGATCTCCTACTCTATAGGGTTTAAGCCTGCTCTAAGCATATGCTGAGAGCATATAAGAGTTCATGCTTCCTGTAGGCAGTTAATACCCCAAGAAGAAAAAAAAGGAGGAGGAAGTGATGAGGCTGCACATGAGCACATGCCTAGCTCCTGTCCCCAAAGCACTGATTCAAGAGAACACTACTTCTCCCCTCCGTCAGTGAAGAAGGGAGGAGAGAGGCTAGAAATATCCCCCTCCGACCCTCCAGGAATGCTCACAAACACACAAGTCAGAGGGAAAGGATTTGAATTCCACATCACAAGCCCCAACACACACAACAGGGAAGGAAATTCAAACTATTTTATTTGGTTTATTCTTGGGTATAAATTTGATGGGCAACGATGATAAAATTTCATTGGTTACAATGAAACGAGGAAGAAGTGAGTTTTCATTATTTGAAATCTCTCTTATTCCGGAAAATCAAGAACTGGGTGTGCACAGTTGTGGAGGTACCAATATGCAGATCAGCCACTGATCAGGGAGAAGGCAGAAGCCTCTGACTGCTTGTTCTGAGTTCCTGAGTCCCACCTACATTGGCTTCTATCACGCTAACCAATCATGGAGAGTAAGCTATTAACGATTCTATTTTGAGTCTTGCATTCAAGGTAAAGATTGCAAGTATTCTTTGTCCTTCTAGGTCAGGAAGTTAGAACAATCCTATCAAGTAATCCACAATGTAGCTTTCTTGTCAAATCTTTACATAGGGGCTGTTTCTTGTCACCTTAAAATGCCTACCTCACTCCTCTTGCCTGCTTGCCCCCTTTTTCTCTATCTCAGTGTTTGAGAGTCCAGTCTTCCATGCAAGCATTCTAATTAATCCCACTGACCCTAGTCCAGGGGTGGGCAACCTCTGACACTCGTGCCAAACATGGCACGCCAGTAACTTTTGCTCGCACGTGAAACCCCTCTTATAATCTTCCATTTACAATTTTTTTCTTAATATAGACTTTTTTATTTTTCAGATAAATTCAGTGTAGGTGCATCTTAGATAAATAAATAATTTTACGTAACAAGTTATCTTAAAGACCATAGACACAGATTGACGAGAGAGGGGAAGAACAATTTTTATGCCTCTGCCTTAACTCTCCCTGCCTTCCTAGATCCAACCAGTGTTTTGGTTTCATCCACATAGGCTTGTGAATCTTTGTTCTCAGTGATGAATTTTGCTAAGTCTCATAATAGGAGTAGCCTGACAGATGAAAGTAGTAGCGTATCTCTGAAGGTCACTAAATAGAAACCTGATGTAAATTCTCTGTCATTAGTGATGCAGCAGCAAAAGTCCCAGTGATAATATCAAACAGAGTCATAAAGTTTTCTGACTATCAGTGTACATGTATTCATTAAAAAATAAAAGTATTTTTCATTATCATATACTGTGTTTTTGTCGCTCGAATGAATTTTATTATTTCTTCAAGGTTCTTCACATACATACACCTTAAGAAATATCAAGTAGGTGTAACATGTTCTCAAAAAATTAGGGTTGGCACGCAGAAGAATTTTGAGTCAGAGATTATGCTGGTTTTGTTACGCACTCACAAAAAGGTTGCCCACCCCTGGCCTAGTCAGTACTGCCATCCCCGTACCCAGACATGCACAGGGCTCTTCTTGGTCATAGTCTTCGATTCTCGTTGGTTGTTGATATTCATGAACAGTGAAAAGATGCCTCTTCACTCACTGTATTTTCCTCTAGAAAGAGACTGGAGCTTAGAGTTGCCTTCACAGGTGACGTGAAGCAAAAAGCTTCTTGAAACTGTTTCCAGAACCACCACGTGGCAGTAAGTAGACTTGCCTCGTGTGTTTTATAAACTTGATTGAAGTTAACTGAGATGATATACCATATGGGGAAAAGCTTTCAAAAGTATATAATCTGATTATAAGTATAGTTCAGCTGTCTGGCCTGGTGAACCTTAACGTCCCCTCTGTCATCTCAGCATGCGTTTGTGCTTTCCAGAGCACTTACTAGCCACCTGACATATTAATATACGCAGAATGATAAGGAATTGAATTTTCCACGGAGGAATGGGGACCTGTCCTCTCAAGGCAGCGTCTCTCAATTTGCAATCCCTTATTATTTCAAGAATAACAAGCACAGAAAGAAATGCCAGCCGAACTCCTCCTGGCTGGTGAGCAAAAGCATCTGATAGAGGAAGCCTGGTTTTTTTTCTCTCTCTCTCTCTCTTTTTTTTCTTTTAAGTGAGAAACATGGTTTTAAAGACATTCCAAAAAGAGAGGGGAAGAGATCCAATCTTTTTAAAAACTGAAAGCAAGTCATTGGCAGAGGCCACGCTGACAAACGGAAAGAATCCTCACTCTGCAGCTCCAGGGCCGCTATCCAGACTGAGTGAATAAGCCTGGTGGGTCAGAGAAAACCTCTGAGTTGAGAAAAAGTAGTCACGAGTGATAAATGTGCTCCGTTCTTCTCCCGTGCCGCCCGATGGAAGGCTCTGGAGTGAGTGGGGTGTGGGGAGCTGGGTGGGGGTTCTGAGGAGGCAGGCACGGGAGGGTGGAGAAGTAGGCTCCTGGGTCAGCCGGCTGGGACTTGGCCTCTGACCGGCCCTGAGCAGCTGTGAGAACTGGCAGACTTGGCTGCCTCCCTGGGCCTTCACTTTCCCTCGTTTGTGTGAGAAGAACAGGAGCGCCCGCCTGATCGGGTTGTTGTGAAGATTAAAGGAAATAGCATGGGAACGTCTGTGGCTAGTACCTGAGACCGAGCAAATGCTTAGTAAACATCTGTTCTTCTTCATCCCTTCTTTAAAGGATAAACTGCCAGAGGACGTGAGAAAACGTTTGGCGTTAGTCACATGGCCTTCGTCTAGGGGAGCCTGGAGCAAGGCCTGTGACCAGAGCTTGGCTCTTCCCAAAATGCTTAGAGGTTTTCTGTTTGTCCCTGTTAGAGAAACCGAGTGTTAGATTCAATACCAAGTGATAGGGCCCTAACTGGATTGGCTCAGTGCATAGAGTATCTGTGGGCAAACTACAGCCCACAGGCCGGTTCCGGCCCGTTTGAAATGAATAAAACTAAAAAAAAAAGACCGTACCCTTTTATGTAATGATGTTTACTTTGAATTTATATTAGTTCACTCAAACATTCCATCCATGCTTTTGTTCCGGCCCTCTGGTCCAGTTTAAGAACCCATTGTGGCCCTCGAGTCAAAAAGTTTGCCCACCCCTGGCATAGAGCGTTGGCCTGCTGACTGAAGGGTCCCAGGTTTGATTCCGGTCAAGGGCATGTACCTTGGTTGCGGGCACATCCCCAGTAGGGGGTGTGCAAGAGGTAGCTGATAGATGTTTCTAACTATCCCTCTCTCTTCCTTTCTGTGAAAAAATCAATAAAATATATTTTAAAAAAACAACATCAAGTGATAGGAACCAAATTAATGAGAAATGTACAAAGCTGGACTTGGGTATTTGTCATTTTTTAAAAATGTTCATCAAAATTGTGTTCCTTCTTTATTTTGCTATTAGAAATTAACCACTAGTTCATGTTTGCTTGTAATTTGAATAGTTTGCTTTTAGAAAAAGCATAGCCAGGTGAAGCACATGCTAAACATTTTCAAACTTCTGTCTCAGACTTAGAAGATCAAACCTAAAAAAGGCTTTCTGGGTCATAATTAAGAAAACACTATTCATTTGCAACCTCAGAGGGATAATGTGGTTAGGGGAAATCCACTGAGTCCCAGGAAATGTCACAATTAATTACTGTCTAGCTATACTCTCATTTATAATTACTATATAAATATGCTTTATAATATATCAGAGTATATAATTACTTATAGATATACTCTAATTTATAATTACTATATAAATATGCTTTGTAATATACCATAGTATATACTAGTAATTACTTATTGATATACTTTAATTATGGTATACTTTAATTTATATAATAACTGTGTTCCTGACCCACTGTGCCTAAAACAAATTTTTATAATTTGATTCATTTCCCCCATTCACTTACAGTATAACATCAATAACACATCATCTTTGTTTCTGTTTGCTTTTCATGTATAGTCACTTCCAATTCTTTGTCAAATGCGGTAGTTTGAAACCTGTAAATGATGACTGGGTGTTATCAGGAAATGTAACAGTCTTGTTTACTATTTCAGAACAGCCTGGTCATGAATCCTTTTGCCAATTTAAGGGTTATTTTTGTAATGACAGTCACACAATTATTAGATCATAAGTGATTATAAATTCTTTGAGGGCAAGGATTATATCTTCTATCTACCACAGCACCTTGCAGGGAATAAATAAATAATGCCTGGACATAAAGCCAAGACCTGGGTACACATACAGCCTTGGCAACTAACGTGTGGATAAGGCACCTACTTTAGGTAAACACTCATTTTTTTTTATCTCCCTTCCTACCCCACACTGCCAGAGTCTCTAATGGAATCATATATGGGGGAAATACAATCGAATATATGAGGACACAATAGGAATCGAAGGTTGAGTTTATGGCAAGTACTTAACACACAATTGTCTCCTGATTCATTACCATGTAATGTATTTGTTCATTTAGATTGCAATTTTCATCTGTTTACTTTCCTTGAAATAGGTCACATATACTTTGGTTAGTTTTTTTGTTTGTTTGTTTGTTTTTTATATATTTTATTGATTCTTTACAGAGAGGAAGGGAGAAGGGTAGAGAGTTAGAAACATTGATGAGAGAGAAACATCGATCAGCTGCCTCCTGCACACTCCCCACTGGGTATGTGCCCGCAACCAAGGTACATGCCCTTGACCAAAATCGAACCTGGGACCCCTGAGTCCTCAGGCCGACGCTCTATCCACTGAGCCAAACTGGTCAGGGCTGTTTGTTTGTTTTTTAATATCACATGTGTGGTCTTAAAATCCTTATTTTGGTTTGTTCAGGCTATGTCTTTGAGTTTCTTCATGAATTCTTTGTTAGCGTTGCTTCTCCCCTGCGTATGTTCAACTCTGCGTTAGCATCTGTATATTTGTGCTCTGACAGCAAGAACCACAGTGGGGGCTGACCACCCAGTGACCCAAGGGGTGGCAAGAGTTTAGAGAGCGCCATTCACTCCGCAGTGACCGTCTTCTGGGGGCAAGGATGTCCCAGTATTGCTCACCACCCCCCCACCCCCGCCCCCGAGCCTAGCTAACTAACTCAAGCCAAGAGGTGCAAAGCCTCCTGTACTAGTTTCCTTGGGCTGCTGAAACAAATTGCAACCAACTTAATGACTTACAATTATTCAGTTTTATTACCTTACAGTTCTGGAGGTCAGAAGTCCAATATGGGTCTCACTGGGCTAAAATCAAGGTGTAGCAAGGCTGATTCCCTTAGGGGGCCCTAGGGGAGAATCCGTTGCCTTGCTTTAGCACTTCTAGAAGGTCACCCATATTCGGTGTCTCCTGGCTCCCTTCAACCACCTTCAAAGCCAACAACAGTGAGTGGAGTCATTCTTGTACTCCAGCCAGACCCAGGAACTAGGAGATCTTGCAACAAGCCATGTGCACATCTCCTCCATCACTCTGCAATGTCTCTTCTATTAGGGATGCCATTCCCTCTGACTTTGCCTGACACTTACTCATCCTTCATGCCCAGCTTGAGCATCATCTCTAGGTGCCTTGTCTGCCGGCTCCCCCTCAGCCCCAGCAACCTCATTAGGAGGCTGTGGCCCCTGCTTCCAGGGCATTGCACTCATCAGTACTCACCCAGCCCTGTTCTCACTGCCTTGCTTGTGTGGCCCATGCCAATCTCCCGGTTGTACCACTCAGTGGCTGTATTACTGATCTCAGTATCCCCTGGACAGGATAGGTACCCATTACGGTTTGCTGTAAAACGTGAAGAAATGGATGCTGTAAATTCATAAAAGAGTGATTCATGCGCCCAGGCTTAACCTGTATCTTATGAAATTAACACAAAAGCCTTGTGATGTTCTATCAAAATGTGTTGTTATCGTCCAGGACAATAGCTGTGCTAGCCCTGCACTTAGGCATAGATAAACTATTGTTCAATTGCTGGTCTCATGTTATAAGGAGTGAAGCATCCTGAAGAAGAAGGTTTACCAGAGAGACCGGGAGATCAGAAAATGGCAAAATGAGATGCAGGATATGAGGGGCGTGGGAAGGCAGTGAGCGCGAGAGAGGAGGCATCTGGGCAGTAGGAAGGTGAGTATAGGAGCTTCCGGTCTCCTCCAATTCCGAGTTCCAACTCTCCCCCCAAAACACTGCCCCGTGTCCTAGGTTGCAAGTAACCACGTTGTTTGAAAACATGCTGGAAGTAGAGAGTCTCCAGCCTTGTCACCACGAGAATCATCTGATCTGTTTTAAAAAGGCTGCGCGTCTTGAGGCACCAACAGTCGCCCCAGCAGCTGGGCTCCACTCCATATCCAGACCCTCAGAGGGGCCGCGAGCCCTGCCCGCTACCCTATTTCAAATCACACGGACAGACTTCTTTCCTCTTTGGCACAGGGAATGCTTTCATCTTTCTGACTAAACAGCATGTAGAATTGAAGCTTTATTTTCTAATGCCCTTTATATCCCTCATCTTATGGGGCTCAAGCTGGCTCTTGGGCCAACGCAGGAGTTAAGTCTCTGACTCATGGTCCTAGAAGCAGCAGTTGTTCCTAAAAGTCCCTCTTTGCGTCATTGTGTCTCCTGTGGTGACCGTAGGTCAACGAGGCTCTCCCGGGCCTTCTGATGTGTAACGGCTTGGGTTTCAAATGGGTTTTGGTTTTCTTAACTTCACGCTGGGTTGGTGGAAAGGAGGTTAAATGGGATGCCGGGGCCCCTGGGGAGCTTTCAACAGATGGAAGTTAATTGTCTGTGGAGAAGAGAGGAGTCTATTGAGCTTTCATCCTGCAAGCGGGGGCTCCTTTTCCGCCTGTGAGCAGAGAACACGCGCAAACGCCCGGCATTGCACCTAACTTTTCACTGTGTCCCATCAGAGACCTACAGGTCAACTTAGGTCAGTCCAAATTCGAGAATTAAACAATTATTTGTTTTTCCTCTGTATAGAAAGAACTACTTTTTCTTTTGCAAAATTGCCCAGGTCTTGTAGAGGGTTATGTAGAGTAGAAAGAACTACTTTTTAATTGTCTCACATCTCCTTTCCATGGAAAACGATCGGATTTGAGTGCTGGGATATGGAAGTCCCTCTGTCTTTTAGGCTCTGACACCAAAACTGTCATCCTAAAGTTTGCTCATTTTCCCCACCTATTTTTGTGGAATCTTTTATTGTAAAAGATCATTCCATCCTGGTTAGCTACAGCCCACGTGAGAAGTTTGAACCCACCTGCCATCCAGGAAGAATAGAGGTATAAAGCTGGCCTGGACAGGTATTCTTGGGATATGTTATTTTATGTTTTAAAATAAGCACTTACTTAGCACTTAACAGATTCTGTTGAAAGCACTTTGTGAATGTTAATTCTTTAATGCTCGCTAACCCTATTAGTAGGTACTAATGTTACCTTCATTTTACATGAGAGGAAACTGAGGAAAAGAGAGGTTACAGGACAGCTAGTGAGTGACCGGTCCGGGATCTGCACGTGAGTGACCTGGCTTGGAAGTTCATGTTCTTCACTACTGTGCTGTGCTGCCTCAGGCAACATATTTACTTTCCTAATTCATATTCTACATCCGAGGATGTAGACTTACCCACAGATAAATTTCACACGGGTCATTCACAAACCAACATTTGAGAAGACTTACATAGAAATCTGGGTTTTTCTGACTTTTGAGAATGGGGATACCAGGTGTTATTAGATTTGCATTCCCAGCTCAGCAGCAAAAGTTGTTTGGACAAGGCACGAGCTGCAGTATGAATGGACCCTGCTCCATACAGCAAGGGCAGCTCCAAAATGTGGCTCTCGATCTTCTAAACACCTCATTTCCTCACTTCTCCCTGAAACTGGGTTTCTGATAAGCTCTAATGGTTGATTAGCTTCAACGGTAAAGACTGAATGGGAGGGATCATTGTTCTGGAGAAGGTGCTAGCCGAGTGGCTGATGTTGTGTGTTGGTTCCCAGAATGAGCTGGAGCCTAAGACAAGCCTGCATCCATTAGTGAAAGGGAAGGTTTCTAGGTCAATACCAGCCCTGCTAGAGGTCCCAGGGCATCACAGAGGCCAGACGTTTAGAGTTGATCACAGAAAGAGTTAGGAGAGTGAGGAAATAAAAAGGACACAATATGACGCAGTGGTAGAGGCGAACTCAGGTGTTACTTAACCTCTGCTGAGCCTGCACGTCCCTATCCATGTCGTGAAGCCAATGCGGCGCCTCAGCGTTGCTGTGGGGATTCCATGAGACAATGTGCTGAGTGCCTGGCATGACCCATGTAACCCAAAGCACCCAGGAGGTCCTGAGTGACCCCTGAGAATACTAACGGCTGTTCGCAGTTTGCCCGTATGGAGGGGGGCTGGGCGTGGGTGGATCCAATCAGTTCACAGAGGCAAATCCCAGACAGAGGATTCGAAACCTTAATATTGTGTTGCTATCACTCATTTTTAGTGTATTTATTTATATGTATATTTATTTTCAAAAGTAAATGGGACAGAAGTGAGAGTTAGAGTAGACCCGTGGGTGACGGTGTTAAGTGTTTTTAAGCACACAATGCAATATACAGATTAATAATCACAGAACTGTACATTTGAAGCCTATATAATCTTATTAATCAGTGTCACCCAGTCAATTTAATAAAAGTAAAAAGAGGAAGAGCATGTCTTTTACCCTCTGCTTCACACATATGGGAAGGTAGAAGGTTACATGGTGAGAAAGCTCATGTACCACATACATAAGAGCTGTTCTAAGCCTGTTGACAATTTATCTTATCCTATAATGGCTCAAGATACTGTTTTGTTTTATTTTTTTGTCAAAACATCCAGGGCCCTCCAATAACCCATAGATTTGCTTATTCCTCTTCTTCCCCAAGTAGCCTTGCATTTAGGGGAAACATTACTGTGCTGGGTGCTGGGGACACAGCAGGCAACAGGACAGTCTGTGAGGATATTATCATCAGATGGTAGCCTCCAGTAGGGAAGCATGTGCATGGAAGTACTTTATAAACCTAATTTATGTTTAAGAATCGGGTGGTATTCAATTGCCTCTGGATTTTGAATAAAAGCTGCAAAGAGAACAAGCACGCCGAACAGTATTGTCAGAATTAGAACTCCCTGCTCCCCCGCATCCGTGCCATTAGCTGAATTTGCTTCATTCTTTTTTCTCCCCGTGCTGCGTTTTATGTGAAAGAACATCGTCCTTGAACTTTAGAAAAGACTTTAAAGTTGCATTCTGAACGACGAGCGTGTGATGTTGACACTTCAGTCCACTCCCCACCTTCCTCAGGGCGTCTGAACATAAAGCCAGTCTCAGCGTCTAGCATCGGAACCTAAGTGAAGGGGTAACGACCTTGAGATGATGAAAACTGCTATTCACGGGGACCCAGGGGGGCCACAGTGAGGGTATGCGCTTCCATCACATGCTTGCGGTCTCTTAGCCCCCAGATTTAGGAAGCAGCAGGGAAAGGTCAGTGTGTTGAGAAACAGAGACGAGCTGTCAGAGAGGGTTGGAAGGATGGGGGAGAACAGCGCGAGGCCTGGCAACTTTAAAAAGATGTGCAAGCTACTCTGCCAATGCTAACACTTGTTAAATCCTAAGCCTGTGTCCGTGGGCGTCTTATAGCTTTCTCTATCCTTTACGTTTTCATATTTCGTAGTTTAACATTTAAGAAATTTAAACAAGAACCTTAGAATATTGTCTTCGGATGATCAAGATAACACAGAAGAGCAATTGCAGTGGTAAAAAAACCATGGCCCTAAAAATGATGAAGGACAGAGATTGCTTAGGGGTGTGTGTGTGTGTACACATTAGAATTTGAGACGCACTTGTCCAGCCCGGCTTGTTCACCTGACACAGGAGGAAGTGGAGGCCCAGGCAGTGCTCAGAGGGGGCCCTGGCTCAGGAAGAAGGGCTGTGCGGGATAGGCGACTGGCCTCGACCTCCCAGTCTGCCCAGAAGCAGGCTCAGCAGGTGCTGGAACTGCAGTGTCTGCTTCTGACCACACTTAAACCTGACCACTAGGTGAGAGGATGTTCTAGGGCTGCTTCCACGGTGGGCACTTGTCTAAATGTAACTGAAAGACTGACCCCAGTGGGACAGGCACGGGTTGACATGCCGGCTCAGACCTGGCGGGTAAAGAATGACACACCGGCTGTGAACGGCTTCTCAGGGGTGGCGGGAGCGCAGTTGTTTGCTCTACGAGGAAGCTGGAGGTCAGAACTCACAATATTTATGTTGGAGTTTTCACTGTTGATAGGAGGAAACGTCCTCATTCATCCCAAACATGTCTGTTATTGAGGAGGCCCCTGAAATCAGGTGTTCCTTTAAAGCAATAAACATAACCTATTTCTCGTGTTTTGGGTTTGATGCAATTACTGCCTAAGGCAGCCTAGTTCTTTGGGGCTATGTTAGTTTTTATTTCTGCTTTAAGTAGGACTATAAATTCAATAGAATTGGTCACCCATTTATAGAGTCTAAGATTTTACTGTTATGAGAAGAAATCATTTCTGATTGTCAAACCTTGCTATGTGCTGGCAAGAATGAAAACAATTATTTTAGAAGCCGAGAGGGAAAGAATAAAGTGCCATGTGTTTCTGATGGCAGAGGAGGAAATTAAAGGGCCTGGTTATGTGTATGGGTCAAAACTCTCAACCTTGGGCACAGATCCGGTGTTAGAGCCTGAAATGGGAGGTCCCAGGGATTTGTGGCCTGGAGAGAGGGGAGAAGGAGAGAGGGGAGAGGGAGAGAAGAAGAGAAGGGAGGAGGAGAGGAGTGGGCCCCCCTGGAGGCGGCAGAGAGAGGATTTGCATTCCTTTGTTACGGAGGCTGGCTGCATGTAAATGGCATCTAACATACCTTCAGTGCAGACCAGCCCACAGAAGTCTGGCCCAGGAGCCATTCAGCGTGTGCACCCTTCTCCCTCCCCTGTCTCTTTCCTGTGGGAAGACACGCATTCGACACAGTCCACGCAAAACCCAGAGGGCGGCTGGGCGTGCCCAGGAGGACTCACCTCTATGTACGTAAAGGAGACTGTGTCTGTGTTGCTCAGAGAAGCCCCTCATGGGTCAGGCTGCTTCGTGGGGACCGTGGCAGCAGGTGCAGAGCCCCATGCTCTGGGGTCACGGGAAATGCGCATTTCCTGACAAGAGCTCGGAACCTGTGGGTTCACCTTGAAACGTTGAGCTCCATGTGGAGCCCCCCATGTTCTACAGTTGGCCATCTGGACCTGGAAGATTCTGCATGAGGTCCGAGGGGTCCACGGCAGTTGGTCCGAGGCTCTCAGGGCAGAAGGTGCTGGGGCTCAGGCAGCGCGCCCTCAGGAGGCATCCTCAGGGCTCATGGGGAGGCAGTAGTGAGCCCTCAAAGCAAACAGCCTGTAAGGGGAAAGCAAGTCTGCCCATGGCACCCGTTCCTCTTTAAAGGGAAATGTCCCCCCCACATGGGGCGGGGGACAGAGGGGCAATGGTCTACTTAGCATTTCAAATACTCGTTGGTAGGATTCACCTATCAGATCATGACCCTCTGATTTGCCATGGAACTGGAGGCGGATCTGAGAGTGGGCACATGCAAGGTTACTCCTCTGGGCACAGGTCGATCTTCTTGAGCAGTGGGATCCCTTCTCGTACTGGTGTGGCTTTTCAGTTTATACATGGTGCTCATTTGGTCCTCAAGGCGGTCTTATGAGGAACTTCCCTCACCGGACCAGGGGGCCCTGAAATGGACAGCCCACCGCGCCTGGAGGGTGAAACCGGAACATCCATTGCTTGCAAAAAAGAAACTAGATGTTAGAGTTTTGATTTTTTTTTCCTAAAAATAAGGAAGCCACTATGCCTTGCCAATATTAAAAATATTGACTGAGCCAGACACATAGAGTCTGTCCATCAGACATCACAATGCCAGGGAGGTCTCCTGAGGATCCAGAGACTTCCCACATCCAAGGGTCAGAGGGAGCTCCCCCTCCCCGCCACTGGCCTGTTCACTGTCAAGCCCATTGTTTCATGTCACCTTTCACTCAGCTCTAGTGAAGTGAATGTATAGATTTCATTGTCTTCCTTCCTCTGACAGCGTGGACAAGCAACTTAATTTGATTCTTGCAAAGAAACCATGAAGGGGGTGGTACTAATGGTGCAAGCACAGGCCAAACCCAGAAAACAGCAGAGCCAGCCTTTCTGCTATTCCTGGGCCGTGCTCCTTGTCAGACGTATTGTGATACCGGAAACGACGACAGTCCCACCCAAGTGATCAAGTTGCCGAAATCCTTCCAAGAAGACGATTTGAAATGTGAACTATGGCCACTGTCCTGGATGAGGAATGTATCCATTGTACCTTGAAATACAAGCTCAAGGACATTAGGAAGCCATCGTGGTGAGCCATTTATTTGCAAACTAAGTGTCCAGGACAGGAAGAGGAACCTCCGCGGTCACCCCCAGCGGCGGTGGCTAAAGACATGCAATTCTCAGCAGCACTTTAAAAATGTGCGGATAGATGTTTAAAAGCCCCTTTTTCAGAGGCAGAAATCTCACTTAGCAAAAAAACCCACATATGATTGGGTCAATACTTTTTCTTCCTGAAGTTGTTAAAGATGGTTGGAATAAAGCTAAAAATATACAGTGACAAACAAAATGCCTTTCTTTGTTAGCTAATACTGTTTGAAATACAAACTAGAAATAGGAAACAGCGCTGCATGTCTGAAGGAGCGAGGATGAGAGCAGATGGGGCCGTGTAGAATGCCTGCTGTTTGGTTATGTAAAAGCATGTATGTTGTCAATATGTTTCAGCTTAGAGGGTCTGCTGGAGTCTGTTTCACTAATTCAGAACCTCAGGAACGACTTTAAATATGTGTGTGTGTGTGTGTGCACATCTGGGACAATGCCAAGAAAATGATATATCTTCAACAATTAAATTACTTTAATTAAAATATGTTTTCTGGAAAACGAAGGTAAATATGACCATTGAGGCAGAAAGAGGGCCAGGTGGAAGTCATTCCCCCAGTCATACACAGGAAGCTTTTATAACAAAGTAGTTCATGCCAGAAGAGCCACAACGTGTTACAGGCTGTCATCCCCATGGGTTAACGTTAAAAACCAAGACCTTTAGTGGAGTCTTTGTAACACTGGGAAACAAGATGGCCGGGGACCCTGAAAATCTTTTGTGATACCTAGAGGTTCCTTGTAAGTTTTCTCCTGTCAAAATATTAAAGGAATTGTTAAGCTTAAGATGAGTTATTCATTTTTCTTTCATAAAAAGATGAGACCTAAATATGCTAATCTTTCCCGTGATGACAATTACTACCTAGAAAAGAGGGCTTTGGGGAGGAGTTTGCATTTTAAAACTAACATGTAGGATGAGGTGGGAAGGAGACATATCCATTGTGTAACTGACTCCTGAAAGGCGTGAGCAGGTGAATAGAGCCGTTTGCCTTCCCAAGCCCATCAGGTCAGGCCAGGCCCGGTGCCCTCTTCCTCTCTGCACTCCTATTCTACTTGTGTACACATGCACCCCTCCACCTTCTCACCCGTCCACTGGTCTGTCCACCTACCCATCCATCTGTCCATCCGTCTGTCCATCCATCCATCATCTCACCTGTCCACTGGTGTGTCTGTCTACCCATCCATCTGTCCATCTGTCCGTCTATCCATCCATCCATCCATCCATCCATCCATCCTATAAATACATATTGATCACTTAAAAGATGCCAGGGTTCATCCATCCAGCCTACAAATAAGTATTGATCACTTTCTGGATGCCAGGATTCTAGATGGTAGATATACAAAACAGACAGTAATAATCTTAGTAGCAAAGCCATCCATAATCCCAGTTCTCATGAAATTTAATTCTAAGGAGGGGAAACAGATCACTTAAAAAATGAATAATATCTATAATAAGTTAGATGGTGATAAATGTTGTGGAGGGGGGGAATAAAGGAGAGAAGAAAATTAGGTTGTGCCAGGGACTGCATTGCAATTATTAATTTAATAATCAGAGAAAGCACTCCTGGGCATATGATGTTTGAGTCGAGCCCCAAAGGACAGTTGTCTGCGCAGAGGGAACAGGGAGGACAGAAACCCTGAGGAAGGATTGTGCTTCCGGTGTTATTTGGAGATGAATGAGTGAGGGGAAGAGGAAGCCGCGGAGGTGGGCTCCAGGGGACAGTGCGTTAACAGACTGTGCAGAGTCCTGGGGGCCTTGCGAAGATTTGGCTTTTAGTCCCAGTGAGATGGGAAGTCCCCGGAGCTTTCTGTGCAGAGGACGTGACTTAGTCTGACTTATGTTTCCACGGGTTTGTTTTGACTGTGTTATAAAGAATAGACTGAATGGAGGTGTCTTAATCTGTTCAGGCCGCTATAACAAAGTCCCAGAGGCTGGTGTCTTATAAACAATGGAAAGTTATTTCTCACAGCTCTGAAGGCTGGAAATCCTAGCTCCGGTTGCTGGCATGGTCCAGGGCTGGTGAGTCCCTTTTCCAGGTTGCAGACTGCCCACACCATGCTGTATTCTCGCGTGGCAGAGAGCAGAGAGGAGCCGGCTCTCTTCAGCTCTTACCAAGACACTAATCCCAGCATGAGGGTACCACCCCCAGGACCTCACTGAATCCTTCTTACCTCCAAAGCCCCCACCTCCTAATAACATCGCATTAGACAGTAGGTTTCAACAAATCAACTTAAGGCGGTGGGGCCTATGCAGTCCTTATCATGGGGCAAGAGCAGAAGTTGAAACCTTGTAGGAGGATTTGGAGTCATCAAGGTGAGAGCCATCTGAGGTGGCTTGGTCCACCATGCAGGTGGTGAGAGGTGGTTGAATTATCCATCACCATGTTATACTGAAATTATCTACTTTTTTCATCTCCTCCACCTGCATCATGTGTTCCCAACACCTACCACAATGCCTCCCTCACAACAATTACGAACTATCTCCTTTTTTGGAAATGAACTGTGCTTATTTCAAGGAATATCTAGAGAGCTAATTGCCCCGAGTTGTGGATAAGAGGTGGTTAAAGTGAAAAAGTAATTTATTGAAAAATTAAAGGAAAAATGATGGTTGATTGTGGGCTATTATGAGAAAGAGGATGGTTGGGGGAGTATGTTCTTCTTGGTCACAGAAGCTGTTTTTAAGAAAGCCCTTCCTTTCCCAGTGCAGCGCTGGGTGTTCGGATCAGATATAAAACTGTTTGGATCTGATGTCATACTCAGAACCGCTGGGTACACATTTCCAGGATGGGCCTTTCCCACAGCACGCAGCACGGGCCCTTGAAAGGGTTCAGTTGGGCGATGATGTGTGGATATGTAGCTATCTATATCTTTGGGAAGTCTCTAGCCATTGTGAGGATGTGTGTGTACAGTTTGACATAATTACAGGAACAAAGCAGAAGCCATCATCTTAAATACTATTTGTTGAGGGACCTAGTTATTTGGATAATTATAGTAAATTAGAGGCCCAGTGCACAAAATTCGTACATAGGGGGAGGGAGGTCCCCTCAGCCCAGCCTGCACCCTCTAACAATCTGGGACCCCTTGGGGGATGTCCGACTGCAGGTTTAGGCCCAATCTCACAGGAATTCCTCTGGGATCGGGCCTAAACCTGCAGTTTGACATCCCTCTCGCAATCCGGGACCACTGGCTCCTAACCACTGGCCTGCTTACCTGCCTGATTGCCCCTAACACTTGCCTGCCTGCCTGATCGCCCCTAACCACCTCTGCCTTGGCCCCTACCACCACGGCTTACTCTGGAAGGACGTCCGGAAGGTCGTTTGGCTGTCCAATCTAATTATCATATTATGCTTTTATTATTATAGATTAGATAATGGCTCCTAAAAATGGCAGGTGCTCACTGTGGAACCTGTAAATATTACTGTACGGTATATGGGAAAGGGTCTTTGCAGATGTGATTAAGTTAAGGATCCTGAGATGGGGACATTATTCCAGAATGCCCTGGGTAATCTATGTCCTTATAAGAAAAAGTCAGGGGGAAATTGGACAGAGACAGAAGAGGAGGAGGCAAGGTGACACAGGAATGCTGACAGCCACCAGAGCTGGGCGAGGCAAGGAACGGAATCTCCCCTGGAGCTTTTGGAAGGAACATGGTCCTGCCAACACCTTAATTTTGGCCCAACAATACATCTTTCAGTCTTCTAGCCTCCAGAACTGTATGAGAATTAATTTCTGTTATTTTAAGCCACCAAGTCTGTGATAATATTGTTACAACAGCCACAGGAAATTAATACACTAATATTAAATTAAGCTTTCATCTATTTTTTAAAAATATATATGCATTGATTTCAGAGAGGAGGGGAGAGGGAGAGAGAAATAGAAACATAATAACATCAATGATGAGAGAGAGTCATCAATTGGCTGTCTCCTGAATGCCCCCAACCTGGACATGAGCCCTGATCAGGAATTGAACCCCAACCATGTTCAACCACTGAGCCATGCCAACTGGGCCCATCTATTCTTAGATGGTCATTTATCTTCCAGAAGAGCAATTGAATTGTGCCTTTAAATTTCTCTGTGAATATTTCCATAAAGACTCCATGCACAAGTGTGATTTTTACAGCTGAGGCAAGATGGTTAAAGAACCCTTTGGTATGGCGTATCCTGATATCTGCTCAATTGTTAAACCAAGAGCCTTGTAAATTAGGCTGTGAATAAGTTCATTAGCATTTTTATAAATAGCCAATAGTTGCTGAAACAAAAGTATACTACTGAGCTATTTTGCTTTACGATTTTATTCACATTAGAGTTAAAATTTGATCATCCAAAGATTTTATAGCACCTACACACATAATCAACTTTTTTCCCCTGAGAGGGTTTAAAGCATTTACACAATGGAATACTTCTCAGCCATAAAAAAAGGAGGAAATTTTACTTTTCATGACAGCATGGGTAGACCTAAAGGGTATTACGCTAAGTGAAATAAGCCAGTCAGAGAAAGACAGATACCATATGATTTCACTTACATGTGGATTCTGATGAGCAAAATAGAAACAAACTCATAGATACAGAGAACAGATTGACAGCTGTCAGAGGAGAAGGAGGTTAGGGAGCTGAGTGAAATAGGTGAAGGGATTAAACAATAAACAAACAAATGAACTCATAAACATAGGCAACAGTAGGGTGATAACCAGAGGGAAAGGGGGTGGGAGCAGGCAGAAGAGGGTAAACAGGGGATAAATGGTGATGGAAGGAGACTAGACTTTTGATGGTGAACACACAATACAATATACAAATGATGTGTTCTAGAATTGTACCCTAAAACCTATATAATTTTATTAGCCAATGTAACCCCAATAAATTCAGTTTTTAAAAAGTAAGTAAGCTTCTACCTGGAGTAATTTGCAGGTGATTTTGCACCACACTTGATGAAGATATCTAGTTAACTATGACTTCAATCTCAGTTATACTGGAGCTTTCTTCATCCTGGTCCCTCACTACCCTCCAACCCAGGAATCATGGGAAGATCCTAAAAGCCTTTTGCAGAGCAAAACATGGGATGGTGAAGTGGTCTTAGCTGAAATACTTGTTACCGAAGACCCTACAGTCTCCTGAAGTGGTTCTTAGCCATCATGCCCCATTTAGACATGGAACTTGTGGGACCATGAAGGTATTTCTCTTTGGGGTTCTGCCATCTCCCCATTTATTTTGAATGCTGGGGAGAGAGGGAAGCTGGTCCCAGCTACCTATGGAACCCTCTGAATCTTGGGAATATTTTATTATTGTAATTCAATGCTTTTCTCTGACTTCCAAAGGCCCTAAATTTTCTCCCCTTCTCTGAACATCTTCAATGAACTTCCATTTCTGGAAACAATAGCCATAAGGGAGACAGTCTTCAGTTAACATCCTTCAGCCTTGATGTCTAAATTCTCTAAGTCTCCTGAGTCAGAAAAATAATGACTGGTTACCAAATTCAGCCTGCCTACCATTTGTTGGTTTTTGAAATAAAATTGTATTGGAACATAGCCATGACCATTTATTTATCTATTGTCTAAGGCTGGGTTGTTTCTGTTTGTTTTGCCATAACAATAGAATGTAATATTTGTGTGTGTGTATTAAATATATTTTATTGATTTTTTACAGTGAGGAAGGGAGAGGGATAGAGAGTTAGAAACATCGATGAGAGAGAAACATCGATCAGCTGCCTCCTGCACACCTCCTGCTGGGGATGTGCCCGCAACCAAGGTACATGCCCTTGACCGGAATCAAACCTGGGACCTTTTAGTCTGCAAGCCAATGCTCTATCCACTGAACCAAACCGGTTAGGGCTAGAGTGAAATATTTGGAACAGAGATAATTTAACCTGCAAAGTCTGAAGTATTACTATCTGGCCCTGTACGGAAAAATATGTTTAGACCCATGCTCTAAGGCAAGAGTAAAGGAAACTCAGAGTCTGTCTATTCACAGAGGTGGGGAAGTGGAGAGGACAGAACCAAAATGAATGACTTGGCACATTGTCCTGCCACAGGATATACAGCCACTTAGTTCCAGAGGTTCCTGGGAGTCTGAATTAGCCCGGAGGCCCTAGCGTGATTTGGGTCTGGTTCAGATTGACCTTAGGCCCTTTCTTGAGCCATTTGCCGAGGTGCTAGAAGCACATATCCCAAGGATTATCTTAGTCTCCATTTATCTGAGTCCAAGGCGGCCCAGATCCAGTGAGATTGCTCAAGGACCTTTCAGTTGAGGCTGCCCCACTCTGTCTTTATAGGTTTTCTCAAACTTCCTTAAGCCCTCAGTGTGGATGAGCTAGACTGACATAGGACAATGATCGCTGGCATCGTGTGCTGATTTAATAGGGACACCTAGCCTTCCACTTAAAGAATGACAACGGATGCATGCAGGTGGTCTTAAACTTGCCATTTAAGACAGTGGTGACTTTGAGGTCTGGAGGAACGAACCCCTGCAGGCAGGACATGACTATCAGGTTCCAAAAGCTGGCTCAGTTGTGGGTGTATCCACACTGGGATACTTCACAAAGAAAGGAGAGGGGAGGAAGTGATGCCTATATAATTGCCTCATGGTAAAAATTCTCTATCACATTTCAGACACAAAGTCCACTATATAATGACTCTGGCAGATAAGAACATGCAGGATCCTCTTCATTGTCCTTTGATTTATTATTTGTTTATGCAGAATGATGATAGTCATGTTTTTTGGGCACACTCAAAAAAACTTCTGGGTTCAAAATATCGGGTTCTTCTTAGTCTACCTTTTCCACTTGAATCAGTTTGATTACCTTCAGTTTTATTACCTGTAAGATGGGGATAATTCTTTTGACTTGCAGCTTTCACGTCAGGATTAAGTAAAAGAGTTTATATAAAAGACTTCTGTACTGTTGGGCAAATAGTAATCACTCTATTCTCTGCCCTTTTCAACTGATTTTCTTGTTGAGTTAATAAAATTCACAGGTGAGTCCTACATTTAATGAGGTAGAAGGAGCAGTGGTTCAGGCAAAAAAATTAAATTATAGGGTTTGAAGTACGAGCTAGACCCTGGGAAAGCAGGGTCTGTGCATATTTGCAAGCCAGAATGGTGCTTTCATTTGCAATTTGGATGCTGTTGTCACCCTGTGAGAACAGCAACAATAATGTTTTGTTTATGGATACAGCTTTGGGCCCCATCAGGACCACGGTACAGAAGGCCAGTGGAAACAGAGGGCTCAATACATAGGGGGTTGGCGCTGAGCAGTAACAAATACTGCCAGTAATAATAACATATTCCAGCTTCTACACAGAGGTTGGAAATGGGCCAAGATGACAGTTAGAATAGAGCATTGGTTCCATGCTCTACTTACAGAAAGTTTTTTTTTTTTCCTGCCCTTATTCTTTGAGATCAGAACAAAGGAACAATTGACTGGATGTAGAAATTTTGTGATAATTAAATGACATTTTGTTCAGGATAATTGTAGGATTTACATTCTTTCCCTTTGACAGTTGGTCAAAAGGAAACGAAAATTTATAAGGCAAACTGCCCCCATGCAGATCAATAATAAGCTGCTACATTTAATTTTCTTCCTAGAACTTTGGAAAGCAAACTGAGAATTTTGTATTCCTTGACTCAGTTGGTGCTGCCATATATAATTCCTTCACTGGCACAGCCAGTGGGTGGTCATCTTCCAAATACTAAGAGGATTTTATAGCTTCTCTCTAGGGCTTTTCTCCATTGTGATATTAAACACCAGTTAAAGAACAACACTTTCTAAGAGCAGTATTGCATTTTTTAGTATTTCAAGAACCCATCAATTCATTTGAAGAACCCTTTACCCACAGAGCCAGCAGGCGAGTGCCATATTTGAGACGCCATCAACCTGACTTAGACTGTTCACCCCTTCCTGATGATTCCCTGAGACCCCCACCCCTGCCCCACCCAAATTTCAGGCCCAGCCAGGCTGTTTCCAGTGGCTTTTCCATAGAAATGGCCACTCTTGGCTCAGACTCTAGATTATCCTAAAATCTCTCAAGCAAGCAGCACCGTCACCTCCTGATAAGTGGCCCCAGGCCCAGCACTAGCACTAGCTGGACTTGGTTTGCAACTTGACCTCTCTTGGGCACCTGCAAGCCCAGCTCACATAGCAGCCATCTACAGATCATTTTGCAGCCCATGCTGGGTGGCCCTGGGCAGAACTCAGGTGGGTATCTGACATTGGCCTGCACCTCCCAGAAGGAGCCAGCGTACTAACAACCCTACTGAAGTGAGTCATGCTGTGTGGGGAGGGCCCCCACAAGGGATGATCCTCCACAGTGATTGGAGGTTGGTGGTTGGTGTTCATAGCCAGTCCTTGCAGCCAATCAACATGGGGGTAAATCCCTCACACTGATATGCCAACAGCAATCAAGGCTCAACTACAGCAGTAGGGTGTACACAGCCCATATGGGGGATGCCCCTGGAGTGCCCAGTTTGGATGATCAGAGAGGCTGTGCCATTGGACCCTACACAACATTAGGCCACTGTACCAAGCCTGGGCGATGTAGCAGCTCTACCTAATACACAGAAACAAACACAGGGAAGCTGCCAAAATGAGGAGTCAAAGAAACATGCCCCAAATGAAAAATACAGAATAAAACTCCAGAAAAAGAACTAAACAAAATGGAGACAAGCCATCTACTAGAGGCAGAGTTCAAAACACTGGTCATAAGGATGCTCAATGAACTTAGTGAGAACCTCAATAGCATAGAAAAAGACCAGCCAGAAATGAAGGTACGCTAACTGAAATAAAGAATAATATACAGGAAATCAATAGTAGAGTAGATGAAGCCAAGAACCAAATCAGTGATTTGTAATATAAAGAAGCGAAAAACACCCAATCAGAACAGCAAAAAGAAAAAAGAATAATAAAAAAAAAAGGAGCCTCTGGGACAACTTCAAGTATACCAACAATCATATCATGGGGCTGCCAGAAGGAGGAAAGAACAAGAAATTGAAAACCTATTTGAAAATATAATGATAGAAAATTTCCCTTACCTGGTGAAGGAAATAGACATACAAGTCCAGGAAGCACAGAGTCCCAAACAAGATGAATCCAAAGAGGCCCACACCAAGACATCATAATTAAAATGCAAAAGTTTAACGATAAAGAGAGAATCTTAAAACAGTAAGAGAAAAGCAGTTAGTTACCTACAAGGGCACTCCCATAGACTGTCAGCTGATTTCTCAACAGAAACTTTGCCGGTCAGAAGTGATTAGCAAAAAATATTCGAAGTGATGAAAGGCAAGGACCTACAACCAAGATTACTCTATCCAACAAAGCTGTCATTTAGAATTGAAGGACATATATAAAGAGACAAGAAAAAGTTAAAGGAATTCATCACCACCAAACCAGTATTATATGAAATGATAAAGGGTATTCTTTAAGAAGAAGAAAAAAGAAAGATAAAAAACATGAGCAATAAAATAGTAATAAATGCATATCTATCAACAATTGAATATAAAAAAACAAACTAAATGAATAAGCCGACAGCAAGAGACTCAGATACAGAGAACATTTTGACAGTTTGCCAGATGGGAGTGGGGTTGGGAGGATGGGTGAAAAAGGTGAAGAGATTAAAGATTAGTTGTTACAGAATAGTCATGGGGATATAAAGTAGAGCATAGAGAATATAATCAGTAATATTTTAATAACTATGTATGGTGTCAGAAGGGTCCCAGATTTGTCAGGATGATTACTTAGTAAGTTATGTAATGCCCAGTCACAGGGGTGTACATATGAAACTAACACAATAATATATGCCAACTGTAATTCAAAATAAAAATAATTCAAAAATGAAAAACAAAACACACACCTGTCTGTCTTGTCTCCTTCCCTCTTTCTAGAAATGATCCCCCCACTCCCCATGATGTTGACTTTAAGAAACTTGTAGAATGATAGTCTTTTCTTGAGGATTGGCCAAAATTATTGTTTTAATACCTTTGTCCTAAAGAGCTCTGTGAAATTCCAAGGCAGGCCAAAGTCAAGTTGTTGGTTTGAGTAATGTTCACCAATGGGGAGACCTTATGGATGGAACTTAGACCTGGAGGAAAAACACTGAAGGATCCTTATCTTTCATGTGTGTGCCCCTTAGAATTGCAGCCTTTTCAACAGAGGTTCCAGGACCCTAGTGTTTTAGCCAGTTCTAATATCTTTCTTTGTCTTCTCTTTTGATTAAGTGGAAAATTTTATGGCTTTGCTAACCACAGGAGGGGAAATTCACCTTCTACATATGACTATATTTTTAATTTCCTAAAACTATAACTACTTGCCAAAATGATTCTGGCATTCTATGAGGAGCATCCATTTGTCATCAGAAAACTCTTGAACTCTGCAAAAGATCAAAGGGCAGTTTTATATCCTCAAAAGACTTGAAAAAGCAATTAGACTGCATTTTATGGACTTTGTTTTAGTTGAATATAATCCTGGTCATCAGAAAGGGACTTGTCACTTTTTTAAAATTAATTGTATCGGTGAAGGTTTAATCAGGAAAACAGAAAACAGGTTAGATATGTAAAACAAAGGACTGAAGAAACAAAAGGGAAGGTGGGGTAACTCAGAGATCAGACTGTAAAGCTGCTGATTCTAGGAGAACAGCAGGGCAGAGGGGAAACCCAGTGCAAGGCTGCATCTTCTCTCAACATCCTGATGCCACTGCTGGAACTGCAGAGGCTACTGGAGCCCAGAGCTGCCTGCTGCCACCCCTGCCAGAATTGATTGCCATTGACTGACGCAGAGCAGGAAGCAGAGAGGGTAAGAAAATGGATTCTCTCCTCCTCCCACCTTCCAGAAGCACGCCAGTGTCTCCCGCTGCTTGGGTCCAATTGGAAGTCAGTTGGCAGGATTCTGGAGAAGGCAGCTTGCAGGGTACAGCTCCCTGCAAAACAGAGGTAAGCGTGGAAGAGAATGAATTGAATTGAGAGCAAGCAGGCAAATGACCAGCTCACTTCTCTCCTTCATATAGAGGTGAAATGTGTTCTACATGAGCCTGATGTGGAACAATGCAATGCGTCACACCCCCTCTCCAGCTTCATGAATGAGTAAATGTTCACGTGGCTTCCTCTTCATTTTCCAAAATATTTTCAATTTTAAGTAGCTTTCATTTATTTGATACTTAAGGATGAATTATGATTGAAAAAATCAAGCAACACATTCTCTAGTTTATCTTTTGTAATTTGTTTCTTTTGAAAGTTTTGGAGGAAGTCAACTGACATGGACTTATGCTATTACACAGACGCAGGCAACATACAAATATTTCTCATTTAATACTTACAGCAACTTTATGAGATAGGGAATACTTTTATTTCCCAAGAAAGCAGTATCTCAGCAAAGGCTTCATAGCTCTTCATTTCCAGAGCAGGGACAAGAGCTCTCCTTAACGTTTTCCAGCCAACACGTGGTGGCTTTATAGTCTGAAAAAAAATTGCAGTTTTTTCTTGCAGCCCAAGAAATAATTGGTTATGGGAAGAATAAGAATAGGTTGCCAGGGTATTTTTTTCCCATTGTAATGCTGCTATGAGCTCAAAGAAATGATGCACACTACAGTGCATAGAGGTGCCCATCTTGAACTTCTAGACCTCTTTGCTTGAATCTTCTCATAGCACAGGTTTCAGAATGTCTTTTATAGTATTCATTTGCTTCTCTATCATTTCCTCCCAATAGATTGTAAGCACTTGGAGGACGGCAGTGGTGGTCTTGTTCATCTCTGGACCCCACACAGGGTCTGGCAGGGGGCTAGCATTTAGGAGGGGCTCAAGAAATGTGTGGTCATTGAATTGCTGGTGTTGAAAGGCCCTGCGTCCCTCATGGGCCACATGGGACCAGAGCACAGGAACCGTGATTTTCAGGGACAACTTAGCTTAAATTCTGTCTTCACTACTTACTGGCTGTATGACGCTGGGAAGGTTATTAATTTTTCTGTAATATAGTCCATAAAGTGAAGATAATACCTAACCCTCCGGGGTCATTGTAAAAATACATTGGTTAATGTACATTAAGTTCTCGGCACTGTAGCTAGAATATGCTAAGTGCTTAATCGATATTATTTTATGTTATATCATTTCACTAAAGTACCAAACATAAAAATCAATTTGATCAGGAGTCAATAAACAATGTGTTAAATGGTTTAAAAAGATTTGTAAGTGAGAAATCATATACATATATACAAAACCTCTTTTATATGTTGAGTATCTAGAAGCTTTCTGGGGTGGGAGGTGTGGGAGAGAAGCAACTAGTTGAATTTGAAATGATCTGAGTTTTCAAGTGCAAATGTAGGTGTCTTTATTTGGGCTGCCATAACAGAATACCACGCTGAGTGACTTACAGCCTGGGAAGTCCAGAGTCAAGGTGCTGGCAGATTCAGTGTCTGGAGAGGGCCCGGTTCCTGGTTCATAGATGGTGTTTTCTTTCCATGCCCTCACACGGTGGAAGGAGCGAGGGAGCTATTTGGGGCCTCCTTTATTAGGGATCTAGTTCCACTCATGAAGTCTCTGTCCTTATGACCTATTCACCCCCAAAGACCCCACCTCCAACTACCATCCCACTGGAGGTTAGAATTTCAACATAGTATGAATTTTGAGGGAACACAAACATTCTGCCTAGAGTAGTGGATAAATGAAATCATGTGTATGTGTGTGTGTGCACACACTTGCACACATCGTATTCATGGTATTCACTTCCTCTGCAAAACTATTCTTTGGCATTTCACATGCAGATTTATTTACCATGAGTTTTTTTTATATACTTGATAAAAATGTCCCCATGTGGTCTTGCTCCCCAGTTACTTTGCCAATTGCTGGTGATTTGCCATTTCCTTCTGTAAAGCACTAAAAGGCTGGTGCCAGTGTAGATAACTCAGATATTGGCTGCCTATTTTCAAGTGTTTTGAAGAAGTTGAGGGTCAAGGGTCAAAGGTCAGCATATCCTGACATTTATAGCTTTGGTTTAACAGAGAAAGGCTAATTTAACATTAGCCTTTTTATGCATCATGACATAAGCAGAATGCCTTCAGAACCCATCCCATTCTTCACAGAGATTCCTTGTTCTCGAGGGCATATCTTGCTTTGGCAAAAACTGTAGACACTGCATATCAATTTTCAGAAAATTTTAAATGACCGATTTTCCTTTATTTTTCACATTCTTAACCCTAGTTCAAGTTGAAGAAACCACACATGAGTTAGTTATCTAAATTTATATCGCCTCTCTCTCTCTCTCTCTCTCTCTCTCTCTCTCTCTCTCTTTCTCTCTCTCTTTTGGGGGAGTTTTGATGTGTTTCCAGTTGGGACGTGGGTTCATTCATTTATCTATTCATTCATTCATTGAACAAATACATTTTGAGCACTTACCATATGGCAGGTACTGTTCAATGCTGTGAATACAGAGTGCACAGAATAGTGATAGTCCCTGGTTTTAAAATGTTAAAGTTAGGTAATCCCTAACTTCTTAATACCTCAAAAGCACCTTATGTTTTGTTTCCAGTTGGAACGTGGGTTCATTCATTTATCTATTCATTCATTCATTGAACAAATACATTTTGAGCACTTACCATATGGCAGGTACTGTTCAATGCTGTGAATACAGAGTGCACAGAATAGTGATAGTCCCTGGTTTTAAAATGTTAAAGTTAGGTAATCCCTAACTTCTTAATACCTCAAAAGCACCTTATGTTTTGATGCCATCTTTTCCTTAAAGCAGGATTACAGTGATCCCTGTACCAATCCCTGAGGTCAGCAGGTGGAGGGCGGAGGATGGCTGTGGTCTTCCTGACAGCCCACTCAGCTTCGTACTTGAAGTCCCAATAAGAATAAATCCAAGTATTTATCCTCATAGTTATAAAGTGGATCCTTCTACATCAGTTAGAATGCTTTGGATGGCTAGTAACAGATAACCTAATTCAAAATGGTCTAGACCAGTGGTTGGCAAACTGCGGCTCACAAGCCACATGCGCTCTTTGGCCCCTTGAGTGTGGCCACGAAGTTTCAATCGCACTGTAGTGCGCGCCCGCACGTGGTATTTTGTGGAAGAGCCACACTCAAGGGGCCACAGTTTGCCGACCACTGGTCTAGACAATAAAGAGAGTTTCACAGGAGCAAAAAGTTAAGAGGAGGGGTGACTTTTGACACTGTTTCACGTACAGGTTTATAAGGTCATGGGGCCTCAGCCCTATTTTCCTGAAATTCTCGTGGGACATCAACGGAGTCATTCAGCTTCTCCCTCGCTGTGATGTGTTTCCAGCTGGGACGTGGGTTCTCTCTTCTCGTCTCCACTTGGTGAAAAGTATACTGCGTTCTTTACCTCACCGGTTGTGACTCCTGGGAAGCATTAGGACCATGTAAACTACAGACGAGGTCCTTCCTTCTTTAAGAGCCCAAATCCTTTCAAGAACATAACAGAAGTGCATGAGTAACAACAAGTGTCACAATGGCCTGGCACTGCCATAAACTTTTCTGTCATGTTGCAGAAGACCAAAGAAAAACCAAGTGATGTTTTAAAGAAAAGGAGAGACACTGTTTAATACGCCGGCAGACTCAGGGAATACCTTTCCAAATCTGAGTAAAGAAACATGCAGGGGGCCGAAACCGGTTTGGCTCAGTGGATAGAGCGTCGGCCTGAGGACTGAAAGGTCCCAGGTTCGATTCCGGTCAAGGGCATGTACCTGGGTTGCGGGCACATCCCCAGTAGGAGGTGTGCAGGAGGCAGCTGATCGGTGTTTCTCTCTCATCGATGTTTCCGACTCTCTATCTCTCTCCCTTCCTCTCTGTAAAAATCAATAAAATATATTAAAAAAAAAAAGATGCCATGGTGCAGTACTGTTAAAAAAAAAAAAGAAAGAAACATGCAGGAGGCTTCTCTTTATATCTCCCTGTGGTCTTTGTCCCGCTAATATAGATTATACTTCTGGTCCTTTTCGCGGACTTTGCAAGAAGGCCCCCAGGTGTTGGGGGTCTCCAGGCCATATCTGATGGTCTGGCCTGGCGCCAACGTTAATAACCCTACCCCGGGGCAGTGCACTGTTCACAGTTTGATGGCCTCTGTAACAGGCTCTGCAAGACCAGTATCTAGGAAGGAGGTAGTGACTTAATTATAGGTTATCAAGAATGTACACTGAGCTTGCTGGCATGGATTCCGATTGCTAGCCCCCAAATATCAGGGTTACATTGGAATTAGCTTTTTAGCCTCCTCAGTCAAAGCCCATGGGATGGGAAGGGAGTGTGCATAGAGGTGACATCACCATCCCCCTCTCACTGTGGAGACTGGGACACGGGGAGAGAAGGCGACCAGGCTGGACTTGTGCGAAGCTTTATCAGGTGAGGATCGAATCTGGGTCTCAACGAATAAAGGAGCAGAGGTCCTAAATACCCTTTACAGACAAGGAAATAAAAAGCAAACAAATATATGACACAGTGTCCAACCTCTCCAGTAGGTCAAGAAATAAAAATCCAAGTGATGACAGTTGTTTTTTGGCACTTGTTAAACTAAGCAATGAATAAAGAATACATATGGTTACTATTATTATAAATATGCATATACACATAAATATCTGAGGCAGCAGTGACATGCCCGTGGGGAATAATAATTCCTTCAATTCTTGCTAGTGGCAATAAAAAAGTTTCAGTTAATTTAAAAGTCTGAAGAGAAGTAGTACCAACAGGCACAGTAATTTTCATACTTATGAATCACTCTCATTAGCCTTTTCCCCCAGGAAATAACAAAAAACAAGTACATGTATAAAAGATGTTTGTAAGTTCCTAGTTTCTGAGCAGATTAAATAGACCAGGGCATAGCTGTCCATTGGCACTTACGTAGCAACGGAAAAGAATAAATATGGAGGCTTTGAACACTTAGAGAAGGCATTCATTAGCTCACATTCAGTGGGGAAAAGGGACAATTTTGGCTTCTAAAATCTTTGGCCTCTGATTTGATGCCAGCTCTTGCATGAACTATCTAGCTTCACGAATTAAGTCAGGCGTCTCAGACAAGCGATGGCTGCTCTCCTGGAACCCAGTGTTCTCGTGTCTCTAGTAATGTTATTTACCATCTGGGGCTATTGTGAAGATCGAATGAGATAATTCACACAAAGCAGTCAGCCCTGGGCCCAGGGACAAAACAAGCCCAAAAGAATCATATCAAATATGATTACTATAACTATATTATTTTTTTTCTCTCAAATTAAAATTTAGAAGACAGCGTGAGAAAAAAATGGGGGAAAGGGTTTGTGCAGGATAAGGGACTGGGTGAATATTTTTTTTCTGAGCATTCCACTTTACAATGTTTCATATGTGGACATTTTAAAGAATATAATTCCGAAGGCTCCCAGGGCAGAAACCTCATATCAGAACCCCTCCCCTCTCTAGCAGCTGGGGGCGGGCTCTGCATCCTGCCACAGCTCTCAGAATGCTGGCATTGAGCTGGGGCCGGTCCAGGGCACAGATTTTAAATGGACCGATTGTATCTTTATCCTTTCTGCAGCTGTTTTCGGAGAAGCTGCTGCTGTTCTCAGATGCTTCATTATCTCACACCTGTAACGCTCCCTGAGAACCAAATCACATTGGACATTTCTGGTGTCAGGGGCTGCTTTAAAAAACGGACGGCTTAGCACTTCCTCAGAATGCTGCATTCACGGGAGGGGTCTTCCCCTGACCTGCGGGGAACAATGTGTCTTTCAGGCTGCCCGCGCTGTGAATGGGATGCTCTGACCGGCCTCTCTTTTGGGTTATTATTCTGAAATCTTCTTTGTCGGCAATGCCTCTTGGCAGCTGGACAGTAAAATGCATCTTTCTATCACTTCCGCCTCTTTCCTTTGTGGGGGGAGAGGGGGGACGTGGGACGGGGGGCGGTAGCTGATCGGCTAAAGAAGCAAAGCCCGTGGAGCTGTATTTTATTTCTGTGCACCTGCATTTTTTATGCTGTCAGAAACCCGGGGAAAGGGGTTGGAACCGTGATTATTATTATTAGGCTCGGGTACCGCAGGGACAGGCAAAAGAGACGTTCTTTTATGTGGGTGGTAGGAAAATAAGATGACAATCCGGAAAGAACCAATTCTAAGGCATCAACTTTTAAAAAAACGGTCTGCCAATTAACTGTGAAGGGTTTGGCATTTTCATCGGGCGCTGTATCTGCTGCCAGGAGTCCCAGGATCGTCTGCTGGCCTCAGCCGGACGAGGGGAAAGCGGGTTCGCTGAGGCCTGTAGCGCCTGCCCAGGGGGAAGAAGGGGGTTTGGGGGGACGGGGCCCACCTTCCCCTCTGGCTCAGGCCTTCTGATCAGAGTGCCCAGGCTGGGCTGGACCAAGGGCTGGATCTGCCAGCTGCCGTGTGGAGAGAGGCAGCGACATCCTAAATGGCTTCTGTGGTTGATGACAAAAACCATCTTCTGGTTTTAAAATGGTTAGAAACCTTCTGAAGACTAAGCCACAAAGAGCCCAGGGAGGGGCAGATAGGATTTTTCAGAGATGCTGTTCTGAGTATAATCACTAGATGATCTTCGAGTCGCCAGTTTTTTATGCAGTAAAAACGGGCAAACAGTTGACATATGGGGAAGGGTGTGGGGTGCTTTCTGCAACAGGCAGATTTTCTGTGAACCCTAATCCTGAGACTTTTTCTAATGGCCCAATCTGGACAAATCCTATAATGAAAGGCATTCTGGGAGAATGGATTTGCTGAGGGTGATCGCGTGATGCTGCAGGACACACCTGGGGCCATTTGCCTAGTGGTTTTGGTGCCAAAGAAGATGTGTTTGCTCTATAATCGACTTGTGTTGCCTCTAGAATCAGAAAAGGAATTCTAAGAGAACATTGCTTTTAAAATATTAATTGGCCTTTACGTTAGAGCTCAGATGAGCTAGGGTCCAATCTGCCACCTGTCAGCGGCATGGCCTTGAGCAAGTGGCTTGGCTCCCTTGTTATTCAGGTTGACAGGCCCCTCCCCAAGCTGCCCAACTGTCGCCTCATGCTTCATGCGCCACCTCTGCTTCTTAGGACTCTGCCATCCTGGCCTCTTGCTCAACTCCTCTCACAGGCCATGCTGCTTCTCCTCGCCGAGGGTTTAAGCCCACTGTTTTCCCTCTTCAATGCATTTCCCACTCCTCTGCTGGCTCACTCCTCCTCTCTCTTCTTCACTCAGGGGCCATGTCCCCAGGGAGCTTTGCATGAAATCCAGATTGAGTTAGTTCCTCCTGGGCTGACACGAGGCAGCACTCCTTCGATACCACTTCTTATTTATTAAACGTTGTAATTTTTCAATAACTGTAAACTCCATGAGGCCTGCCTCTAAATGTTTCTTATTCACTAAACCCTCTTCTCCCCGCCACCCCCACCCCAACCCCCAAGCCTGGCACAGTGCCTGACACACACAGAAAGTACTCATTGAATAGTTTTAAGTGAATAAATGAAATGAATGGGTGGATGAATGAGTGAACGAACTGAGCGAGGCCATCTCCAAGGTCTTTTTCCGTCTTAAGAAATCAATGCCACTAATTTAGGGAAGCACAGAGATGTGCTGATGGTGTTTGTCTTAGAGTTCATTTGCTTTCAGATGAGGGAAAACCCACTCAAGCTGGTTAGGCAAAAAGAGAAGTTATTGATAACACTGCCTCTTCAGAGAGAAAGTACATTTTGTTTTCTTTGGTTGATACCAATATAAAAAATATTGTGACTTTCCACAGATAAGATTACAGGAAATTAAAAAAGCCCAAGGCAGGTTGGACAGGAAATACCCTCCAGCATACCTTTGGAGATGAACCACCTCCTCTGGCCAGTCTGAGAACACACCCTTTCCTGCAGCGCTGGTCAGATCTTCATTGTAGATGATCGCAAGAGAGCGCCATGGTCTCCGACCTGGGCTGTAATCTGGCCATTGACAATATTGTTACTGCAATTGAAATCGTTTTGTAGAGAACTTGAGAGAACTGCCGAAGGTCCGTCAGGGCAGCGCTTTTCCTTCTAGGAGGCCTGCTGTGAAGACACTGCAGTAGGTTTTTTTGTTTTGTTTTTTAAAGAAATATATTTTATTGATTTTTTTACAGAGAGGAAGGGAGAGGGATAGAGAGTTAGAAATATCAATGAGAGAGAAACATCGATCAGCTGCCTCCTGCACACCCCCTACTAGGGATGTGCACGCAACCAAGGTACATGCCCTTGACCAGAATCGAACCTGGGACCTTTCAGTCCGTAGGCCAACACTCTATCCACTGAGCCAAACCGGTTACGGTTGCAGTAGGTTTTTTAATAGTGGGTTTGCTCCCAGTTGGGGGGACGCCCCGCCCGGAGGCTCTGTCACACTTTGCTGCGCTTCTCCAGGGATCATCCCAATCAATCTCGTACCCATCTGACACCCTACATAGTTATTAGAATATGTTTTAGATTGAACTGCTGATAGATGTGCATTTGTTGCCATTTTATTGTTCATATTTTTCTTTCTTTCTTCTTCTTCTTAAAGAAGACCCTTTAACATTTCATGTAGTACTGTTTGGGGTGTTTTTTGCTTCCTTATATTCCAAATCGCTGTCAGGAATATGGCTGTCTCCTCCAGGCAAATGTCTTTCTGAAAAGCTACAATAAATCTTTTTAATTTTTTTTGGTAATTTAAATTGTATTTTATATTCATTACAGGAGGTGGTTGTACTTTAAATGTCCTAAATAATTTTCTTTTGCTACATTGGATTTATATATATTTGATTTTATCAAAGCAAGATGTACATCCTTGACAGTGTTAGAACATATGCTTTATATAAATCTGTGAAAGGGTTATTATGGAAAAGGTTTTGCATTAAAAATAACTGGGCATTTGCTCGGCTGGCATGGCTCAATGGTTCAGTAGGTCACAGTTTGATTTCTGGTCAGGGCACATGCCCAGATTGCAGGCTCGATCCCTAGTTGGGGGCTGTGCAGGAGGCAGCAGATGGATGATTCCCTCTCATCACTGATGTTTCCATCTCTCTCTCCCTCTCTGAAATCAATAAAAATATTTTTAAAAAATAACAGGGCATTTGCAGTTCATAGAGTATGTGGTGCTTTTTTAGGGATGGATTTTTTAGAAGAGAAGCTAGTATCAGCAAATTAATAAACTAATGTTCTATTTCTCTGTCTTATCAAGAATAAATAATTTAATAGGCTAAGTAGAATTCTATGCTGTGTTTTTAACTGTGATTAAATGGAAATATAGCCAAAGAAAATATAAATTTATAGTTCTGATAAAAAGAACAATTATAATTTACTAAGGAATACAATGAAAACAGAAAATTTGGAAAGCATACATTTAGGATAAACTGGACTCTAATTAGCACATTTCTGAATTATTCTTCCTAATTATGAAGCTTAATTTTGTCTCTTTAACTGTCCCAGATGCGCTACTAAATTGAGCATCACTCTTTCTAACCACCCTGCAAGGTAATAAAATCAAGGCTCAGAGAGATGAAATAAACTGTCCAAAGTCACAGAGATAAAAGTCATTTTTGGGGAGCCCACATCTAAACCTGCGTGTACCTGACTCCGAAGTTTATATTCTTTACATTATAACACAGCAAGAATCTTTGATGCCAACCTTTAATGCCAACACTCAACAAAGTGTATGACTTTGAGCTGGGGACGAATTTCAGGATTGATTCTATGCTTGTTGACAGGAGTTGCACTTTTGACAGGGGCACAAGGAAAGCACCAGCTTCTTCATGCTTTCCGGGCCTATTTCTGGGGGCCGCTGTCTCTTCTCTCCTTTTTCTTTATCTTCTGTGCCTGTCACTCCCCAGTGTCCAGAAAGGCTTTAGAGAATCTTTGAATATTTGCCAAATATTAGTTAAAGGTTACTCACTTAATTGCTCGGAGATGGGAGGAGCTGCTCTCTAGTATTTCTTCTGCAGTGCTTTTGAGTGTAGTGAATTCTATTTTCTGCTCCAGGGATTCCTGGGAATTTCATGAAATTCTATAAGCTTATTTAACACTAGTGCCCTGGTACACGGATTCGTGCACATTGAAAGGAAATTAATTACAAGGTGGCTGGCGGGGCAGGACTGGGCGAGAGGGGCCAGACACCCCCTGGAGCCAACCTCTCACGTCCCTCCTTGGCCGGCTGCACCTGGGGCAACACCGTGGCTCCAAGGGCATCTGCGGTGTGAGCAGGGTCCCTCCAGCAGGTGGGGTCCCTCGGCCTGGTCTGTGGGGATTGGGCTGAAACTGGCTCTCCGACATCCCCTGAGGGGTCCCGGATTGTGAGAGGGCAGTTCTCAGGTGATGCACCCTGGAATCAGGCTCTCTCCTCTCTAGTTCCAGGGTGTGTCATCTGAGAACCATGGTAGCCAAGTCACCGCAGCTCAGCAGCTCCTGCGTTGAGCATCTGCCCCTGATGGTCAGTGAGCATCAATACCTATGGACTGGTCAGACAGTCGGATGTTCGCTTAGCCTTTTATATATATAGATGTGATAGCGCACTTAGATAAAGTTCCCAATTTGCGATGATGGAAACTTTAACAGCTGGGATTAGATTTAACATATAATAATTGTGCCTTAAATAAGATTGGGCTCTCTCTTTTTCCTGGTGGCTATACTCACCAGGGGTTTAATAGCAGAACTTGAGAGAGGCTGATGGCTTGCATTTCCCAGTGAGATACTGTAGCCTTTGACTGAGGGCTAAGGGAGAAGGAGCCCAATCTTATTGGTCAAACCTTTCCAAAATGAAACTTTCATGAACTGAACAGAGAGTTTGGGGAGGAAGTGCATGAAGATTCAAGTACCACAGACTCTCAAAGTTCTTATCAAGTTATAGTATTTTTAAAAAATAAATGTTTCTTCATTGGCTGTATGCCCTAAGGACGATTTCCAGAGACTTTATATGATATTTTAAAATATTTTTCATCAGTTATGCTTTTTTCTCTGGGGAACAGGTCCATGGAATTCTTCAAAGGGCCATGCCAAATGTCTTTGTTACCCTGTGTGGGGTCAACGGGGCTCCTTAATTCTGTTGTTTTGTATTTTTCAGCCAATTCCTCTGTCCTATCTCTTTATTCTCTTCTTCTTTCCCAAATGCGTCATGTCCCAAATGTCTCTTACATTCATTTCTGTATTTTTCGTTCCTATATTTCAGTCTGGATATTGTCTGCTGATCTATTTATAATTTCACTAATTTTCTCTTCTCCAACCCACCTCTTGTGTTTTTAAGATACTGAAGTAGAACCTCAGTGTTTGTTGTTGTATTTTAACATATATGTGCATGTTCGTTAGCCTGGCAGGCGTAGCTCAGTGGTTGAGCATCGACCTATGAACCAGGAGGCCACAGTTCAATTCCTGGTCAAGGCACATGTTCAGCATGTAGGCTTGATCCCCAGTGGGGGGCTTCAGGAGGCAGCCGATCAATGATTCTCTCTCATCATTGATGTTTCTATCTCTTTCTCCCTCACCCTTCCTCTCTCTGAAATCAATAAAAAAATATTTGTAAAAAATAGTGTTTCAGATGCATGTAAGTTTTGATACATTATATTTTTGGTGTTCAGTTCAAATATTTCTGAATTGCAATGTAAATCTTTTTAATCCATAGATTATCTAGAAATGGATTGCCTAGTTTCCATTTAGGGATTTTTCTTTGTCTTTTTCATATTGATTTCTAGCTTTGTTCTGCACTGTGCAAAGAGCATATTTGTGATTTCAGTTACTTATAATGTGCTGAGACATTCCTATGGCCCAGCAGCTAGTCAGAATTATTAAATACATTTAAGAAAAAAAAATTGCCTTTTGTGATTGTTTACATCATCATTCTTCATGTGGTGACTAAATCAGGTTGGTTAATTTTGTCACTGAAATATCCTATGAAATATATGTTAAATCAATGCTATTATTGTGGATTTTTCTCTTTATCTTGATGGTATTTTATTAGGTACCTGCTTATTTAGAAGTGATTTGATAAGTTTTCCTCTGTATCCTTAGTAGTAGTATTTTTTGCTTACCTTGCTATCAAATACCCTTCCTCCCTCCCACCCTCCCTCCCTCCTTCCCTCCCTTCCTTCCCTTCTTTTTTGCTAATCGTCACCTGAGGATATTTTCCCATTGATTTTTAGAGAGAGCGGAAGGGAAGAAGACAGAGAGAAATATCAATATGATAGAAACACATTGACTGGTTTCCTCCTGCATGCGCCCCAACCAGGGCACAGGCCAGAAGGAATGTTTTTGGTGCTTTCGTGCCCTTGACTGAAATCGAACTTGTACCCTTCAGTCCTCAGGCTGACGCTCTATCCACTAAGCCAAACTGGCTCTATCCACTAGGGCCATTCTGAGTATTTTAACAAAATAGATTGGGAAATTAAACTAAGAAAAGCTTATAAATTGATGAACTGCAATCTACTTTTAATTAGATGATTACATTACATACCTATCATTAGATAACTTAGTTATATTATTTTCTTGGGATCAATAAATTTTACTAATCTAC